>NW_020954723.1:3895126-4282926 GCF_900497805.2 Vombatus ursinus | reverse complement strand
ATAGATAGATAGATAGATAGATAGATAGATAGATAGATAGATAGATAGATAGATAATACAATATAAATATAAACAGCCAAATATAAAATCCTGTTTGGCATACAAAGTCCTTCACAGCCCGGCTCCTTCTTATACCTTACTCCCCTCCATACACTCTGCCTAGTCACACTAATCTACTTGTATTTCCTCAACCCTCCATGTTGAGTCCCTGCACTGACTATCCCCCACACCAGAAAGGCTCTTTAGCCCCCGCCTCAGCCTCTTAGCTTCTGTGACTCCCTTCCAGATTTGGCTTGAAGCCCACCTAATGCAGAAGGCCTTTCCTAGTCTCCCCACCTACTGCCTTCTCCATCAGATTCCCTTACATCTAGTCTGTGTACGCATGGATATGTATACATGTACATATACACATATTACATATACTTGGTCCTTTACATATTGCCTCTTCCACTAGCACGTGAGCTCCTTAAAAGCGGAGATGTTGTCTTTCTCTGTACCCTCAGTGCTCAGCACAATACCTGTCACATAGTAAGCAAACACACACGTAATAAATGTTTGACCAGTGGCCAAAGCTTTTCGATTCTACCTTTCTAAGCATTTCTCACACTCATCTCCCTAGTCCAAACCCTCATCACCTCTCTCCTGGACAATCCAATAGCCTCCTAACTGTCCTCCCTGCCTCCAGGATCTCCCCTCTCCAATTCATCATCCACAAAGCTGCCAAAGTCAGCCGTTCCAGAAGTGCATGTCACTCCTTTGCTCAAGAAGAAATCAGTAACATTCCCCTGGAGAATAAAATACCAGCACTTTGTTTTACACCTAAAGCTATTTACCATACGGCTCCACCCTTTCATCTACATTCCCTCATTCACTCTTAGCCAAAGCTACACTTGGCCCATTTGCTGTTTCCCTCACTCTCCATCTCCCACCTGCCACCTCTACATAAGCTGTGCTCCACACCTAGAGTGCTGTCCCTCTTCACCCTTCCCTCTGGGAATCCCTCATTCCCCTTAAGCTTCCATTCAAATACCACATCCATCAAGAGGACTATCCTGATTCCTCAAATTGTTAGTACTTCTTACCCCTTCCCTCAGAAAAACCACAGTGTATTTATTCTGTATATCTCCTGCATTTATTTGTGAGAATGCTGTATCTGCCTCTTAGAATGTAAGCTTGGTCGAGTCATCTCACTTTTGTACTTGCATCCCCTGTGCCTACCACAAAGTATCTGCTCATATGAGCTATTATGTGGGAAAGGAACTAACCATGTGGTCTGGCACCAGGGGGCAGAACCAGGAGCACTGGGTGAAAACCACAAAAGGCAAATTTGGGCTGGATGACAGAAAAACCTTCCTACCTATCAGAATTGTCCAGGAGTTAAGGACCGCCTCAAGAAGTGGGAGCTCCCCTCTTTAGACATCTTCAAGCAGAGGCTGGGGAACCACTGGATGGCTATGTTACAATAGGGATTTCTTTCATCGATAAGTTGACTAGATGGCCCTTGAGACCCCTTCCAACTCCAATTTTGCATAATACCTGATAGTTGAATGATTTTTTTAAATGGCAGCCTAAAGAAAATATCTCTGCTTTTTCATCAAACCAAAGGAAATGCCTCCAATGATATGAACAAGCCAGATTTAGACAAGAAACAGCTGTGATGATGAGAAACAATGGGGGCAGGGGAGGTATGGCAAAAAAGGGTTTCATGGGGTCCTGAAAATCACAGCAAGTAAGTGGCCACCCACTACCTCTGCATACAAAGTGGTACCATAGCAAAAAGGGGCGGGAAACCTTGAGCTGGAGTCCCTGCTCTCCTACTGTGTGACACTAGGCAAGTTATTTGTCTCCAGCACTCAGTTTTATTGCTCAGTAAAAAGATAGGGTTAAACTAAATGATATCTAAGGTTGTATACAATGGAACTCTTTCTCTTCACTTGTAAATAAATCCCTTCCTTTTTTTTTTTTGGAGGCAATCAAGGTTAAGTGACTTGCCCAGGGTCACACAGCTATTAAGTGTCTGAGGCTGAATTTAATCTCAGGTCCTCCCGACTCTAGGACCAGTGCTCTATCCACTGTGTCAACTAGCTGCCCCAAACATTACTTTTAAAAAAAAATCCAGATTTGTAATTTTATATTGTAGAAATTGTTGCTATTGCTCTTCAGTCATGTCTGATTCTTTGTGAACCCATTTGGGGTTTTCTTGGCAAAGATACTGAGTTGGTTTGCCATTTCCTTCTCCAATTCATTTTACAGTGAGAAAACTGAAGCAAACAGGGCTAAGTGACTTGCCCAGAGCCACACAGCTAGTAAGTGTCTGAGGCTGGACTTGAACTCAGGAAGATGAGTCTTCATCTACTACACCACCCAGCTCCCCTTAAATCCCTTCCTTAAACTTCAGTGCAAGTGGTCAGGTTAAGAAGGGAAAAGAATGGAGGCTGGACAGAGATACTGAACAGCCAGGGTACAGGAACAGTTGAAAAGTGCTGTAGGAACTCTGAAGCACTAGGGATGAACAAATCTACAAGCCAAAAAGGGACACTAGATAGGATTCCCTGAGCTTGATCCAAATGAATGTTTTAAATCTTAAAACTTAAAATTCACTAAATAGGCTTCTTCTCATCCATCTAGCACCAACTTTGCTCTTAAAATCTCTGAATCACGAAAACGACAAGAAAGCATTGCATTTTTCACTGTGTTTGCGGAGGCAAATGAGACTTTGACTCATTTCAATTGACTCATTTGTCACTTTGACAAAATTTCAGGCACCATGTAAAAAGTTCTGCATGTGTATTTGTCATTGTTATTGCTGTTGTCCAGTCATTCAGCTGTGTCCAACTCTTCATGACCCTATGGACCACACTGTCCATAGGGTTTTCTTGACAAAGATACTCTAGTGGTTGCCATTTCGTTCTCCAGTAGGTTAAGATAAACAGAGGTTAAGTGATTTGCCCAGGATCACAGAGCTGGTAAGTGTCTGAGGCCAGGTTTGAATGAAAGTCTTCCTAACTCCAGGCCTGGTGCCCTATTCACTGAGCCATCTAGCTTCTCATGGGCAAATGAGACCCCAGATCATTTTGACAAAACTTCAGGCACCAAATAAAAGTTCTAAATGTTCATTTACCCAAACTTAAAAATTAAAGTCATTCTTATTCCTAATATGGAATTACCCCCCCTTAAAAACTGTCAATAGACAATACAGAGTAAGTGAAATTACAAATAATATTCTTGTGCCAATAAGGCCCCCAAAATATCACAACAGAAATACAACCAACTGCCCGGATTTCTTCTTTTGAATCTTGGGTCCATCTACTAATATGGCTCAACCCTCTCCCTTTTATTTGACCAGTCTGGGATTTGAAACCCCATCATTTTAACCTTTTCCTTCCTGGACATTATGAAATAGTTTAGAAATCTTCCTCTTTTCTTCTCACTCCTATCCTTCCCCCAACTAAAATCTCAAGGAATCCAAGCTGTCACGTTGCCCTATTTCAGGATATATTACTCCCAGCATTTGGCTAAGTACAGTCTCAGAGAGCAAAATAATGTGGGTGGCTTGTGAGTTCTCCAAGCTAAAAAACATTCCCTAAGCTGTCAGTAGCAAGAGCAACAAATCCATTCTCTCTCCAAAGCCCAGGTCTAAGGCTCCAATAGCCCTTGAGTAGCACCTACATACACAAAGACTGAAAATTCAAATCTAACAATATATCTAAATACAGTATGGTCAATAGTGTACGTTTTAAAGTTTAGGGACTTCTTCAAAAGAATCAACTCAATTAAATGTACTTGGTCCAAGGACAGACTTGACTAATCATGGTGAATCTTTATTTGGAATGACAGACGATGGATGGTACATTTATTCTTTCTCCTCCAACCTATCTTATGGCAACAGCTGGTTTCCATATTCTCTAATAGATGCACATCTCATTTTGCAATTATTCTTCTTTCTATATGTCGATATAAATATAACAATGGACATCCAAGTGAAGTTGTCCAGCAGGCAGCTGAAGATGTGGGACTTGGCAATCAGGAGAGACAGTAGAGCTGGATATGGAAATGTGTGAATAATCTTAATAAAGAGGATAATTGAACCCACAGAAACTGATGAGATAACCATGATCACAAAAGTATAGAGAGAAAAGTGAGTCCACGCCAGAGCCTTGATGATTATAAGGTAGGATGTAGATAATTATCTAGCAAATGAAACTGAAAATGTATGGTAGGAGAGGTAGAGCTAAAAGACAGTCCCCTAGGCTACACATACATACATACATACACACACACACACACACACACACACACACACACACACACACATACACATAATACAATTCTAATATAGAATATAACTCAGGACTGTCACCCCTTTGAGATTACTCATTATCACCATACCAAATGCTCTGGATCAGCTGATGCTGCCCTATCCGATTTTTCTTCCTCTAAAGAGCCCAGAGGAAGGGTAGGAGATCCCCTGTTGAAGGGAAGTTGGACAAGACTGTTACACAACTCAGAGTCTAGGATTCTGGGACCCAAAGTATAGCCACCATGGCTGACTGGGCTCAAATATTTTGCATACACTCAAATATTTCCTCTACTATCTTCATTAAACGATTTAACCTTTGTATTGAGTGCGACAAATAGTTCCATGCCCAAACTATTCATGAACCTGGTCAACTTACATGATGAGAAGTTCAAAGCCCAACTGTAGAGAAAAGCAACTGATATATCAAACAAGCTATGATATGTTTAGCTTTGGCTAAACACTTGTTGGGCATATGTATAGCCTTGATAACCAAACAGCCACAGGCAACGTCTGAGGGTAGGACAGGAACCCTATTCTACCTAAACTTCCTGCCTCCCCTAGTGCCTACACACAAGAGATGCTTAACAAATGTTGAATTAAACACTAACTTCACTGCCTATGTGCTGGACTCCAAATTGAAGGAACAGCCTCAAAACTAAGGTGAGGAAGCCAACACACTCAAAAACACTATACTTAGAGCCGTCAGAGAAACTGCACCCAGAGGCCAAACTAAACACTAGAATTTTCATTCTATTGTAACACCTCTCAGTGGTCCCTCAAATCTATGTTCTCACAAGTACAATTCCTGATACTGAGCTTCTTTAAATGAAATTCACGTACATGAAACCCACTCCTGCCTACACAGATGAGCCCAGTCTGATACCATATAATTAATTTAAATACATCAAAGGCTGCCTTGACCTAACTTACCATGAGCTTCAGTTTCCTCAACTATAAAATGGTTGGATAATGATAACATTTGTTGCTTTGCAGTGGAAAAACATCTGATAAGCAAATTCTACAACTGTCTTCTCTCTATTCAGCCACTTAGTTGAGGCCCTTATTGGCTCACACCTGGAATAATGCAACAACCTCCTCGCTGATCTCCCAACCTTAGGTTCCTCCCCTCTGCAAACTAACCTCCAAACAGCTGCAGGAATGATTGCCCTAAAGAGTCTGATTACATCACTGTTCCACTGAATAAACTCCACTGATTCACTATTGCCTCTAGGATACAAACTCCTGGGCTTGGTTTTTAAAGCCCTTACAGCCTGATTCCAATCTTATTATTATCTTTCAGTGATCCAATCAAACTGGCCTGGCAGTTCCTGACACAAAACATTGCATCTCTTGCACTGGCTACTCCCCAAGCCTAGAATGCAGCCTTCTCCTAACTTCTGCTCCTTAGAATCTCTATTTCCTTCAAAGCTCAACCTAAGACCTACTTTCCCCATCACACCCAGCTGCTAGGGCCTTCCCATAAAAACTCTGTATATAACACACTGACTGTTGTCTCACCTTGCAGAATGTAAGAGGATAAGGACTGATCCATTTTACATTTGTATCCCCAGTATAGTACCTGCCATAAGGAAGGCCCTTTAAAAAAAGTTTATTGAAATGGTCAAAGATTATGAACAGGCAGTTCTCAGACAAAGAAATTAAAGCTATTTATAGTCATATAAAAATGCTCTAAATCACTATTGATTAGAGAAATACAAATTAAAGCAACTCTGAGGTACTACATCTCACCTTTCAGATTGGCTAACAAGACCAAACAGGAAAATAATAAATGTTGGAAAAGATGTGCGAAAATTGGAATACTAATGCATTGATGATGGAGTTGTGAACTGATCCAACCATTTCGGAGAGCAATTTGGAACTATGCCCAAAGGGCTATAAAAATGTGTGTACCCTTTGATCCAGCAATACCACTACTAGGTCTGTGTCCCAAAGAGACCATAAAAAAGGGAAAAGGACCTACATGTACAAAAATACTTATAGCAGCTCTTTTTGGGGTGGCAAAGAATTGGAAATTGAGGGGATGCCCATCAATTGGGGAATGGTTGAACAAGCTGTGGTATATGAATATAATGGAATACTACTGTTCCATAAGAAATGGTGAGCAAGCAGATCTCAGAAAAACCCGGAAGGACTTGAACTGACGCTTTGTGAAGTGAGCAGAACCAGGAGAACGCTATACACAGTAACAGCCACGCTGTGCAATGACTTTGTTGGACTTTACTCTTCTGAGGAATGCAAGGATCTAAGACAATTCCAAAAGACTTGTGATGGAAAATGCTACACACACATCCAGAGAATGAACTATGGAGTCTGAATACAGATCAATGCATACACTTTCTCTTTTTTTGTTGTCTTTTGTGTTTTCTTTCTCATAGTTTTTCCCTTTTGTTCTGATTCTTCTACAATGTGACTTATGTGGAAATATATTTAATATGGTCATACATGCACAGCTTCTATCAGATTGATGCCATCTTGAGGAAGGGGGAGTGGAGGGAGGGGGGAAAATTTAGAACTCAAATCTTATAAAGGCGAATGTTGAAAATGAAAAATAAATAAATTTTTAAACAAAAAAAAAAGTTTATTGACTGTTCTTGTTAGTATTCTCATCTCTAATACACACAAAATCACACTTAGCCTGAAACACCCTCACTCCCTATCTTCACCCGTCTTCTTCGGCCTTGCTCCCCGGCAGTCTCAGAGTAAAATATTTCTCCCTGTTAAAAAGTCCAGTCACTTGCACTTTCGAACCCCTTCCTCCTTCCATCTCCTTCCTGAACTTGTCTCACTTCCTCATTCTCTCATCTTTAATCTCTATTTAACCATTCCTTCCTGCTACCTACAAAAAAGCTTGGTTCTCCCTCATCTTTTTAAAAAAATCTTCACCTGACCCTGAAATCTCCTCAAGTTGTCATGCTACATATCTTCCTACTCGAGGTCATACTCCTAAAAAGCGTCTATGCTCTTTGCTTCCCAGTTCCTCACAATCTGCCTTCCAAGTCACCATTCTACTAAACTGCTCTCTCAGACATCTGCAGTGATCTCAACTGTTAAATCTACCTGCTTCTTCCTCAGTCTTCATCTTTGATTCTTCACCCTCTGACACAGATGACCACCTCCTCCTCCTGTAACCTTTCTCCTTTCTTGATTTCTGTGACTGTCTTTTTTAATTCTCCTTCTGACTCTTCCCCCCCTTTCCAGTTTGTTTGGATCATCCTCCATATTCACCACCTCACTACCCCTAACTCCCACCCCCAACCGTCAAAGCTGTTGTGTACCCTCTTCTCTATGTATATTCTTAAGATCACACTGATCTGGACCCATGGGTCCAATTATCACCATCGTGCAGATTATTACAAAATCTACATATACAGCTCTGACTTTGTTCCTAAATTTCAGTACCCTCTCCAACAATCTGCAAGACATCTTCACTTGGATATCTCTTCAAAATATCAAATTTAACATATCCAAAACTGAAAGCTCATCATCTTATCCCCAAACCATCCCTCTTCCAACTTTCCCTGTCAATACCACACTCTCAATCAACCAGGTGGGTAGACTGGAAGACATCCTTTACTCTTACCTCCAATACCCACCACTACCTCCCAATAGTCAAATTTTGTAAATTCTACTTCCACATCTCACACATCTATGCCATCTTTCCATTTCCACAGCTATCACCGTGGTTCAAACATCCACCATCTCTTTATTGGTCTCTCTGCCTCTAAGACACTCCTCTTTTCAATCCATCCTCTACTCAGCTGCCAAAATAAACTTCCTTCTACTGGTCTGACCACTTCACTCCCTTGCTCAAAAGACTTCAGCAATATTCTATTGCCTCTGGGATAAGAGAAATTTCTCAGAGTCTGGCTTTTAAGACCATCTAAAATAGGGCTACAACATACCTGTCTGAGATTTTTTTTTTTACACTTACCTCCCCTCCCCAATGCACTCTAAAATTTAGCCAAAACGGAACACTAGGTTTTCACCAAACTTTATCTCCTCTCCTTTCCTCATGCATTTGCACAAGCCAGCCCCTATTCCTGGTATGCACTCTATCCTCATCCCTAGCACTCAGAATGCTTCTTTTCCTTCTTTGTGTTCAGGTCCAGTAGTTCATCTTCCCTAATGTCTCTCCTCATTCTAGCCTCACTGTCCAGGGCTCTCCATCCCCTGTGTTTTTCTCTTTTGGTACAAACTGGTGGATTTCACCGGTTAAGGGAACTCCCAAAGAGGAAATTCCTCCTAACAATGCAGATCCTGTCCCTGTTCTATGTCTTGGGGCAGTAAGAGGTTCAATGTTTGAGCCAGGCTTCTGATTATATTTATGTCTATACAGACAGTATTCTGCTGACTATTCCATTTTGTTTGTCTTCCCCTGCACAGAGTGCACTGTTTCATACATAATGGGTGCTTAATAAATGTTGGAATTTTTTTTAAAAAAAAGAAAAAATTTTTTAAAAAAATTTTTTAATTTAAAAAAAAATGTTGGAATTACTGAACTGAATACAGAAGAGAAGATACAGTATATGACACTAACACAGACACACTGAAGAGTCCTGCTGCAACTAATTCAAATACACCTTACATGCTTCCAGGATCCATCTTTGGTGGCCTCAAAGCACTTTGCCAATTAACCCACAATTGTGCTTCCACCAGAAAGCAGCACGTCTTTCCCAAACACACAAGAAAGCTTAGCAGATTAATCAGATGGTGGAAGGAGCTCCACCTTTAGCAGAGCCTACTTGATATATCACAAACATCAAAAAGCATTTATCAAATGCTTTATTTTCTCTCAGTGCTTTCTAGCCAGAGTTTAGCCTAAATTTGATCAGACACAGTCCTGGGCTTCTGGGAGCTTACAACCTCAGCCAGACAGTATATATTAATCAGATAAACCAAACAGGTTTGCAATATACTTGATATTATTCTACTGCTATTATATCTATTAACATTCAAATATTTAATTTAGCCAGTGGGAAAATACCACCCAGCCATTTCCTCCCACCATGCTAGATGAGCCAGGACCTATCAGTCGTACTTCACTCAGTGACTAACCCGCACTTTTCTAATAAGGCTATTCTGCAAACAGAACGCACACTGGATCAATAAATTGGCAACATCAATATCTGAAAGACCCATTTGGGGGTCACCACACTCTCCAGGAAGACTTCAAGAACTCAGCTCCCAGGACCTAGTGAAGCCTTTAAGGCAGAGGTCACCGGTCTGACCAATACCTGACCTTGACTCTCTATCAATTCAAAGCTGACTAGACCTTAGGTAGACCAGAATCCAGGGGATCTACACACAGGAGCCCCAGTTGAGAGAGCAGACCCTGAGTCTGGATATGAAAGCATCCTCCTTTCAATACCACAAGAGCTTTACTCATGAACAGCAGGCATGATCCAAGGCCTTTTAATGATGTAGCAAGCATCCTTGTTGTACTACTATAACCCACCCTAGTTGTGCTTATCGCTTTCCAATCACACAAGCAGTATCAACATATGAATACTATATGAAAATGCTATATATGTGAAATATATTTGTTATATATAAGTATGCATCTATTTATATATGTATATATGTTTACTTATATCTATAGCTCTATACAGTATCTATAATATTTTAAGTCCCTAACAAATGCTTCTTAGATTCAAAGGTGATTGCACTTGTTACTTCTGGTATTAGAAACATAAATAAGAGCTGACAAACCAAATCACAGTGTTGATGAAGATTATTATGACCTACCCCCAATCACGTAGGCTAGTCAGAGATGATTGAGACCTCAGGCTTCTACAGCTGCTTCCTAAAGCTACTGATAGAATTTCATAGTTACACATGTACATATCTATGCATATGTATTGGAGAGGGCTATACATGCCCCACCTCCCACTTAGTACTGAAAAGCTATACATAAAAGAATGAGCAAGAGTCATACAACAAAGCTATCACCCCCATGTCATTGAAAAGCCTTAGAATTTTCACAAAGTACTGAAAGACTATTACTCACATGGCATTGTAAAAGGGGTCCTCACATCTATGCTGGTGTCTCCAACAGTTCTCAGCTGAGAACACAACACAGTTATCCCCAACTCCAATCTGCTCTTCCACCGGAGGGAGAGCCAGCTGTGGATCAGAAGTTTTCAAGGCCAGCTTCCCTAGAACACTGTGGAGCTAAATTCTTAAAGTCCTGTTGGAAGCTAAATCAATCCTTTCAAATGGTACACTCTACCGGCTCTTGCCATGCTTGTAGCATAAACCCTATTAGGATGATGCCACTAAATCAGCAGAACAAACTCCTAGTGCCAGGCCTTAGGCCAATGGCAGGGGCACAGAGTGGATGGAATGGATGGGTGGGATTGCCATGAGCCAAACTGAACATCTGAATGTTACAAGCATAGCATCACGCGGATGGACATGAACATTATGTAAGAAGAAGCATCAAGATGTAGAAGAAAAACCACTGGACCAAAAGCCAGAAACCTTGGAAACAAACCCTCGCTTTCTGACTCCCTGCGTGACCTAGAACAAGTCACCTCACCACTCTAGTCCCCAAATTCCTCAATCTCTGAAATGACAGAACTGGCCTGGATGATATTCTGAAGGCCCCTTGGAGTCTGAAATCCTGCAAGCTCATAAAACCTGTTGAGTTTATCTAACATACAATAAACTTTCAAGGCCAATCAGAAATACAGTTATCCTCATTTTAAAAATTAGGAAATCAATGCTCAGGGAGGTCAAAGTGACTTAAACAGCAGCATAATAAGGATTGGGAAGAGATAAGGCCATTCCATGTTCCCAATAGACAGAAGTATACAGAAAATGAGGTTTTTAACCCATAGATGACTTCTTGAAGGGCTGTCTGTATTAGACTTGTTCTATTTGGTCCCAGAGGGTAGAACTAAAACCAACAGACAGAAGTTTAAGAAAGGCAAATTGAGATTCAATTTTAAGGATAAAAATCTAACAACTGTAATTCTACAAAGGAACAGGATGCCTTCAAAAGCTCATTCTTTTTCATGGTGTTCAAACAAAGGCCAGGTAATTATTTGTTGGCGATGTGGCAGAACTTTTACGGAGGTCCAAGCTGGGCCTC
Source organism: Vombatus ursinus (assembly GCF_900497805.2). Classification (NCBI taxonomy): domain Eukaryota; kingdom Metazoa; phylum Chordata; class Mammalia; order Diprotodontia; family Vombatidae; genus Vombatus; species Vombatus ursinus. The sequence goes on along the minus strand of NW_020954723.1, from coordinate 4,271,512 downwards.
TGGCACATGGTCTCTGAAGCACTGCCCAGCCCCGAGGTTCTGTTATCCTCTGGGTTGGCCAAGGTCACATAGCTAATAAGTGGTAGTTAGGCCTTGAACCCAAGAACTCAGACTCTAAGGCCAGGGCTTATTCCACTACACCACACAGCTTCTCTCATCTCATCCCTCGGCTCATTAGTCATTTCTCCCCCATTACACAGAAGGTGAGGAGAGGGAGAGGCACCAGTGCTTAGAATCACCCCTTGTCGGTTGCTACGCTTGACTCTCACAGCTCTATCTCCCCTGGGTGGTTTTGTGGACCCACAGAGAAAGAAACTGAATGAACACCTCCTGTCAGTCATCCTTCAACACGACCTAAGTCTCCCTACTCCTTCCCCCTGGAATATCTTCCATCCTCCTCTTCCTCTGTGAAAATCCAGCTCAAGTCCCCACTTATCCATGAAGCCTTCCCTCAGGCCCTCAGAACAAGAGTAAAGTTCCCCTGGATTCTTACAGCACTCAATACCTATACTAACTATTTTGCAACGGGGATTGTTGTTCTTTCCAGCTCCAGAACTTTGCCTCTATGAAGATGAGTTCATTTTAGGACAATGAACTGAATGAACAACTACCTGATGTAACAAATTTTCCCATGGCACTGGAAGCATTGGGAAGAGACTTTGTGTCAGGGCCAGTATGAATCACCAGAGAAGACCAAAAGTGCCAAAGAAAAGGTGTGAAATGCTTTTCCAGCATTCCAAATATCACTCCTGAAAGAGAAGTTTAAGAAGAGGAGAAATCAAAGGGTCTCTCTCACCTTTGGTAGAAAATGCTTCAGCAATCAGTCGCAACCTGTAAGGTGGAGCTCCCGTCAGTGCCAAGTCATCCAGGCCCACCCTATCATAAATGTTGAGCGCTTCTTTGTAATCCCCTTCCACGTAGTTCAACTTGGCCATGATCAAATTGGATTCTTGTAAGAATTCTGACTAGAAGGAAAAGGAGAGAAAATCCATTTTCCTGCAAGATTACACGTACAGCTTCCTTCTGGCCCAACCATCCAAGGCATTCACCCATGGGCACCAGGCACAGTCTGGGTTGGGGGCAGAATGGATACTTCATTAATGAAAAGAACAAGGGACACTCTCACATAGTAATCTATCCATCAACTGATCCATTTAGTCTCCTTTTTACCTGAAGATGCTCACCAGGAAGAGGCAGCTACCAGTGCAAGAGGACTTAGAAGGACAAGGGATTTAAGGTCACATGTCCCAAAATCACCTTCCTCATTTTATGGACCACGAGGGTCACCAGGGAGGAAGAGGAAGAGCCAAGATTCAAATCTAAGTCCTCTGGCCCTAAAGCCAGCACTCTTTCCGCTGAAGGTCTTTGTAACTCAGAGAGATGAGATGAAACGGAAACCAATGTTTACACTTGGTAGGTTATTCTCAGGAAACTCTTTCAATCCTTTCAGCCCAAGTTCTCAAAACTTGGGACCTGGGCTGAAGCTGAGAACAGCTTTACTTCCTGCCTCTGACCCTTCCTAACCAGATCACCACAGCCCTTTTCATCTCTATGAGCTTCAGTTCCTTCATCTATAAAATGGGAATAATAATATTTGTAAATAACTACCCAAAAGAACTGAGAATAAATTATGTATGTAAAGCATTTTATAAACCTTGAAAGTCTTATATGTACCAACTATTGTAATTAAGTGCTGTCCTCTCAACACCTTGAAAATACATGCTTCTTCCCCCATCCTCCAGTCCCTTCTCTCTTCCCCCCCACCCCCATCCCCTTGACTCCACATCCCAATCATTAGCAAAGGAAGAAAAATAAGCAATCCAGCTACTTCAAATCAGGGAACAAACTCCACTCCCACGTCTAACCCTTCTTGGAACTAAAGCTAAGTTTTCTTTATCCATCTTACATAACTCCACAGAGGCACAAAACCTGCAATATCAACAAAAGTGAGCAACAAGTTATTAACGGCTACTGAGATAAGATAGGGAAGTTGCTGCTGAAATGGTCTCCAGTATTTCCTAGAGAAGTTACCTTAGTTTGCAGTTTCTTCAACTAGTTTAAGAGGGGATATTCTCAAGGGAGGGGGAAGCAAACAGAAGGCAACTAAAGGGAAGCAAAACATAGTGGGGAAAGCAACGGATCTGGAGTCAGAGAGAGGACTTCAGATCCTGGCCTTGATCCCTCCTACCTGGGAGACCTTCAGCAAATAAATTACTTACCAATCCGGGCAAAGTTTCCTCATCTATAAAATGAGGAAGCTGGCTGGGAAGACTTGTATGAACTGATGCAGACTGGAGTGAGCAGAAGCAGAACAATTTATACTATCATAACAATAATGCAAAAAAGAACAATTTTGAAAGATTTAACTCTGATCAACACACTGATCAACCACGATTCCAGATGATAGATGATGGAGAATGATAACAACCTTCTGATACAAAAAGGATGGAATAAACACACAAAATGAAACATACACGGCAATCTGGGAATTTGTTTTGCTTCATTATGCACATTTGTTTTTCCAGTGGGGGCTGAGGTGGTGAGAGGGGGGAAAAATCCCTGATAACTGAAAAAAATTTAATTTTTAAAAAATGAGGATGTTGGACTAGATGACCTCTAAGGACCTCTAAGGTCCTTTCTAAATCTAATAATCCTATAAAGCATTACATAGAGGAAACAAGCAATAATAGTAACAAATAGTAGCCTCAGGCTAGGACAAGAAGGGACGCTTTCTATGTAAGAAACCTGAATCATATCTGGAAACGACAGGTAAATTTATTGTTCTCATTATTGCTAAATACTGTCATATCCACGATATCAATAGTTGCTCTAACACTAACCCTAAGAGGTAGAGTAATATAATTGTTATCATCTCATTTTACAGATAGAGGAACTGAATCTCAGAGCTTAAATAACTTGCCCAGGGTTAGAAAGCTAATAAGAATTATAACTAGGACTTGGATACTTGAGGACAATCTCTTATCAAAATTTTATTTTCCCTTCAGAACCTTGCACAATGCTTTGCATAGATTAGGCTTTTAATAAACATTTATGAAATTACTGAACTGAATTTCAATAAACATTTATGAAGCACTGTGTTTTATGCTGTGCCAAGTGCTAAAGGTACAAAGTCTAAAAAATGCAATGGTTCCCAACCTCAAAAAATCTATAATCTTCAGAAAGGATAACCTAGCCCTCTCCTACCTTTCCAGTCTTCTTCTGCTTTACTACTCACCACATACTCTTCAACTGTGTGACAAAGGCCTCCTATTTGTTCTACCAGCAAGACACAACATCTCTACACTCCAGGCATTTTCTCTGGCTGTCTCCCATGCCTGGAAAGCTCCACTCCTTACCTCCGCCTACTGCCTGCCTTTCTGGCTTCCTTTAAGTCCCAACTAAAATCCTATCTTTTACAGGAAACCTTTCAATCCCTCTTAATCCTAGTGCTTTGCTAGGGCAGCTAGGTGATGCAGTGGATAGAACACTGACCCTGGAATCAGGAGAACCTGAGTTCAAATCCCCTCTTAGACACTTGACACTAACTGTGTGACCCTGAGCAAGTTACTTAACCCCAATTGCCTGGCCAAAAAAAAAAAATCTTTATGCTTTGCATCTGTTACTTCTCATTTATCCTATCCATGGCCTGCTCTGTATTTGTTTGCATGTTGTCTTCCCCGTTAAACTGTAAGCTCCTTGAGAGGAAGTACTGGTTTTTTTGCCTCTTTTGTATCCTCAGCACTTAGTAGAGTGACTGGTATATAGCAGGTACTTAATAAGCGTTGATTGATAAAAGGATACTTATTACATATATACAGATAAGTAGACAAAAAAATCATTTGAGAAGGGAAAGGGCATTAACAAGGGGGAAAGCAAAAAAGTCTTCACGGAGGAGGTGAGCATTTGAACAAAGTCTTGAAGGAAGATGAAAGGTTCTGAGAAGCACAGATTCATTCAGTCATTTCAGTCATGTCCAACTCTTCATGACCCCATTTGGGGTTTTCTTGGCAAAGATATTGGAGTGGTTTGCCATTTCCTTCTCCAGCTCATTTTACAGATGAGGAAACTGAGGCAGACAAAGGTTAAGTGACTTGCCCAGGATCACACAGCTACTAAGTGTCTGAGGCTGGATTTGAACTCAGGTCTTTCAACTCCAAGCCAGCATCTATCCACTAGACCACCAAACTGCCCAAGAAGCACAGATAAAATTGTGCAAATACACAGAAATAAGTAATGCAATGTAGAGTTCAGGGAACAGCTGGCAGTACTGCTTGCCTGAAGCAGAGAGTATACAGAGAGCCTTAAAATCACCAGAAGTCTTTTGGGTCCAAACATTGTGCTTTTTCTGCTCTAGCACATGACGTCTACCCAACATCAGAATCCAGCAGTCATGAAAATAAGTAAGCTTTAATCCACGTACCCAGAACTTAACAGAAAACAGAGGAGACCTAATGGAAACCACGTTGATAAAAATCATAGAGTGAAGAGTCAAAGAATGTTAAATGTCACAGCCTCTTAGGGGCTCTCTGGCCCAACCTCCTCATTTACAGATGAGGCAAATGACTCCCAGAAAGGACCTTACCACTCAAGGTCACCCTGCTTACCGGTGGCCAAGCCACGGGTATGGCAGTGACTGGCCCAGAGCTTAGGGCACAGAAGACGAGTTTCAGGACAGCCCAGGGCTCCTGGGTCCCATTAGACTGCTCTTTCTACTGTACTAAGCTGCCAACAGACTAAAAAGAGATGAAACCTACCGTGCCTCTCCTCTCTAGTCCTTTTTCACTCATTTTTTCACATGTCTCAGTGTGAGGGAGAAGCCCTGTGGCACACTGGGTGAAGGCTTGGCGTCAAGGAAAACCTCAAATCTCACATCAAAGTACCCAGCTACGTGACCCTGGGCAAGTTGCTTAATCTCTGAGGTGAGTAAAGGCTTGTTGATTAACTCATTGAGTGTCAGTTTCCTCATCTGCAAAGGAGAGGCTTGGACTAAATGACTTTTGAGGTCTCTTCCATCTTTAAATCTATAATCCTATCAGGATCTACCCAGTTTCGGGATGGTTTTTTGCTAATTATATCTTCCCTTCCTTTACCATTTCCAGTACATTGCAAAGAAAGGAAAAACAAGGCATCTGTGAACTTTAAGCAAGGTCTAAAAACTAAACCCTCTGTGTTGTGACCATTATCCCAAAGCCTTTAGTTTTCAATTGTCACCTATATTCTTTGACAGATTACAAAATGAGTACCTGGGGGCCATGGAGAACATTAAAAACATGTTCTGGGTTTCAGAATAGGTCCTTCTGACTCCAAATCCAAAGTTTTCTCTAATGTACAAAATTGCCTCTTACAGAGTCCAGAAAGTAAAAAGTGACTATAAATTAAGTGGAAACAAGCATCACTGTTGAAAGAAGAACATAAATCTCTGAGACGGGGAAGAGTGAGAATGTGGCTGGGGCATATGGGAAAACATAGCTAGATTTCACCACCTCTGCGTGCTTTGAATAAAGAAGAAAAACAGTACTGGTGGGGAAAAAAGGCTAAAAAGGAGAAGAGATAAGGGCTAGAATTCAAATTTTAAGTTAAATTGGAAAAAATTTTTCCAATTTTCTGAGAATTTCCATCAATCAAGGAATGGCTAAGCAAATTATAACATATGAATGTAATGAAATATTATTGTACCATGGGAAACAAGGAATATGAAGAAACCTTAGAAATATGGAAAGATGTATAAACTCACAACGCGAAGAAAGAAGAACCAAGAAAACAATACGCACAATGATTTTTTGGTTGTTTGGAGCTAGGATTTCACTACTTAAGGGAACTCCCAGTCTGGAAATTCCTTCCACTAATGCAGATGAGCAACTGGTTTATAACTTATGGTCTTGGAGAGTCGACAATGACTACAATAACGTGGGCTAAACTCAGACTGAAGGCAATGATAACCGGTTCAAGAGGATAGTTGATAAAACACACCGCCCCCACTTTGGTAGAAGAACAGGGGACAATGAGGGCCTAACGCTGGCTACCCTAATAGCCATCAAAATTAGTCCCTATGTGAGTTGGTTTTGCTTAACTTTTTTTCTTTGTGACAATGTAGAGTGGGGGAAGAAAATTACGGGAAAATCTCTATGGCATAAAAAATAAAAGGCATCAATAAAACCTTAAAAAAAAAACTTTTACTAAGTGCCTATCATATACAAGGTACTACACTCAGATCTGGAGATACAAAGACCAAAAAAAAAAAAATAATTCCTGCCCTCAAGGAGCTTATGATATATTGGGGAAGTAGAAAGGGGGGATGCTTTCTAGAAGCTTCTAGAAAACAAGATAAAGTGATGTCCTATAAGGTAATGTGACTTGAGGTATGCTTCCAAGGTTAAGAATGTGTTTATACTTAGGCCTCCACACTGCCTCATCATACCTGTGGCAACTACCACATACTCTGAAGATGGTAGTCAGGTATGTGATAAGCCTATACCATGTAACAGAGTGAAACTAAGGGAATACATTAGGATTGATTCCTCATTATAATTATGTTATAAACAACAGAGTTCTCCAAGAATAGAAAGAAAAGGAATTAGCAAAATGATGAGAATAAAGGAACCCAGTAGGAAGAATTAGAGCCTCATACAATGTTAGAGGTAGAAGTTACTTTGGAGACTATCTGGTCTAAACCATCCATTTACAGATGAGGAAAGTAAAGACTATAGAGGTAGAATTACTTGTTCAAGGTCACAAAGCTAAATTAGTAGCAGGCTTGAGCATGTTTCCAGCATTTAAAAAAGAAAAAAGCCAAAAAGAAAAGAGACGTGATTAAGATTAAGTTAAAAGACGTGATCTCAAAATTTCCAAGCAAGAATGACTGTCAATGCAGATGATATGCTGAAGAAAGTTTAAGAGCCCCAAAGAAGGAATCAGATGTGACCACAATTTAAAGAGCGGTTTTAATGAGGACTTATGTAAAAACCACCAAGACAAGATTTGGGGGACCAGAGTAAAGTCTACCACGTTAACGATAATAATAGCTGACATTTCTATAACCATTAAGATTCTGAAATGTACTTCACATATATTCCCTCATCTGAGCCTCACAATGACTCTATGAGGCAGGTAACAGAAATATTATCTTCATTTTGAAGACAAGCAAACAGAAGCTCAGAAAGGTTAAATGATTTACCCACGGTTCCACTGCTGGTAAGTATAAAGAGGCAGGATTCAAACCCAGGTCTTTCTGACTCCATTCTGTTCATTTTGCTGCCACTAAGAGCAACCGATAAAATTTAACTTCAGAAGCAAAAGGAAAAATGATCCAGGAAGGGAGGAATTCATTACGTGAAAACAAAAAGGAAAAAATGTAGGGTTCCAATAGGAATAGGAACAGAGGCTACAAAGGGAAGCATCTTAAGAGGGAGGGAAGGAGGAGAGTAGAAACAAGAAGACAGGAAAAAGAAGAAAATGTAACACCAGATTAGAGGCCCATCAGGTCCAATACTAACATGAATAGAAATTTCATCCTCTGACTGTCCTCTATTTGGAACACCAGATACCATTTTTTAATAGTGTACATAATTCCAAGTAGCTTGGGTGTCAGATGAGTTTGTTGCATTCACGAGCTACTATTTCTCTAAAATAGAAAATCGTTCTATAAGTGAAACTTATGATCAACTTCTCTCTTTTACTAAAAGAGCAAAGTCTTAACTTGAACTCTGTGATACACTTTCAATTTTACTTCAAGTCTTAACTTGAACTCTGTGACACACTTTCAATTTTACTTCAAGTGATCAGGAAAGAATAGCATGTCCTTGCTATAAGATAATATGGTTTTGAAGAATCTAATGTAAAGTGACTTTAAAAAAAACCTCTGCTCTGACATAATACTTCTACAACCTTGGGCAAGCCACTTCACCAACCTGGGCTTCAGTTTCCTCACCCGTAAAAGGAGAGACGTGGTCTAGGTGTCACTTAAATTCTCTTCAGTTTGAATGAGCTATGAATCAATAAATTTAATCCAGTCTAAGGGACACTGCTCAGCCCACACTACCCACAGAGTGATTGGTAAGTTATGAAGCTAACACAGTAGAATCAATGGCTCCAACAAATCCAGCAAACAGAATCTCGTTTCGAGGGAAAAGTAACATTAAGCGGCTAGGCTACATAAAAAAAAAAATTTTTTTAATGTTTCCCCTTTCTCCTCTTGGTTTTCTTGAAACACTGGAATTAAGAGGGCTCTCAGAAATCCCAAATTCTGTAGAGATCTCAGTCCCAGTGGTATGTCTCCTCTCATTTTTTTCTACCTTCCTTCAGAGTCCCCAAAATACCTTGAGGTTCCCTCGGTCTAGTGCAGCAGTCAGGTGTTTCCGAACCTCTGTCAGCTTTGGCCTGGGACCTCGAGGGCTGGTCCCCTGTTTAAATGGGTTATCTTTCAGGAACTGTTCGAGTTTGGATTCCCCAAGGAGCAGCTCAGCCATATCATCTGTAAGAAAAAAAAAATGAAAGGTTAATCGGGTCAAAGAACTGGTTTCATGATGCACATTAGAAAACTGGAAGGCTGATGAAAGAGATACCTAAGAGAGAAAAAATAACTCCACTCAGTACCACATTATCCTCATGTTCCATGACTAATGGATGAAACCTCACAGATGATATCTTACAGTGAAAACCTCTTGGTACTTTTATCTTGGATAAGGTTAAAAAGGAAGTCAATGGATAATGAATTTTGTTCTTTAGTAAAGACTGTTACAGCAGTAGTTATAATAATTAGTTATTATGTTTATATTGTACAATATGTCATATATAGACAGGGAAAGAGATGCTAAGGAAAGGAAAAGTATGACAGACAAGATGGCACACAGGATAGACAGTTGGCCTTAGATTTAGGACAACCTGAGTTGAAATGCTGCCCTTAATACATACTCCCTCCTTTCAGACCACCAGGCAACTCTAACATAATCATTTATAGAAAAGGCGCTAATGATGAGAAGCAATGTGGTGGAGTGGATAAAGAACCAGCCTTGGAGCCAAGAAGATGTGGGCTCAAGTTCTGACACTGACACAGATCTGTTCTGTCATAGGCAATTCTCCAAGACTCTAAGTTGAAGTCCATTAGTAGAGGGAATTTCCACATGGGAAGATCCACCCACACTAATGACGAAAGCATAGGATCCAACTCCCTTCCTCCCAAAAAAAAATAGCAGCTCATATTTACATAGAATTTAGGGGTTTCTCACAACAACCCTGTGAGGGAAGTCATATAAATGGTATCATCCCCATTTTATAGATTAGGAAACTAAGTTTCAGGGTGATTAAGTGACTTGCCCATAGTCACAAAATTAGTAAGTCAAGAAGCTTGCTCTTTTTTGTTTTTTAGTTTTCAACATTCACTTCCATAAGCTTTTGAGTTTTAAATTCTCCCCAAGATGGGTGTGCAATCTAATATAGGCTCTATATATACATTCTTATTAAACATATTTTCACATTAGTCATGTTGTAAAGAAGAATTAGAACCAATAGAAAACAAAACAAAGGGGGAAAAAAAGAGCAAATAATATGCTTCCATCTGCATTCAGACTCCATAGTTCTTTCTCTGGATGTGGAAAGCATTTTCCATCAGGAGTCTTTTGGAGATGTCTTAGATCCTTGCATTGCTGAGAAGAGCTAAGTCTATCAAAGTCACTCATCGCACAATGTTGCTGTTTCTGTGTACAATGTTCTCCCGGTTCTGCTCATTTCATTCAGCATCAGTTCATTTAAGTCTTACCACGTTTTTCTAAAGTCTGCCTGCTCATCATTTCTTATAGCACAATAATATTCCATTACATTCATATACCACAACTTGTTCAGCCATTCCCCAACTGATGGGCATCCTCTCAATTTCCAATTCTTTGACACCACAAAAGAGCTGCTATAAATATTTTTGTACATGTGGGTCCTTTTCCCATTTTTATGATCTCTTTGGGATACAAGCCCTAGAAGTGCTATTGCTGGGTCAAAGAAGAAGTTGGTTCTTGAACTTAGGTCTTTTGACTCCAAATCACTACTACTAGTATTTCAGTATTCTCATCTATAAAATGGTATAAAACATGATAATATATCTGTAGCTTAAAATATTGTTTAGAGAAAAGCACTTTGTGAACCTTAAAGATAAGCTATTGTTCTTACCACTATTATCTCGGAGATGGCTCTGGGTTCTTCAAAACTATGCCAATGGTCCTACCTAAAATGGCCCTGCCAAGCTGGAAAGGCTTCAAGAATAGGCCTAATGATAACAGGTATTGCATCTACTGTCTGAAAACTATCCTAAGAAATTTTCATTGCAAAAGAAAGAATCACTGTGACCAAAACTGATCCCGGAGAAAAGATGATGAAACTCATTTCTCTCCTCTCAACTTAGAGGCTGAGGCTTATGTAGATGGAATGAAGTATATGCTATCAATTTGTCATTCAGATTTGCTCAACTGTTTTTTAATATTACAAGGGTGGGTTCAACAAGGTGAAAGGAGAAAATATTGGAAAATTACTATGATACGAAAAACAAAAGGCTAATTTATTAAGAAAACATTTTAGGGCTTCCAGAAAAAATAACAACATTCAAGGTAGCAGTAGAGAAGTAAAGCACTTCTACACAAACTCCAAAAGATGACAATGACCCCAGAAAAAACAATGATAAGTCAGAAAACACTCAGAAATAAGATACTTCATCTAATCCTTAACCAAACAAAAACAAAAACAAAAAAATCCAGAGAGGACAAAGGCTGGTAGAAATTGATTCAGGGAAGCCAGTGCTAGTTCAGATAAATTCAGAAGCCTTTGAAGAAGGGAGGAGAGGATACAGAGTGAATGCTCACATATAGACCTGAAATCAGCCAGCACTCTACATAGGAGCTCCAGGCACATCAAGCCAATGTGAGCTTCGATAACAGGTCCATGACTTGTCAAAAAAGATACAAGGGAGGATCCAGCTTCCATGAGTCACTGAAAAGGAAGGCAGGGCTCCATAACTCTCCGACTCCTCATTGTCTGGACATGAGTACCAAATGGCTATGCAAGAGGCCTGAGACCAAAATGATGCCCAACAAGCCACTGAGGCCTGTCAGGGCCAGCACTAAAAAGAACAAGAGTAAATAGACCCTTCCTAAGTATGGTAAATAGCTCTCTAAAATCATGGGAGTGCATTCACCTATAATGGAGAACTATTAGTAGCTTTTCCAGTAAGACCAAGGGTGAAACAAAGGATATCCACTGTTATTTGATCTAGTTTTAGAAATACTAGCTATTGCAATAAAATAACTTTAAAAATCAAAGGAAGAGGCAAAGAAGAAACAAAATTATTATCATGCAGATAATAAAGGAGTCAACTTGAGAACCTTAGAGATTCAACTAAAAATTAAAACAATAATTTCAGTAAAGTAGCAAGATATAAAATAAACACCAAAAAAATCGTGTCTTTTTGTACCAACAAGACCAAGGAAAGAGAGATTTTTAAAAAAGAAAAATTCCATGCAAAGTAACTACAGAATGCATAAAATATATGGGAATCTATGTACCATGCCACACACAGGGATTATAACAGCACAACTACAATATACCCTTTAGAGAAATAAAGACAAATAATTGAAGAAGAATTTGCTGATGGCTGGGCCATGCTAATATCAGAAAAAACAATACCACCTAAATTAATTTACAGCTTCAGTGCTACACTAATCAAACTACTAAAAGATAACTTTATAAAACTGGCTAAAATAACAAAATTCATCTGGAGGAACAAGAAGTCAAGAATCTCAAAGGAAAATATAGTAGAAAAAAAGTGGGGAAAAGGCCTAGCAGTACCAGATATCAAACTATACTACAAAGCAGTAATAATCAAAAGAATTTGGTACCAGCTTTGATCAATGGAACAGATTAGATAAACAAGATTGAGACATAAATAAACATAGTAGCACAGAGTTTAATCAACCCAAATGTACTGAACGTTAGGGTAAGGATTTATTATTTGTCAAAAACTGCTGGGAAAGTTGGAAAACAATCTGGGGGAAATTAGGCTGAGAACAATTTCTCATACTATATACCACAATAAGCTCCAAATGACCCAGATACAAAAGTTCATATCATGATTAAATTGGATAAGAACAGGAGATACTTTCTAGTATAGGTAGGGGAAATGGTCTCGACCAAAAACGGGACAGAGATTAACAAAGAAAATAAAATGGAAAATTTTGGTTACATAAAATTCTAAAGGTTTTTGCAAAAACAAAAGCACTGTAGTTAAAATATTCGTAGCAAATTTCTCTGATATCTAAAATGTACAGGGAATTGATACAAATGTTAAAAACAAGAGTCATTGCCTAATAAATAAATGGTCAAAGGATATGAAAAGGTAGTTCTCAAAGGGAAGAAAACCAAGTTATCAACAACCAATGAGAAGATACTCCAATTCAGTAATACTAAGAGAAATGCAAATTAAAACAATTCTGGATTCCACCTGACATCTATCAGACTGACAAAAATGACAAAAAAAGAAAATGAATTTAGCCAAGAGACTGTGGGAGAACTGGCACAATAATGCAATGCTGGTAGAGCTGGAAACCATTCTGGAAAGCAATTGTGGAACATTACTCAAAATCGTTTCTAAACTGTTTATATCCTTTGACCACTACTAGCCACATACTCCCAAAGGGATCAAAGTCAGAGAAAGGATCCATATGTGCAAAAATATTTATAGCAGCACTTTTTATTATAACAAAGAAATGAGGGGGGAAAAAAGGGAGGTGCCCAGAAATTAGAGATGGCTAAGTAAATTATGGTATATAAATGTAATAATAGTATTATTATGCTCTAAGAAATGACAAAAGGGACATATTCAGAGAAACCTGGAAAGACTTATATGAACTGATATAAGTAAAGTGAGTAGAAACAGGAGAACAATCTATATGATGACCACAACTCCTGTGAACGAAAATATAAGTTTAAAAGACTTAAGAACTGATAAATTCAATGACTAATCATGACCCCAGAAGACTAATGCCTCACACATCTTGATGAAAAGGTGACAGACTATAGGTACAGAATAAAACAGACATTCCCAGACAGGCCCAATACAACACACAAATTGGTGGCACAATGCCACCTATTTTTCTGGCCTTCTTTGAATATGGAAATGTACATGTATACAGCTTATTTTCTAGTTCATATTAAAAAAAATTCTAATGACTGACATTTATATAGTATTTTAAAGTCAGCTAAGCACTTTAAATACCTTATCTCATTTGAGCCTCATAATAACACTTGAAATAGAAAGTATAAGTATAATCCCAGCTTTTTATACCAAGAAAGAAACTGAGGCTCAAAGAGGTTAAGGGATTTGCCAGTGGTCACAACTAATGTGTCAGAGATCAGGCCTTCCTGACTCTATCCATACTATGCCAGGCTAGGAAGGACTATGCCCCTTGCACATAGTAAGCAGATGGTTAATATATGTTCGTTGAACTGCTGTAAAAGTTTTACTAATGGATAAAGGTTTGATGCAGACCAGTGCTCATCCACAAATAGAACTTAATATCTCAAGGGCTGAGGATGAGTATACCAAAAAGGGCTATTGAAAAAAAGCAGAAAACATTAATCTTCCAGAATATTCACATTAAGCAAGTAGGGTCAAAAAACACAGTGTGATATAGTGGATATGGGGGGGGGGGCGGAGGGGAAGCACTGGATTAGAAATCAAAGGACCTGGGTTTGAATCTGGATTCACATTACTTCTTGTTTGATTTTAGACAAGTTATGTCTCTGCTTCAGTTTCTTCAACTGTAAAATGAGGGTAATGGACTGACTAATCAGCAGTTCTCAAGTGTGGTCTGCACACCCTATTTTTATAATAATCTTAAGACATTATTTGCCTATTAAAATACTCCCTTTTCCAACTACATATCTGTATGAGACTGACATATACTTCAACCAAAACAACATTTCACAACAGATTGATTGCAGAAGCAGATAACAGAATCTGACTGTTTTCTATTAAGCCAGACATTAAAGAAATCTTGCAAAAATATGTAAAATAATCTCACTCTTCTCACTAATTTTTTTTGTTTTGGAAAATATAGTTACTTTTCATTGAAAAAAAGTTGTTTATGTTAGCATATAATGAAGTTTATTGTTATTTTAAAATTAACAAATATTTTTAAATTTTATCAGCTTTCATTTCTAATGTAACTAATATTGACAGACATAATACAAATAAACAAAAGGTCCTTGGGGTCCTAATTTAAGAATATAAAGGGGTCCTCAATAATTTTTTTACCAAAGAGATACTTAAGACCAAAAAGTTCAAAAACCCCTGTACGAGGAAATCTCCAAAAATCCCTTCCAGCTATAAATCCCAGGGCCCAACTAAGGAGCTACATTAAAAAGAGCAGAAAGGGAAAACAGTCAAAATTCTGCCCTAGAGGGGTGGTCTCCTAAAGAGAAGTCACCCCCACCCCAACCTGACCATCCAGGGCTAAGCAACATTCTTGTGAAAGGGAAATCCTGCCACTAAAAGAGCAAAGTGGTAAGGGGATCTGGGAAATGGGTGGGGTTCGGCTTTGAACAAACATTCATAAGCAGTGAAAAGCAGGAAGGGGTGGTCCGCTCTGCATTCAATCTTAGTGGTTAAACCAGCTGGTCACTCCACAGCCTAGTTCAAAGCAGTATTCGTGGTGCCTGTGAAGGGAGACAGTATAAGATCAGTCTTATTCCTAAACTTTTTACCTTTATAGGACTGCCACAGCTGATGTTTTTTTTGTTGTTGTTGTTGTTGTTTTTTAATTTCTGTTTGTTGGTTTTTTGGTCTTTTTTGATGAGGCAATTGGGGTTAAGTGTCTTGCCCAGGGTCACACAGCTAGTTAAGTGTTATGTGTCAGAAGCTGGATTTGAACTCAGGTGTTCCTGACTCCAGGGCCAGTGCTCTATCCACTGTGGCACCTAGCTGCCCCACACAGCTGATGTTCTGATATGGCCTGAGAACTCAGTGGCATTGTTACACCAAGATAAGATATCTTAAGAAGTAAAAATTTTCTTTTTATTCCAAAAATAATGGGATTTAGAGTTAGAAAAGATTCTAAACATCTAGTCCAAAAGTCTCATTTTACAGAGTCGGAAACTGAGGACCAAAGAAGTAATGTGAGCTGCCCAAAGTCACACAGGAAATAAAAAGCAGAGGTGGAATCTGAATCCAAGTTCCCTGACTTCAAATTGAACGCTCTCTCCACTAACCCAGGAAATGGAACTCTGGGAAAGGACACCAACCAGACCCAATAACTGGAGTTATTTTCTTCTACTACTCTATTATCAATCTTTACATGAGAGTACCAATAAAGCTATTTAGATACATCCCATTTTATATTCACCAGTCTTTCCCTAATTTAGTAAGGCTACCCAATGCTTTCCCTGTGGCTCCATCAGAAGTAGAAATTGGGTTTTTCCAAAAGAAAAAAAAAAGAAGGTAAAATAAAACAAATTTATCAAGAAAAACAAATGTTAACGTTACAAGTTATGGAGCACAGAAATCTTATCCTCAAAAAACCTCACATCTGGAAGCTGACAATTTCCATCTTTGCTGAAACAGCACATACAGTCACTCAGAACACTGACAGTTCTTTTCTGACCCTGTAGTGACCATCCAACTCCAGCCAGATTTCCTTTTCAAAACTGGCTGGCTGATGAAGAAATTAAAGCTACCTATAATCATATGAAAAAATGCTCTAAATCACTACTGAATAAAGAAATGCAAATTAAAACAACTCTGAGGTACCACCTCACACTTATCAGATTGGCTAATATGACAGAAAAGGAAAATGACACATGTTGGAGAAAATGTGGGAAAATTGGAACACTAATACACTGCTGGTGGAGTTGTGAACTGATCCAACCACTCTAGATGGCAATTTGGAATTATGCCCAAAAGGGCAATCAAACTGTGCATACCTTTTGATCCAGCAATATACCTACTAGGTCTGTATAAAATAGGGAACAGAATCTACATGTACAAAAATATTTGCAGCAGCTCTTTTTTGTGGTAGCAGAGATTGAAAATTGAGAAAATGCCCATCAATTGGGGAATGGCTGAACAAGCTGTGGTATATGAATGTAATGGAATACTATCGTGATATAAGAAATGATAAGCAGACACATTTCAGAAAAACCTGAAAAGACTTACATGAACTGATGCTGAGTGAAGTGAGCAGAACCAGGAAAACATTGTACACAGTAACAGTCACATTGTGTGATGATCAACTATGACTGACTTAGCTCTTCTAAGCAATGCAATGATCCAAGACAATTCCAAAAGACTCAGGACGGAAAATACAATCCACTTCCAGAGAAAGAACTATGGACTCTGAATGAAAGTATTTTCACTTTGGTTTTTTGTTTTGTTTTGTTTTGTTTGTTTTGTGGCTTTTCCCTTTTGTTCTGTTTCTTCTTTCACAACATGACTAAATTGGAAATATGTTTCCATAATTGAAGATGTATAATCTATATCAGATTGCTTACTGTTCTGGGGAGGCAGGATAAGAGGGAAGAAAGAAAAAAAATTTGAAACTCAAAATCTTATTAAAAAAAAAATGAATGTTGAGGGGCAGCTAGGTGGCACAGTGGATAGAGCACTGGCCCTGAAGTCAGGAGGGCCTGAGTTCAAATCTGGCCTCAGACCAAACACTTGACACTTACCAGCTGTATGACCCTGGGCAAGTCACTTAACCTCAATTGCCTAAAAAAAAAATTTTTTTTAATTTATAAAAAAAAGAATGCTGAAAACAAAAACAAAAATGAAAAAACTAGCTGGCTTTGGAGACCCTCCCTCAAACTTCTGGAGTCATTCCTTCTGACAATCAGATGTACATGGTCTTACATTGCTAATAACAAACAGAAACAGGTTCCAAAACCAGATAATATAGTAGGAAAAAATACTAATTTAATGCCAGAAGACCTGGGTTCAAATTTTGATTCTGTTACTTTCTACCTGTGTGCCCTTGGGCAAGTCACTTCTCTTCTATGGCCTCAGGCTATTCCTCTATAAAGAGTACAGAATATCTAAGGTCTCTTTCAGCTCTAAATGCTATACTTATCATGGACTTCTCAAGACAAGGGAAAGAAAGGGAAGGTCCTCAGCCAAAATATTTTGAAGCAAACCTCAGGGCAAGGGTGGGAACAGAACAGTATTCTAAAATTGTCCAATCTGAAAAAAAAAAAACTGAGGCAGAGCTCTGAGCCAATGGCATTTTATTAATGGGTCCATGCCCCCTCTAATTAAGTGGACCTCAGATCTTCCTTAGGATCTGAGATACCCACTTTTTGGAGGGCCTTAGTTTTACCGTGCTTGATACCCAGACAATACAGGTAGAGCAGACCAAAAATACAGTGTCTTATTGATGGACAGACCTTGCCCTTAGAGGGTCTACACAAAATACAGAATCCCATCGGTGGACAAACGGGCCAATGAGCTGCTCTTAACAGACCCATCTTGACTTTTCAAGAGGTCCTACCAAGCCAATGAGCACACTTACGGGCTGTGCTGATAAACACCTGTCAAAACATCTACATGTGCCAGGGTCACTCACTGGCCAAGTACTTACTCCTAGTCATCTCCCCATGCTGGGCAATAGAGGGATGACATGGAATGAAGGGGAAACAAAAATAGTCGAGGGGCTTTCCATGTAATTGAGTCACCTCTGTCGTGCTAGGCTCGGTCACCATAACAAGGAAAAACAAGGGTGTACGTCCTCTATTTAGCTTCCTATGATTAAGCAAGTGAACTTACAATCTGCAGTTCACAACTCTTAGGCCTACTATCAGAACTTATAATCACTATCCCAATGGAATCATATCAAACTGATTAATACTAATTGGAATAAAATGAGGGTCCAAAAAATCATATATCACAGCATAAGCAAAAAGAAGTTAGTGGCCACAGAAAAAAGTTGGCCAAGGAATTGAAAGGGCTGGCAAGAGTTCTACTTGAAGTGAAAGTGAAGATTGGGAACAATAATATTGGTTCTAGAAGTTAAATGGGCCTGAGGCAACAGCAACGTGCCAAAAGGAGGCCAAGTTAAAACAAAGAACACTATCAAATCCATGGCAACTAGGTCAAGGCAAAATTCAAGGCTGGTTTAGGTGAACAACAGGACACTGAGTTAAGACCCTGAGAATTTTAATTTGCCCCCACTAGCTGAACAGCAGAAACACAGGAGTTTTAAAAATCTGGCTACATGCAGCCAGGACCTGCTTTCCATGCTTCCCCAGAATCCCTTTCAGCTGAGGCGCTCCTACAGACCCCCAAGTACCTATACTGTGATTTCCCTCATTAGACTCCATAGCAACCATTGACTGGGGGTGGGGGGAGGAGTCATGATTCATCTCCCCCAGCCAGGGAAACTTTTTACTGGTTTTAATAACATATGCAAAGCAACATATGGTCATGGCCCACACTCACACCCACCAACACAGGAAGAACCATTTTTTCAGGGGGTACTCCTCAGTTCCTAAGGGAAAAAATGCATTAGAAGACAACTTGAATTCACTTTGAATTCCAAAAACCTCAAAAGCCCAAACACTTTTAATTCCAGAAACCTCAAAAGCCCAAAAGCCCAGACTCTCAAGGGCCTGGCCAAGTCCCTAATCTTTATATTTGCATATCACTTCATTTTTGTTACTGAGTTTATTTTACCCATTTACTAAAACCCAACAAGGTAACACAGGGTGAAGCAACAGAAATATGAGTATAGCATCTTTCTTCAAAGGAGTTCAGTTTACTTTCCAGAATCTCCTCTTTGCCTTTCACAATTAGTCAACAACCCCACAGCTCTCCAACTTCATTCCTGTCATGAATCACAGAATCTCGGAACCCAAAGGGACCTCTGGGGCCACATGGTTTTAGCCAGGCATGGGGAACCTGCACATGGAGGCCACATGTGGCCTTCTAGCTCCTTGGGTACAGCCTTTTGACTGAATCCAAGTTTCACAAAACAAATCCTTTTATTAAAGGCCACACTTGAGGCCCTAGAGGGCCACATGTGGCTGCAGGTTTCCCACTCCTGGAGCCCTCCAGGCCTGGGAGGGAGTCCCTTTTCAGAGAGCTCCAAGTTCTACCAGGCGGATTGTTTTGGCTTACAACAAGCCAAACTCTTCTCACAGAAACTTCCACACATTGCTCCTACAGTAATTCTACCGTCAGGGTTAAAGCAGAACAAATCTAATCTCTCTTCTAATTGACAGGCCTTCAATTACTTCGAGATAATTATCTTTCTCCCAAATCAGTCTTCTCCAAGCTAAATATCCCAAGCTCCTTCAATAGGTCATTATATTGTATTATCATCATTACAGCTCTTAGCACCATGTTTGGCACATAGTAGGTGCTTAATAAGTGTGTATGGATTGATCACTGTCTGACGAAAGAGGCAGCAACTTAATTTAACTAACATTAAGAGGTTACTGTGTGCAAGACACTGTGCCAGCCACAGAGAAAGAGAACTGATCTGTGTAGTAGGAGACCTGGGTTTTAGCCCCAACTCTCATTAATCTGCTATACAACCTTGCCCAAGGACAGCTAGGTGGCACAATGAATAGAGTGCCAGGCCTGGAGTCAGGGAGACTCATCTTCCTGAGTTCAAATCTGGCCTCAGACACATACTAGTTGGGTAATCCTGAGCAAGTCACTTAATTTTGCCTCAGTTTCCTCATCTGTAAAATGATCTGGAGAAAGAAATGGCAAACCACTCCAGTATCTTTGCCAGGAAAACCCCAAATAGGATCACAAAGAGTTGGACACAACTGAAAACTACTCAACAACAACAAACCTTGGCCAAACCATTTAATCTGTCTTGACTTCAGGTTCCTCATTTGTAAAAGGAAAGGGCTGTGCTAACTAATCTCAAAGGTCCTTCCTAATTCTAAAATTCTATGAGTCAATGATTCAAAAATCGTCTTTCTTCTTCAGTTGCTGTCATCCCCACAACTGGCTCACTTCTACTTCTATACCTCTGTTAATAACAACAATCATTCATTCAACAAACATGCACTGAAGTCTATAGTATAAAACCCTGTGTTAAAGGAAGGAGGGAGCAGGGGAGAGGGAGAAGGATATGAGCAAGACACATTTTTTAGCCCTAAAGAAGCTTACAATCTAATTTAGGATCTTTTAAAAAAAAATTAATTTGACCTTATATGTGCACAGTGCTTTCACTGAACCTTAAAAGCCTTCCTTTCTCTCTGCCAATTTAAATCTGTCACATCTTTCAGAATCTCATTCAAAACAGCTCTTCCTAGAAGCCTCCCCAAATTAAAGCCATTCTGACCATCATTACCTTACTGTGCACCCTCAGGATTTGTTCGTTCCACTCTATTATTATCCATCTGTGATAGATTTAGTCCAATTAGAAAGCAATGATAGCTAATAGCTAGAATGTATATAGTGCTCTAAGGCTTGCAAAGATCTTTACAAATAATATCTCATTTTATCCTCACAACAATCCTGAGAGGTAGGTGCCATTATTATCTCCATTTTACAGATGGTGGAACTGAAGCAGACAGAGATTAAATGACTTGCCCAGGGTTATACAGCTAGTAAGTGTTTAAGGCTGGATTGGAACCAAAGTCTTCCTGACTCCAAGTTCAGCCTTTTATCCACTCTGACACCTAGCTGCCATGGTAAGCTTTAAAAGGGAAAGGATTGTGCGAGCTCTTTGTTTTTTATTTTTTTTTATACATACCATAGCATCTAGCACACTAAACATTCAAAGAACATTTATAAATACACAGCAATTATTCTATCAAAACACGTTATTCAACTCATAACTCTCTTGAGAGATTAACGATAATAATAATAATATGTTTCAATAGTGTTTTAAGGTTCACAAAACACTTTCTTCATAACCCAGGAATCCTAGCCAAAGTAGAGTTTGGTGTTAGAGAACAGTGAGAAATACACTGGAAGGATTGATGACCTTGTGAGATAAAACCTGTTAAGTATTATCATCCCTATTTTGCTAGTGAGAAAACTTAGATTCAGAAAAATCAAATGACTTGTCCAGGGTCATACAGCCAATAAATATTGGGGCCCAAGGCCATGGTCTTTCCATTTTACTAAATAGTAGGGAAAACTGATTCCAAAAGCTGAAGTAGCCTATGCAAAATTCATCCATGACAAATCTAGACCTAAAGGGCAAGAGTTTCTACACTCCTACCTACGAAATACTCCCTAACCTCAGGCAACTACTAAAGAATCAAAACTTCCTTTGCTTCCCCAAAGACCTCGGCCCCCCCCCATTCCACTGCCCCACCACCACTGAACTGAGTAATGACACAGAGATGCTGAGAGCAGTGTCCTCAAGGACAGTTCTTTCCTGCCCTCAGCTTGATTTTCTGTGGTTTGTGGCTGACCCATCTGTTTTGTACAAAGGCCATGTAACCCTTTTTGCCAAGGGAAACTCGCTCTTTCATTTGTCACAGTTGGAGCTGATTTCTAAACAAATCAGCAAACACCTTCCCAGCAAGGGAAAATACCTTGGCTCCTTAGAAGGAAAATGCTGGCCTCTAAACAACTGAAACAGGCCATAAGCACCAACAGCCTGCCAAGCATGAGGTCACCCAGAGTACCTTGAGGCCTCCCACATGAATTTGCCCTGAATCAGAAGAGCCAACACTATTTCCTAAGGACCAAATGAAATTGCTGGCTGGATGTCAGGGACACAAGGTGCTACGGCTATTCAGTGAGGCAGCAGTACAGTTGGCCTCAAATTCCTTTTGCACACCACCAGGTTGAGGACAAAGATCAAAATATCAGGCCAATGAGTATTTACTGAGCCACTTCGATGGGCCCAGCACTATGCTACACACAACAAGACACAAAGATTATATAAGGTCCAGTTCCTTAACTTCAATGAGCTTCTGGTGGCATTGAGGAGACATGCACATAAGAACAGCAAACAAAAAACAATAAAAGGCAACACAGAATGGGACCTACAGTTTAAATATTCTAAGGTTTTCCAAAGGGCACGCCATTAAAGCACAAATTCTACCAACTTCTATCAAGCTAGAATGGCTTCAATATTGGGCTCGCAGTGAATGGACTGATATAATGGGAAAAGAACACTAGTCTCAGAGTTAGAAAAAGGCCTGAATCCCAGATAATGAATAATCATTTAACTCCTGAGTCTCAGTTCTCTCATCTAGGGGAAAATAATAGATTACCACCTGCCTCACATGGTTGTTGAAAGGAAAACAGAAAGAATAAAGAAGTGAGAAGGATCAGAGAGTGGGAAAACACAACAAATGTACAGGCATACCCTGTTTTGTTGCACTTTGCTTTATTGCGCTTCGAAGATGGTAGCATTTTTTTTGGGGGGGGGATGAGGCAACTGGGGTTCAGCTGACTTGCCCAGAGTCATACATCTAATGAGTATTATGTGTCTGAGATCAGATTTGAACTCATGTCCTCCTGACTCCAGGACCGGTGCTCTATCCACTGCACCACCTATCTGCCCCATATAGCGGCATTTTTTTTGTGGCAACCCTGCATGGAACAAAGTCTATCAGCACCATTTTTCCTATGGCATGTGCTCACATTATGTCTCTCTATCACATTCTGGTAATTCTCACAATATTTCAAACTTTTTCATTATTACTACATCTGCCACGGTGATACGTGATCAGTGATTACTATTGTACTTCTTGTGGGGTACCACAAATGCTTATATGAGACAGAGAACTTACTTCATAAAGCTGTATGTATTCTAACTGTGCTCAGCCCCCATGGGGCCTTCCTACTCCCTGAGACACAACAATATTGAAATTAGGTCAATTAATAACCCTACCATGGCCTCTAAGCTTTCAAGTGAAGGAAGGGTCAATAAATGAGGCAAACTTCAATGCTGTCTTATTTTAAGAAATTGCCACAGCCACCCCAACCTTCAGCAACCACTATCCTAATCAGGAAGCAGCCATCAACATCAAGGCAAAATCCTCCACCAGCAAAAAGATTATGACTCACTGAAGGCTCAGATGATGGTGAGCATTTTTAGCAATAAAGTATTTTTTGATTAAGATATGTGCATTGTTTTTTAGAGATAATAATATTGCACATGTAATAGACTACAGTATAGTGTAAATAACTTTTATATATGTTGGGAAACAAAAAAAAAATTGTGTGACTTGCTTTATTACAATATTTGCTTTACTGTGGTGGTCTGGAACCTAAGTGACAATATCTCTAAGGTATGCCTGTAGAGTCTGAGGTGCTAATGCAAACCTTAAGGGGCTATATAAATTATCATTTACTATTCATCTCACCTTTATCTTTTTTACAGAACTATACAGAAGTGATCCTAGATGATTAGCCATCCTATTATTATTCTCTTACATTTAATTTTTACAGACTGTTACATAGGTAGATAAAATAACCACTCTTTGTAACTGAATAAAAGTATTGCAAAGTAAGCTCAATTTCTGTTATTAATCTGCTGTAGTTAGAGGACAAACCTAGTTAAATTCAGAGATACTCATTACCAGAGAGGACTGGCCACCAAGAAATGATTTTTTTTTTGATAGACCTACTCATTAAGGAAATAAGAATTATCAGCATTGATAAAACTATTATCTGAATGGATGATATCCTTAAAGTACATGGTTCAG
This sequence comes from Vombatus ursinus, assembly GCF_900497805.2. Lineage (NCBI taxonomy): Eukaryota > Metazoa > Chordata > Mammalia > Diprotodontia > Vombatidae > Vombatus > Vombatus ursinus. The sequence goes on along the minus strand of NW_020954723.1, from coordinate 4,247,857 downwards.
GGCCAAATGAGTGGTATAGTCATTCAGTGCTAAAAGGGGTCAGAGGATTAAACTGTCCACTACAGTGGGAACAGTCTGGGAAGTCTTCATGGGGATAAGCCTTGGAAGATGGGTGGAATCTGGATGAGCCAAGAAGGAAGGGTATTATTGCCTGGAGGAACAGCAGGAGCGAAGGCCATTCACCTCAACAAGCAGTTATTAAGTTTAAGTAACTATTTTGTGCAAGACACTTTACCAGATAAAGAGGACACAATAATAGCCAAGACACAGACCCTGGATCTTGCAACAAAGGAGAACAGACTCAGAAACAAAGCATGTCAAGGGAAAACCAAAAGGCCAATTCTAGGCAAAGTCAAGAGTTCATATTAAAGAGCTGGGGGAAATAAATTAAAGAGATGAATCAGATCACACCTAGATGCTTTGTTACAATGCTTCTAAGGATCGTGCTATCTCCCAACTGGCTAAAAATCCTTCTCAAAGAACAATAAATAAGAACACTAAACCACCTCAACCAGAGATGCCCCAATCCAGAAGGCCACCCTCCTAAATCTTCCCAGGAGCTAGTACTGCCTCCAATCTCAAACCCAAGGGCTGAAATGAAGATTATGCACACTTCAAAGAAACTAATCACATTTATACATTACCCTGCTAATCCCAATGACGTTTAAAATCCTCTAAAATAGGGGTTCTTAACCTAGAGCCAAAGAACCTGTTTTTTTAAAAATGTATTTTGATAACTATATTTCAATAAAGTGGTTTCCTTTGTAATCCTATGTATTTTATTTTATGCATTTAAAAACATTATTCCGAGAAGGGGCTCCGGCTTCACCAAACGTCAGAGAGATCCATAACACATAACTGATGTAAATGGATGTATCAAACACTATAGTAAGTCAATTTATGAAACACGGTAAGCACTTTCCTCTTTAACCTGGTCTCACACCTCCACTTTCTAAGATCGCACCTGAGAGGGTCAAAGTACAAAGACTTAGGAAAGTCTGTGATATTTTATAGGATAGATTTAGACCCCATGCCTACAAAGGGGAAAATGAGGAACAGTGGGGTAGGAATTACAAGCCAGTAGATTTCAGTTCATTACAAGGAAGAAGGAATTAACAATTAAAAGTTTTCCAAAATAAAAATGGTTGCCTTATGAGGCTATTCTTACCGGCTCATTTCACTCTTAAGAAGATCCTGGTTACCAGGTCCCTTTCCCTCCTCTAAGAAATATGGAGGTTCAGAAATAATAATACAATGTTTTCGGCTCTCTTTGAAAGCCAGAATGACTTTACTCCCACTCTATAGTTTGGTTACATTTTTTCATAAGAACCTTCGCTCCTAAAGAATTCTTTGTTTCACAATTCCGAGTTACAACTTCTTCCAACAGGTCACAATTAAAATATCTCAAAATCAGACTGAAATCGGAGCAATGAAATCCCTCAAAGCAGAAACTATCACTGTGGAAGCCTAATGGCTTTAAGTAAATTCAATACTCCTGGACAAAGATCTCAGGTCTCTGGCAACTGAACATGACTATGTAGATGAAAGCTTTTGAAAGGGAAGAAATCTTCATCTGAGTCAAAAAAGAGACCTGTACTCTTTGTTAAGGCTGGCTCAGTTTTCTGTTATACTCCCCATTTCTGTAATTCAATTATCCAAAAAGATACAGGCAAAAACAGGTTCAGGTTTTTGACTACGATATCAAGTCTCCCCACTCCTATTTCTCCAACCAGTCTGACTCACACCTAAGGACTCTGATGACAAACCCAAGGTTATACAAAGAAATAGAAGCCCAGCTAGGGAGAGAGAAAAAACAACCTTTCTGTGAAAATATAAGCAAACAGTTTCACAGCCTCTTTATTTCAGATGATCATGTTCATGCAGCAGAGGACGGGCGGGAGCACACCCCACATACTGGTGAGCCTGTGCCCTTTCCACTTCCATGCAAAGAGCTCAGTCCCAAAGGACTTGAGTTCTTAGGAATGACAAAGCAATCACTTTACCAGCCACTGAGTAAGAACGGCCGCTGAATCACTGGACCTTTAAAAGAAAGTGACCTTCTCTGTCTCTTTCTTCCCATCAGATCATGTCAGGATTACCAGTGTCTATTCCTAGAGGTATGGGGAAGAAAAAGTTGCTGCCTCCCCAGAAGCCTAATAACTCCTCCCAAGTGGCAGTGACAACAGGGGGCTAAACTAGACAAGTCTGAACCTAGGTCTCTGACTCCCTTTTCTGCTTTGTGTTCCTTCCATATGCAATATCAATCCCAAGATGGAATCATCCAGACTTGGAGGCAGTCTTGGGAATGGAAGAGATCTGGAGATCCTGGGTCCGCTGCTCAAAGAAGACTGGCACACAAGGAAGGTTTCTGCATTTGAGACGATCACTATAAGAGAATAAGCCCAAGCCCTCGGCTACTTTGCTAGAAAATAGACTTAGAGAGAGTTGTTTGGATAGTACAAAGCATAGGTGAAATGTAAAATGTCTATTCAGCAATCTCACCAAGTGCCTTCTGTTCTGATAGTTCTGAGTCTCAACCTCTTGGAAAAGTTTGACAATAGTCATACGTTAGCAAATCCTCCTTTAAATCTTTGTCAATGTACATTTGTGAATCTTGCCTGCATCGAGCACTTGTTTTGTGTAGAGGAAATATACAGCTGTTTCCTATCTAATTCATTTTTATACGCTGAGTACCTTTCTACTTTCCTCATTATGGGAAACTAGACATAAGTCAAACCAAATCTATAAATCATTTTTCTACAGGCTGCCAGAGCAACGACATGAAGAGTCAAAGACGACAAGACAAAGAGCCTGACTACCTGAAAGCAGGATGGAGGAACTCTGCCAGGTCACCACATACTCGAGTCCATCGCAGAAGGGCTCCTTAGTGAAGAGGGAAAGGGAAGTACCTTAGACCCCTGGGTCTAGATTGTAGATCTTTCATTTCTTTTTTTTTTCTTTTCTTTTTTTTTTTTTTGGTCTAGGCAATGGGGTTAAGTGACTTGCCCAGGGTCACACAGCTAGTAAGTGTTGAGTGTCTGAGGCCAAATTTCAACTCGGGTCCTCCTGACTTCAGAGCCAGTGCTCTATCCAATGTACCACCTAGCTGCCCCCTAGACTGTAGATCTTATCATTACATTTATAAATAAATAACAGAAAATAAACCATAACATCTTATAGTGAGAACTATGTGCTAAACCCACACTTCAGTCTCAAAACATCCACTCCCTCATGGTATAAGCAGGACTTCTTAAACTTCTAGTGGTTGGTGTTGCATGGCCTGAGGGCATGTGCAGAGCAATGTGCGCATGCTTTGTGCTCAGAACCAAGGCTGCAGTGAAGTTGCACGTGCAACATGGACAGGGCCTGCCATAAACACCTCGGATTCATTACGACTTTGGTTTTGAATTAGTTTTTGGTTGTTGCCTTTTTACTGTTGCCAAATTTTTCATGACCCCATATGGGGTCGTGACTCACAATTTAAGAAGCGCTGTATATAGCATGATTGAAGAATTATGGCTTATTCTACAACAGTTCTCTTTGGGATATATAACCAGATCAAAATATCCAATAGGCAGTTAGTGATGTAGACCTGAAGATCAAGAAAAATATTAGATCTGACAGTCTTCTGCACAGAGATGATAACTGATCCTACAGATGCCATAATCCACACACTGAACCCTTAATGATGGTGAACTCTGAGCTTGGGAGAAAACAAGACCTGAAAAGTATTACCCCTCAATCTCTACCTAGCCTGGCACAGTGAAAAGAACATTGACTCCAAAATCAGAGGGCCTCTTCAAATCCCAGTGTTAATGATTATCAATCAGGGGCCCGGGAGCAACACCCTTCTGCTCCCTGGGCCACATGTAAAATGAGAGGATGGACTAAATGGCCATCTCCAGAATGATCTGACTGTGAAATCCTTTGAGGCTCCATTCTGGGGGCACTTTCTCCTGAAGCTGTGCTTTACCCCCTGAGCCAAGACTCTCTGGGGTTTCGTTACCACATTCGTCTTTGTTTTTAGGCAACTGGCATTAAGTGACTTGCCCAGGGTCACACAGCTAGTAAGTATCAAGTGTTTGGTCTAAGGCGGGATAACTCAGGTCCTCCTGACTCCAGGGCCAGTGCTCTATCCACTACGCCACCTAGCTGCCCCTAGTTACCCCATTTGCCAAATGAGGGAGGACAGACTTCATGAACTCTAAGGTCCCTTCCAGCTTTAAATTTATGATTCTTTAATCTACTCCTACCCATTTTTTTTTTATTTTTGGCACTATATCTGTAATTTGCACTCAACACATTATATCACACTCATTTGTGTAAATGTTCACTCCCTGAGGTCAAGTACTACTATATATCACTTATCTCTGTGTTCTGCTCATAGTAGGCTTATTTTCTATTTAATGAATTAAAACAGAATTGAATTTTAAGCAGTGCCTCATAAGTTTCTTATAAGTTATATACATAACATATACATATTACAGCCTCCTCACACCCACCAAATGCCTCTCCATTGCCCTCTGTATGATATTTATTTTTAACTCTTTAGAGACTAATGCTCAGTGACTCAAAACCATACAACATTGGTTTCTAGAACATTAAATACTAAAAAGATGTGCCTTGGGTACTGTGAGAAATGTGGGTTATTAAAGGAGTTTCACAATCTTTTGACAGTAATGCAGCCCAGCATCTTCCTGTTTATTTTTGGATCCAATTCATTGGCTATTTGTATCTATCTGTCCAAGATTTATATAATGACGAACAGCACTATAGGTTGTCCATTCATCTTCAGGTTATAACCTGGCAATGGGCATTCTTTTTCCTCTGTAGATAACTAGGCCTAACTCTTTTGAATATCTATGGATCCTGAAGAACTGAAGTAAAGGATGCTATCAAGAAAATATGTGATGGCAAAAGAAAGGCTGGTAGGGTTGCAAGAATAAAAGAGTTAAGATGTGGATAGCCTGAGGGTTTTACTGCTCAGGAGAAATTGAGGAATGCATGTCAGGTGGATTGTCTTTGGTGAATCTATGGGAGGTCATGGAAAAGAGTTAAATAGAGGCGGGCATAAAAACATTTCAATTTGCATCACAGGCAGGACCGTGTGAGTAAAATCATAAACCCATCTCAGTGTCCAATCTAGTACTCACAATTACTAGAGGGAAATAAAAACAAAGAAACCAAATTAGAGTCTGAATATCTATATGACACATATTAAGGGAAAGAATTTCGTTTCTTTTCAAAAATAAGAAAAAAACCCAAATGAGAACTGGTAAAACTGTCAACCTCTATACTCCTGGAGTACCCAGATAAGAAGGAGGAAGTGGGGGTAATCTTGCTGATTCTTTCTACTGGAAGATGAAGTGGAGATTATTTACTAGAAGGGGATGGGGAACCTGGACTCACACAAATTGAGGATAGAGTTGAAGGGGGATGGCCATACCAAGAGACTCTCTGGAAGTATACTCTTCTCCATCCTATCTCCATTTCCTTGACCAACACTGAGTATGGCCAAAAGAACACTAAACTTGAGAGTCATGAGACCTGGGTCTTAGTCTTACCTATCATCCAGATAACCAGTTAAATGACCTTAAGCAGGCAATCTAATTCTTCTGGACCTCAGTTTCCTTATCTATAAATGGTGTTGGAATAAATTATCTAGATCTTCTAGTTCTAACCCAGAGAGCCATACCAGCAGCCAGGGTATAAATATCAGCTCTGATGCTTACAAAGCCCTGGGCCTCACTTTCCTCCTCTCTAAAGTGAGGATAATGATACTTGTACAATGTACACAAAGGGCTGTTCAGTGAGGTAATCGGTTTGCAAACTTCAAATCGCTATACAAATGTGTGTGTTGTTAATATTCTTCAACAATTCTAGAGGTTGGCAACAGCTCTCATCGGCAACAAAGAATGAGCCAAAGCAACAGCAACAGGCTAGTGTCCCACTAACAAATATTATCTCGTGGCCATCTTTGGCAAGTCCGCCTCAAGGCTCCCATTCCTGCTCTAGCCAATTAACCTTGAGTGCTTTCTAGTCTTTATCCACTTTTTAATTTTCCTTATCCTGCATCAGCCACAGTTTACCTTTAGCCTTTCATACAATAACTGCTTTGAAAAAAAAAAAAAGCTGGGGGAAGGGACATTAAAACAGCCAATGAATCAGCAAGGAAGCAGAGAGCTATCACTTTTCGATTCCTGGGTTCCGCTTTTTAGCTTGTAACTGCCCTTTTCTGTACCTATCTAAATCTTGGCAAAACTAGTCTAAACAACTCATCTAAAACATAATGAAGATAAAGCAAAGTGTTCTGATAGCCTTAAAGGTCATTAGAGATGCACTATTGAGAATTAACAGTGACAGACTGGGCAATGCAATCCATTCCCACTTGAGGCACTTACAAATGGTGTTTTGAGAGACTCCCTTATGTATTAACAGCACCTTTAAATGTAATACTATCCATTCATTTAAGACAATTATGAAATTAGCCAACTTTAAATCCCTTTACCTTATTTTAAGTTGCAAATGATTAGAATTTAAAAGATTGTTTCAAATTGGAAATAGACCCTTAGTCTGACGGCTGGTTCACCCTTAGTGTTCTACAAGTATTTACTGGTAAGATTGGAAAGGAATACTGCCAGCTGAGTCGTGCCTCTTATTTTCCTGCTTTTACCTCATAACCTCCTCCTTCTACCACTTGCTTCTCTCTAAGTATAGCTTTTATTTAATTGGTAGGATAGGGTGGTTTGGTTTCTTTGTCTTTTTTTTTTCTTCAATCTTACTAAACAATCTCTCTGATCTTTCCAAGTCCCTGTGATCTTTCACCATCAAAGTAAAGGTTTACCAGGCAGCCTTTCTGGTTCAAACAACTATGGCCCCTGAAACACACTAACCCACATTTACAAATATACAGACATCCTATGGAACTTTCCCCTCCCCATCAGCCTTGATTAAGGGGGCTACAATCATAGTAAAAATGGAAATCCACAGATAATCTAAAGGTTTGTCTTGGGGCTATATTTAGCCCTGTCTCAGTTCTTTAGACCTCTGTCTGAATTCCTTAATGAAGGAGTCAACTGATCAAAGGCAAACTCCTCATATTAAAAAAGACCCAAACTAGCTATGATACACTATTAGATATACAAACATCTGCAAATTATTTAAACATCTCAGGGCTACAGGCTCCCCATCTGGAAAACAGGAATAATAATACCTCTCCCAGAGTTGCTATGAGAATGAATACTACGGGATTTTGAGTTGTTAATTATGGTATGATTAAATAAATAGAGTTTTATCTCTTCTCTGTGTTCTGACTCCAAATCTAACACTCATCCCACTGCGTACTACTAGTACAGTCAGAGGTCTGGGGTTCAAATTCTCATGCTGCCCCCGTGTGACCTAAGGGAAGTCGCTTGGGTTATCTGGGCCTCAGGAACCCTATCTATAAAAGGGATAGGGTAGACCTGAGGATCACTAAGTCCCTCCCATGATTCTAAGTTCCTCTTTTCCTAAGGTGAAGAAAATGTCCAGAATGATGGCAGAAGGCAAAAAAGCGGGTTAATCCACAGCAAAGATGGCCAGCCCCTGAATAACAGGATCCAGAAACTTCTAAGCCCAATAACTATGTCGCTTTCAGAGAAAAAAACTATGGGCCAGAAGTCAGAAGAACGAAGCTCTAGTTCTGGCTCTTCCACTTGACTACCCTTGTGATCCTCTGCAAGCTAGTGAAGAACCTCATTCTTCTCACCAGTAAAACAGAAACAAGGATATCTGTCTTGCTTACCTAAAGGATGGATCAAATGAAATCACAAATGTGAAAGTGCTCTGAAAACTACAGAGCACTAGACAATGGAAGGTAGTATTACGTGACTGGGATAGTTCAGTAAGCCACACAAACAAGAAAATGCACAGCTTTGTTTTAAACCTATCTACCTGGCTTCTAACTTCACCTCTACTCACTTCATAGTTACAGCTATGGGGGCTGACACATTAACTCTGAAAATGGCCCCACAGAGCAGCACAAGTGAGAGTGGATAAAAACCAAGGTCCTGGTCAATGAAATTTGTCATAGGAGAATGAACTGTACAATAAGAAATAGGTCACTGACTCTACGCCTTATTTGGGAAGAATGCTGAAGCACACATTGCATCCCTTAGAGTTCTCTACCATTTTAAGGGCTGAAAAGCAGGGTAAAAAGCAATGGATGGATCTGTCCTTTCCTGATGCAAATGTCACATGCTAACCAAAAATAATTCAGACCTGCAAATATTAGCAATACTTGTTTCATAAGCAAATATGACCATGTAGAGCTTTTCTCTGGAACTGGATTGTCAATGCAGTACTGATTCTACATGGTACAAGTTTAAATTCAAATGACCAATGCTAGCCATCAAATACACACCAAACCTGTCATTCTACTACATCCACAATCTGACTCCCTCCTAAGTATCACACACCAGCTTCAACCCTCATGCAAACACTGCATATCTTGTATATAACCTGTCTGTACATAGTTGTTTGCATGTTGTCTCTCCCAGTAGACTGTGAGCTGGTGGAGAGCAGGGACCATCCTTTGCCTTACTTTGTAGCCCCAGAACTTAGCACAATGGCTGGAACGTAACACTTAATAAACACTTACTGACACTCAATTTTTCAAAGCCACATAAGTGGATTATATTATATTAGTTGTCCTAAGGCTCTCTGTCCATTTTTGTCTTTTCACAGCCTTGATACAAATATATCCTAAGTTTCTCATATACAAACCCTGTGATGTCCCCTAATGCAGCCTCTACACATGTAAACTAAGCCCCAAGTCCCTCCCAAGTACATATCTTTATTCTCTGTGACCTTCAGAAACAAAGTCTGGCCACTCCATACGCGTACTGTAATTCCCTATAATCCTCATAAACATTCCTTGACTCCCTGTGACCCAGTCTCCAGGCATACGACCAGGACTCCCCGTGACCCACTCCCATGAATATAACCCTGGTTGCCTATGATGTTGTACCATGCATATATCTTGATTCAGTGACCCTCCCCATGCATACTCTCTGTAATGTCACATACACACTGACTCCCGTCATACTGTGACCCAGCTCCTGCCCATAAATACCCTCATTTCCTGTGAAGTTCTATGAATATAACCTGAACATACTCTGGATTTCTAGTACAAATCCTAACTTGTTCTGTCTCCTATACAAAGGTACTGACTCCTTGTAATTACCACATATACACTCTGACTTCTTAACAACCTCTAACCCCTATATATAAAACCTACACACTGCCTATGACCTTTATATATGTTGCCCGAGTCTCGCATAAGTCTCTACTTTGCTGGTGACTCCTTCCCCACCCTATACGTACAGCCTCCCAGAAACCTTCATGCACATACACCCTGATCCTCTGAGTGACCTTCTTTATCTACATATACACCTTGACCTCCCAGTAACCTTTATGAACACTCAAAGCTACCACTGACCTGTGCACATGCTTTCCCTTCCCAAGGACCTATATGGTCCCTAAATAGACAATATGCATCCTTATGAAGTTCAGACATCAATTCTCAGTGAAACCAGGATACAAAAGTTGTGAATAGCCTGATCTCCCATGGAAACACTCTACCAGAGACCTCCATGAATAATCACTGCATATACACACCCTTACTTCTTATGCTACCCATGCAAACACTGAATGCCATACACACAGCCTGCTTCCTTGTACCCTAGAAACAAAACCTCCATATCACACAGCTGAACGCATTATACATGTACCAAAAGGACCCCCATGTACACACCTGTCTCCAAGTGACACATTCCCCTTCTCACACACACACACACACACACACACACACACACAAATACATACACTGAGAATCAGAGTTGGAATACCTGACCAAGATTACCCTCTACACCATTTCCCAACGAGCAGATGGATATCGATGGGCTAGAGAAGAGCTCCCTATCTCCTGGGTAAGCCGATTCCATCTTTGGTTAGCTTTAATTATTGGAAAGTTTTTTTTCCAGGTATCAGACCTCAATCTATGTCTGTCTACCCATTCCTTGTTCCCAGTTCTGCCCTCTGGGGGCCAGGTAGAACAAGTCTGATTGCTCTTCCATGTGACAGCCTTTCAGATACTTGAAGATAGCTTTCATGTCCCTCTCCCATCTAATACACCCCCAGTCCTGTCTTCTTCAGGCTAAGCAACCCCACTTCCTTCAGTGGATCTTCATTTGGTATAAATGGTCTCTCATCTCTTTACCAACCTGTCTGCACGTTTATGGTACCAGTTTCTGAGTACCCATTCTAAAATATGGTACCCACAACCAAAACATAAAGGACTCCCTATGACACCCAAATACACACCCTTATTTTCTGTGATCCCACACTCAGAGCTCTGGCTCCCTGTGACCTCTTCGCATTTACACTCCAGGACTCCCTGTAACTCCCTCGAAAACACACTCTTTATCTCCCTGTGTCACCCTTGAACATTCCTTGACTGCCTGTGATTTCCATGCACATGCCCGTGATAGTCTTGCTCAAAATCCTGGGCTCCCTATGACCATCCTCTAGGCACACTTCCTGAGACCAATCCCATGTACACTTATTTTGACTCCCAGTGACCCCTAAGCACACTGCCCATGACAACTCTGAACACTTGATGCATACACTCCTTGTGACCCCTACTTTGCACACACTCCCTGTCTTCCCTAGTGAGCCTCTCATGCACACAGCTGTTTCCGGTGACCCCCCATGCACATGCTTCCTGTGTGATCCTCCCATGCACAAGGCCATGTCTCCTTGTGTGATCTCCCATTCACACACACACTTCCTGTCCCCCTGCATGACCCTCCCCATACACACTCCCTGTTTCCCCATTTCCCCTCTATGCACACACACTCCCTTATTCCCTGGGTGACCCTCCCTATCTCCAAGTAACCCTCTGCACATATTTCCCTATCTCTCTGTGACCCATCCATGCACATACTCCCTATCTCCTTGTGTGACCCCCCCATGCACAAACAGCTTATTCCCCTGTGACCTGTAAAGCACACACTCCCTGTGTGACCTCCCCATGCATACACTCTCCATCTCCCCGTGCAAACACTCCTGTGACCTCCCCCCATGCACAAACTGTTATTCTCCCATGTACACACTCCCTTTCTCCTTATGTGACCCCCCCATGCACACTCCCTGTGTGATCCCCTCATGCACACACTCCTAGTCCTCTGTGACCTCCCCTGTACACACTCCCTGTGACCCCCATGCACAAACTCCCCTCCACTATGTGACATATGCACACATTCCCATGATTGCCCCCATGCACACTCCCCATCTACCTATGTGACCCCTTGCACACACTCCCCATCTCCCTATGTGACCCCATACACACTCCCGTGAGCCCCCCATGCACACACTTCCTGTGACCCCATGCACACACTCCGTGTCCCCCCATGCACACACTCCCTTGTCTCCCTCTGTGACCCCATGCACACACTCCCTGTGACCCCCCATGCACACACTCCCCGTCTCCCTCTGTGACCCCATGCACACACTCCCCGTCTCTCTCTGTGACCCCATGCACACACTCCCCGTCTCCCTCCGTGACCCCATGCACACACTCCCGTGACGCCCCCATGCCCCGCACCCCTCCCCCTCCTCACCAGGACCCCAGCCTCTCCCCGGTCCCCGCCCGCCCTCCAGCCTCGGGCGCGGTTGGGCCCTGCTCGGCCTGGGCTGAGGGGCCTCCCCGCCCGGCCCGGCCCGGCCCCGGCCCCTCGCCCGCAGCCGCACCGTTGGCGATAAGCTTGGCCGACAGCTGCTTGCAGAGCTCAGGGATCCGCTCCCACTGGCACTCGGAGCGGCAGCGCTCGATCTCCGTCTCCAGCCGCGAGCCCGCCTTCTTGGTCGCCATCTCGGGCGTCGGGCCTCGGGCCCCGGGCTCCCCGGCCCCGGCCCCGCAGGCCCAGACGCCGCCGCCGCCGCAGCCGCGGGCTCCCGGCTCCGGCTCCGCGGCGTAACGGGAGCAGAGCGGAGCGGGGGGGGGCGAGGGGCGGGCGGGGAGAGCGGCGGCCCGGGCAGCGACCCCTGCCGGCCAGGGGCGGCACCGCAGCGCGGCCGAGACCCCGCGGGGCGCCGGGGGGAGGAGGAGGTCCCGGGTCTCCCCTGACAGCCGAGCAGTGGGAGGGGCGGGGAGAAGAGAGTTCAAAGGTGTGAGGCTGCGCGGGGAGCATCCACAGTTGCACGCCTTCCAAACTGAGGCTCTCAACCTGGAGTGCGCAGGGCATGGGAAAGACATGAACTTGGATTTGGGGGAGGGGGGTGAGAGGGTGTTAAATATTTTGTATTTTTTTAATTTTAAAATTTTTGATAAATTTATTTCAATAAAATTGGTTTCCTTTGTATTCCTCTGTATTTTAATTTATGCATTTAAAAACATTCCTGTGAGAAGGGGTCCATAGGTTTCACCAAACTGCCAAATCAACATTTATTAAGCACAACATTTATTGTACCAAGCAGGAGGCAGCTAGGTGACTCAGTGGATAGGGCACTGGGGCTGGAGTCAGGAAGACCTGAGTTCAAATTCAACTCAGATACTTACTAGCTGTGTGACCCTGAGCAAGTCACTTAACCGCTGTTTTCCTTAATCCACTGGAGAAGGAAATGGCAAACCACTCCAGTGTCTTTGCCAAGAAAACTGCATGGAGAGTGTGATCTGAGGGGTCATGAAGAGTTGGACAAGGGCTGCTCATCCACCTTTGGTGTCCACCTGTCACCCAACTCTCACCTGTGGCTACAACATGCACAGAGACCATCCTCCAGTAAACCATCTTGGGCTAAACCAGGTTAAGGGTAATTGACAGGCCTCAAAACCTAACGGTGAATTAGAGGGAAGTCTACCCCAAACACATGAAGACTTCCCCCAGCAGAATGGGCAGATGAGAACAATTTGTTCTAACAGCAATGAAGACAGCTTAAGCAGGTGCTATGGAGAGCTTAGAGCAGGGGTGGGGAACCTGCAGCCTCGAGGCCATACGTGGCCCTCTAGGTCCTCAAGTGCAGCCGTTTGATGGAATCCAAACTTCACAGAACAAATCCCTAAACTTCACAAAACAAATACCCTTAATAAAAGAATTAGTTCTATAAAACTTGGACTCTGTCAAAAGGCTTCACCCAAGGACCTAGAAGGCCACATGTGACCTCAAGGCTGCAGGTTCCCCACCCCTGGCTTAGAGATTTGTCAGATGTTGAAGATATAAACATCATCCACTGCATCCCAGATCACAGACAGTCGTCTTGACTTTTGTTCTGACACTGGACTTCCAGAACTCTGAAAGACAAAACAAGGCTGAAGACTTTGTGCAGATCTGCCTCACTTAAATCTAATTCACACACAGATCAAGACATTACCCCATGAAGTCACTGGTCCTCTTTAAAACAAAGCTCTGAACAACAACTATGTGCCAGACACAGAGCAAAGCACTAGGGACACAAAGAGGCAGAAAATATTACCTGCCCTCAAGGAGCTTACAATCTAATGTGGGAGACAACATGCAAACAATATATACAAAGCAAGCTATACCCTGAATAAATAGGAAATAATTAACAGAGGGAAGGCACTAGAATTACAAAAAAAGTGAAAAACTCCTGCTTCAAATATCCTCGTATCTAGGAAGAGGAACTGGATTGAGCCTTGGCAATTCAATTCAAAGCAGTAGATGTGCTATGTGCAAGACACCCGCTTTGTCTAAGATAAAACAAGTGGTCAGTCCCAGTCCTGAAGTCAATCAATCTGTCTCTCAACTAGACATTATTAAGTGCCTACTATGTACCACACACTGTGTTAATCTCTGGACCTATAGGTGAAGGAGAGAGAAAATATGTGTGACAATCCAATTCAAATCTGATCCAAATTACATTTTTTAAAGCCCAGGTAACAAAGATAAAATGCAACTTCTATAGAGGAAGGAAAAAGGACTCAAGATTTTGAGTCATGAGATGAATTCCAATCCAGGCTCTAACCCCTAAAACATGTGAAACATCAACCAAGTCATTTAATGTCTCTGTGCCTCAGTCGACTCAACTGTAAAAACAGGGTCAATAATATATACTTTACCTTCCCCACAGGTTACATCTCTTAAATACTACAAATGTGAGTTGTTAAAATACAACATTTGATTGATTTGTTTTCACAAATACATAGTAAAATAATATGAACTAAGTATTATCTGCTATCTAAGGAAAAAGGAGAAATAACTCTGGGCTTGGGGGAATCAGGGAAGGTTTCACTAAGGAGGGAGCTCTTGAATTGGGACCTTGAAGGATCTTAATAGGCAGAGATGGGAAAAGGGGATAAGTAAGGGGGAGATAGATACCACAGGCAAAGATGCCCTTCTGAAAAGGTATGGTAAAGGGCAGGATAAATCTATGGTACAGTGAGATTGGCAGGCATGAGTCCATTCCAGCAGAGTTAGGACTGGGCATAGGCATGGTGGACTGTATCAGTCTCAAGAAGCAGACATCCCACACTTGTCACTATTCCTTACCAGGTAGGTGCTCATTTCTCTGACACAGTGGTGGACCCTCCAAAATCACTAAGAGCACATTTCCTTAGCTCTAAGAATTACTGAAGAATAGGGATTGCATTTAGCTGACCTTACCTCCCATACTTAGCCCAAAGTCTTTAATCTTTAAAAAACAAGTCTAAGTTACTAGTAGGACAGGTGTTCCTTTCCCCATTTTACAGATGAATAACCAAAACTTTCCTTTAAATACAATTTCTATGATGAGCAAGCAGATTTCAGAAAAACATGAAAAGGCTTATATGAACTGATGCTGAGTGAAGTGAGCAGAACCAGGAGAACATTGTACACAGTAACAGCAACATTGTGCAATGGCTAACTTTGTTAGACTTAGCTCTTCTGAGCAACGCAATGATCTAAGACAATTCCAAAAGACCCATGATGGAAAATGCTATCCACATCCAGAGAAAGAACTATGGAGTCTGAATGCAGATCAAAGCATATTATTTTCACTCTGGTTTTTTTTCTTGTTTTTTCCCTTTTGTTCTGATTATTCTTTCACAACATGACTAATGTGGAAATATGTTTAGTACAATTGCACATGTATAGTCTATATCAGATTGCTTGACATCTTGGGGAGGTGAGAAAAAAAATTTGGAACTCAAAATCTTATAAAAATGAATATTGAAAACTATCTTTACATGTAATTGGAAAAAATAAAATACTATTAAGTAGAAAAATAAATAATTAAAATTTTTTAAAAATATATAATTTCTAGCTCTAAAAAGGGTCCCAGTCATACAACCCCTTCCTTAATACCAGTCTCAGCATTTCATTCAGACTGAACCTCGTAATTCTAATCTTAATTAAAGCACAGTAGATCTCCAGTGCCTGGAATTTTTACTGGAAAATCTTTCTTTCTTTCCATCGGGATTGAAATGTTCTTCTTACTTTAATGCCTTAAAAGATTTATGATTTCATCAGTGTGGGTGTTCTCTCTATGGAGATAGATTATAACCTCTTCCTGATTCTAGTAGGTGATCTTTATGAGTTGCTGGAACCAGAAAAATCCATCACCAAGTGGTGATGATGAACCCCCTTCCAAACTTAGCAAGACTTGGTTCTAGCTATCATACAGTCTATCACATCACTGAACCCAGAATCAAGAGGTGTGAAGAGTGTGTTGAATTCTATGGTAGCCTTAAAGAAAACAAATTCACTTCCATGTACAGAGACATGATGCTGGAGAACTATATAGGAACCTTCTCTGCCTGGCAGCCTTCGAACCCTGGCAATGTCTCCAATCTGTGTCCTTTCTTTTGATTGGGACCTTCATAAGGTGACTGGGCCGTGCTCACTTCATTCCCTTCTCTACTATTCGTTATTCTCCATGATTCTCTGAACCACCCACCCAAAAACATAATAAATGTTTAATAAATGCTTTATCCATCTGGCATTAGAGGAAGACTTTAATGTTAGAGATACAGGGGGTGTTTCTATAGCATGCTTCATCGCTGTGGGGAACCAAGGAGCTTCCCAGAAGTTCCATAAGTGGACACAAAATTGTGAAACACCAGGAAGTGATGAGATCTGTATGGGGACATATAGGTCTTAGGGCTTCCTTTTTCCTTTCTGTTGCCTTTAAAAGAGACTTCCTGATAGCCAGGTGGGTGGTGGCAGTCACTGATCGCAGTTGCTGCTGCAGCTCAAGATGGGAGCAGCATGACCCTTAAGAAAGACTTTCTGGTCACCGTGTAGGACAAAACCAGGGAGCTACTGTAGCAAACAAATGAAGACATTGAGAGTGGGACACTGGGCAGTGGCAGTTACTGATCAACACTGCTAGCACGAGCCAAGACTCATTTCACCAATGGTCAGGACCAGTTTGACTGGAGTGGGGTGGAGGGGAGCCTTAAGCCCGGTGACCGGTATTTAAACAATCCTCTTCTTACAGAAGACAATGGAAATCAGCACAATGAAGATGAATCCATAGTCAAGGGAACTGACAGTTGTTGAAATCCCATCAACTGACAAGATGGAAGGAAGGCAGATCTCTGCCCTCTGGACTTTCTTCCCCACACTTCTCTTTAAATATAATTCCTAATCCCAAGGGGGTCCCAGACATACATTGTTGTTGCTCAGTCATTTCAGCTGTGTCCAACTCTTTGTGACCCCATTTGGGGTTTTCTTGGCAAAGATACTGGAGTGGTATTCTATTTCCTTCTCCAGCTCATTTTACAGATGAGGAAACTGAGGCCAAGAAGGTTAAGAGACTTGCTCAGGTAGTAAGTATCTGAGGCCAGATTTGAACTCAGGAAGATGAGTCTTCCTGATTTTGGGCCTGGCACTCTATCCACTGTACCACCTAGCTGGCCCAACCCAACCCCAGCCCCAGACATACAACCCCTTCCTTAATCCTTTCTCTGATCTTTAGAAATGGGTGATTCTGGACTATTCCCATTAACACCCCACATACACCTCCACACATCCCACACCCCCAACGATATTTGTAAGGTCAAGTGGGAGGAATTTGGGAAGATGTTTAAGGAGGAAGGCTTACAAGTATGAGCACTAAACTTCTCTTCTATTTTCATGATATTTAATGAACTATATGGCCACAGCGTATTGTTCCAGTGAAGGTAGAAGGCCACTTTGACAGGGTTAGAAAATTCCAAATGTGAAATGAAAACAGAGCCATAGATCTCCTATTTTTTAAAATAATATTGAGAAATGTTCCATGTAGTTAAATTCTGAACCCAGCCAGTGTGGGTTTTAAATTGCTTAGCACTGCCATTTATAGCTTCAGGGGACAGGAGTATCAGAGTCCAGATAGACTCTAATGAGACCACTTGTCTGAAGGCTTGACTAGAATGCCAGGAAGTGAATGATTCAGATACTATACTCCTTTGGTGGAAAATTGCTATAGTGGTACACTGACTTTCTATTGGCTTAAGTAAGGCAACATACAAACTAATTTGGACTATCTACACTGCATAACCCACATACAGTGCCTCAAGTAAGAGCACGTAAATGTAAGCACCATCCCCACAAACCAGGATCATTTGAATGTCAAAACAATACTGGATTTCCAATGTTAACACAGACCGCAATGGAAGTAGTCCATATGCGTGAAGATGAAGCTGACAAAAGATAAAATCCTCACCTTGCTGGTTTAATTGAGCAAAGGGGAAATGGAAATGATAGAAAATAACTAAAATTTAACAAAATGAGTGTTTGCTAGGCATTGGAGAAGAGAAGACAAATTAACCCTATGAGCTGAATGGTTTAAATGTTTACCTGTATAGAAGCAGTAGCCTTAAACACCTGACCTCTCCAAATTCCCTTCCAGTTCGATGATATTGCAATTCTAAGTCCATTAATTAGGATCCTAGAAAAGTTGCTGCTTCAAAAAACTTAGAGACAAATAAATAACAGTGTGTAAAAATTTTCCTAAACTGCAGGTGAGACCACCTATAGATAGCATGCCAATAAATTTAAAAGTAGGAAGTATTTAATGTTGATAATAGTAATTATGCTGGCATCTTATGTCTGGGTTTTCAGGTTTTACGAGTTTGACAAGGATGTGAACAGCACAGCCTTTGGGCCCAATCCAACCCAGAATGCTTGCAGGAAGGGAGCCAAGCTGGAGAGTGCATAGGCTTGGTGTCCCCAAGCTAATATTTTGAAAGACATCAACTTGACAACCACAGGTACAAGATCTTGTGGGTACTTAACAAAGGAGGAGTGCTAATAATGTCAGTGGAGTGAGTACCTGTCCTCCATGAACCTGGTTCCTTCCCTTCAAGTCTGACTTTTTAAGTGATCATTTACTGGATGAGTGGAATATGGAGGCAAAGCAGGGGAATGGGAAATTGGGAATATCTTGAGGGGGAAGAGAGGGGACACCTGAGA
This sequence comes from Vombatus ursinus, assembly GCF_900497805.2. Taxonomy (NCBI): domain Eukaryota; kingdom Metazoa; phylum Chordata; class Mammalia; order Diprotodontia; family Vombatidae; genus Vombatus; species Vombatus ursinus. The sequence goes on along the minus strand of NW_020954723.1, from coordinate 4,229,426 downwards.
AAGGGGGAGGGGTAGAAAAGGAAGAGGAAAGGAGAATGAAGGAGCACAAGAAAAAAGGGGGAGGAAAAGGAAGTAGTAAGAGGAAGTACAAGGGAAGGAGGAAGAAGAAAGAGGGAACATGGGGAAAAGGAGGATGAATAAGAGGGGAAGAGAAAAAGAGGAAAGAAGATAGATATAGAGGAAAGGGGGAAGGAAGAAAATAGGATAAGGAAGAGAGAGGTGTATGGGTGAGAAGGGAGGGAACAAGGGAAGAGCTGAAAGATAGAGGGGAAGGATGGGGAAGGCAAGGAACATGCAGAAAGGAGAAGACAACATCAAGAATATAGATGGGATAAAAAATAATAACAATATAAAGAAAAAAGATAGAAAAAAGACACAGGGCAAAAGGGAAGGGTGAACACAATAGAAAAAGGAAGGGAATTAGAAGGGACATGAGGAGAAAAGAGAGAGAGGAGGGGCAGCTAAGTGGCCCAGTGGATAGAGCACTGGAGTCAGGAGGACCTGAGTTCAAATCCAGCCTCAGACACATAACATTTACTAGCTGTGTGACCCTGGGCAAGTCACTTAACCCCAAGTCCCTCACCAAAAAAAAAGAGAGAGAGAGAACGAGGATATAGAGGAAAGACAAAGGGGTATAATATAAAGGAATCATGTAGAGAAAGGAAAATGGAAAGGAAAAAGCAAGGAGGAGCCAGAAGGAAGGAACACTGGGGAAAATTATTTCAGTCTCTGAATATCCTGGCAGGTTATCAGTAAAGGAACTAGGATCCTATAGATGTGGGTCAGTTTCAAGATGGAAAAGAAAAGCATGGAAATAGATTAGGCAAAGGTAAGGGGCCTGCATGTTGAGAACAATAAATTTTAAACACCAGTTTAGACTTTGAAATTAGTAGTTCAGACAGAGGAAGGATAGGGCCCCATCACTTTATCACGCTGCATGGGTCAGATATTTCAAGAACTTAAGAGTCACATGCTTACTATCTCTAGAATGCACCATGGTGAGATAAACTACAGAAATATATTTGGGTAATTCAGAAAGATGACTCAGCAGGGTTGAGAAGTTAGGTCTGCCATGCGTTCAGTTTAAGCAGGTTTTCTGTCCAGGTTCATGATGATTCTTTGCGTCTGTTCACCCCTCTGTAAGCACCCTTGCCCTGCCTTGGTTTTCCCCCGAGATGCACCTGTATCCAATAACCTCCAGCTATGGAAACTCTGATGGAACAGAGCCAATCTGTCTCCCAGAATGCAGGGATTGTGAAATTTAAGAAAAGCTTTAGCCCTAATCTTAACCATAACCCACACGTTGCCCAATAACAAGAAGTCTATACTGTCACCAAGGAAGAAAGGTGCAGTTGCTTCTTGCTTAAATGGGGAGACAGTAGCTGAAATGAGTTAGCTCTGGAATTTAAAGGGATCGTTCTATCATTTCCTAAGCATGTACTAGGTGCCAGATGTGGTGAGGGAAACAACAAATACACATGTAGGGATGGAGACTGGAATGGTGATTTCATTTGTAGAAGGAACTCCTAAAAGAAAAACTCCTGCCAATGCAGGTCAGCATCTGCTTTGCAACTTGGAATGTTTCCTAGAGTAAGGAGAGGAGAAGAGGCCTTCTCAGCTTCGCACAGGCAGGCTGCACATTAGTCCATTTCTTTTCATTTCAGATCGACTCCTTCGAGTTATGTCCAAGGGATTTGGATTGGCCTTGTGCTATTGATATATACACACATATATATGTATATATATGTGTGTATATATATATAATATATATATATATAAAATGTGAAACCTCATATAATAGCATGATATACCAATAACATAATATTAATTGTATTATATTATTTATATTATATACAAATATATTTTATAACCAATGACTTGGCTATATAGATGGCGTCCTTTTCAAATTTGCAAATGACACCAAGCTAGGAGATAGAACTGATTAACAGTCTGGATTCAAAAGGATCTTCAATGAGGTATTAAACAATTCAATGGATCTTTTAACTTCCTCTGCTCAGAGTATGGAACCTCTGATTAAATCCTAAAGATTCTCCTGAGGCGATAAGAGTTAAATGACTTGTCCAGGGTTGAACGACTAATGAGTATGAAACAGGATTTCAAGCCAGGTCTTCCTGGCTCTAAGACCAGCATTCTTCCCACCATACCAGATGCCTCTTTAAAAAAAAAAAAAACAAAAAAAAAACATTTTTTTATTAGACCTATGATTTAATCAGCTTAAGAGAATTCACGAAGGACTTTCTCCACCAACTCAGATTTTCTGCAGTTGTAGATTCTTTACAATTTAATTTATAGTCTTAGAGAGTTGACTACACCCTGAGAGACCTACTCATGGTCAAATAGTCAATGTGTGTCAGAGATGAGACTTGAACCTATGTCTTCCTGATCCCAAAGCCAGCTTCCTCACACTGCCTCTCTATATTAAATTAAACCAATTAATTAACAAATATGGGGATAAATGTAAAGGTTTATACTTGAATTCTAAAAAAAAGTAAAAGATGAGGGATACATGGCTAAACAGCAGCTGATCTGAAAGCAATCTAGAGGTCTTAGTGGACTACAGACTCAATATGAGTCAATATTACCACATGGTAGCCAAGAAACTGATTACAGTACTAGGTGGCATTAAGAGAGTCATAATGTCCAGGCCTAGGGAACTGATAATCCTGCTGTACTCTACCCTGGTCAAACCTGGTCACATCTGGAGTATTGTATTCAGTTTCTGGATGCCACAATTTTGGAAGAACATTATTAAACTGAAGGGCATTAGCAGATTGAGGATATAATTTCATGCCATATGAGTTAATAATTTCATGCCATATGAGGAACTGGGATGTTCAACCTGAAGAAGACGAGAATCATAGCTTTCCTCAAGTAGAGCCTTTCCCACAAGTCTTAGTATGGTTCAAAGCTTAGACATTCCAGTTGAATCACTCAGTTTTATATTCAAACTTTTAATATAGTCTGAGTTTTGTGCTGCTTAGATTTTTAATCTTTCTGAAAATAAGAAACTTAAATGAACATATACGTGTATCTTTTCTTCAAATACCAGATTTGCCATAAATGTTGTAACATAGGCATGTAGATGATTGATCCTGTATGGAACTGACTTCTTTTATGAAGAATCCAAATTGTCCCAAAAGTCTTAGTGCAGTTCTAAGCCATTAAAGCTCCAACATTTTTGGAACACTCTGTACTTGAAAGTCTGTCACATGGAGAAGGGATTAGACATGTTATACTGGGCCATAGAGAGTAGAGCCAGAAATAATGGGTTAAAATTGCAAAAGAATAAATTTAGGCTTGATGTAAGGAAAAACTTCCTAAATATTAGAGCTATCCAAAAACAAAATGTAACTGTCTTTGGAGATAGTGGGTTCTACCTCATGAGAAGGCTACAAGGAAAGGCTGGATGACCATTGATCAGACAGGTTATAGAGGAAATTTTTATTTAGATGTTGTTTGGACCGGCAGCTATACAGCACAGTGGGCACAGCGCTGGGCCTAGAGTCAGGAAGACTCATCTTTCTGAGTTAAAATCAGTACTCAAACACTTACTAGATGTGTGACCCTGGGCAAGTCACTTAATACTGTTGGCCTCCGTTTCCTCATCTGTTAAGTGAGCTGGAGAAGGAAGAAAATCCCAAGTGGGGTCACAATGAGTTGGACACAACTGAAACAACTCAGCAGCAACAACCATTAGTTGGACAGAAGATCCTTCCAATCCTGAGATTCTGCGTTCATGTGAAATTCCTCCTTTCTCTCCAATGTGCCAACTCTACTCCAATCCCTTGTGTTTCAGTAAGGGCCACCATCAACTTTACTAAGATGATGGAGGCCATCATCTGTCATGGTCCCAGAGAAACATGAGGGTCTAGCAGTACCCCTGAGCTATTTTTATAGTAATAACAACTCATGTTTCTGTTCTTGTTTAGTTGTTTCAGTCATGTCTGACTCTTTAAGACTCCCTTTGGGGTTTTCTTGGCAAAGATACTAAAGTGGTTTGCCATTTCCTTCTCTAGCTCATTTTACAGACGAGGAAACTGAGGCAAACTAGGTTCCTTGTCCAGGGTCACACAGCTAGTAAAAGTGTCTGAGGTCAGATCTGAACTCAGGAAGATGAGTCTTCCTGACTCCAGGTATGGCACTCTATCTACTATGCCTTCTAGCTGCCCTGAAGAGGGAGATAATGTGGACACAATTATATACATATAAGTTATAGACCAGATAAATTAGGGATAGTTTCAGAGAGAAGGCACTAAGATTAAGGAGGACTGGGAGGACTGAGAAAGACTTCTTGTGGAAGGTGGGATTTTAGTTAGAGCTTAAAGACAAAGTTGAGGAAGTAGAACGTAGTAGGTATGGAGTACAGCCAGTGATATATCTAGAGTGGAAAGATAAAGAGTGTCTTGTATGAGGAACAGCAAGGAATCCAGTGTCACTAGATCAGAGATTATGTGGAGAGGAGTAAGGAAGATTGTAAAGGGAAGAGGTGGCCATGTTATGAAGGGCTTTAAAAAACATCAGATTTCCTATCCAAGCCTGTAGGTACTAGGGAGCCATTGCAGTTTACTGAAAGTAGGATGACATAATCAGACCGTCACTTTAGGAAGATCAGTTTGACAGCTGAGTGGAGGATGGATTGAAATAGGGAGAGATTTGAGGCAAGGAGACCCACCAGTAACCTCTTGCAATAGACCAGGTATGAGGGGACAATGACCCACACTAGGGTGGTGGCAGTATCAGAGGAAAGAAGGGGATATAGATAGATGTTGTGATGGTAGAATTGACAGCACTTAGCAACTGATTGTATCTGTGGGGTGAGAGAATGAGTGGAGGATGACACCTCAGTTGTAAATCTGGGTGACTGGAAAGATGGTGATATGGACTACAGTAATGGGGTCAAATTCAAATTGATCAGTTGGGGGGAGAGAGGGTTGTCCATTAAACCATACATAAAGATCCCTGATGGCTGCATATTGACTTAGAAAACCATACATTCATATTACCTATGTTTTATTGTATTTTTATTTATTTTGTTAAGTATTTCCCAATTACATTTTAATCTGGTTCAGCCCATGGCCACTGCACCTCTGGTCTACAGTATTAGGAAAATTAGGAATAGGGAAAGTTTGATGGGGAAAGGGGGAGGGAGGAGCTAAGATAATGAGTAAATTGTAATGTAATATAAACAAATTCCAGCTAACAGAGATGGGTACAACCTTGCCTTAAGGGTATTCACAGGTAGATCTATGCCCCACCTGTCATTGCAAACTAGCTTGCCAGGTTCCTAACAGAAACCCCTTGTATGTCGTGAGTTTGACTTTTCACATTCTGTAAGTAATGCTTCTTAAACCCAAGGAAGAACCTGAGAAACTTGGGAATCAGATGTGAAAATCAGAAGTCTAACCTCCTGCTTCAACAGATGAAGAAACTGAGGGCTGAGGAGGTTGTGACCTGCCCAGAAGCACACAAATAGTGTCCCTAAAGATTTAATTATTTCATCTCCAGAACTCCTACCCAGGGGCCCACTGGTCTGATTGACTAGCACTTCCCCAGGTCCCCTATTTCAGACTTGGCACCATCCATGCCTCACTTTTCTCCCAGGCTGTGTTGCATTCATACTCTGCCATTACTTCTGAAAAGGGTGTGTCAGTCTACCAAATACCCCTGCCTAGCCATTATACATACGTACATAACATATACAATACATACATACACACATATACACATACAAGTATACATAAAACACATACATACATATATATGTGTGTGTGTGTATATATATATATGTATATATATATATATATGCATATGCCTCCCTTTATTAGAATTGGGCAGCTAGGTAGCACAGTAGATAGAGTACCAGACCCAGAGTCAGGAAGACTCATCTTCCTGAGTTTAAATCTGGCCTCAGACATTTACTAGCTGTGTGACTCTGGCCAAGTCATTTAACCCCAGTTGCCTCAGTTTCCTCATCTGTAAAATGAATTAGAGAAGGAAATGACAAACCACTTCAATATCTTTGCCAAGACCCCAAATGGGGTCAGGAAAAGTTGGACATGATTGAAAACAACAGAACAATAAATTATTAGAATGCCCTTCTTGAGAGCAGTAGTTGTCAGACTCTTGTATCTCTGTGCCTAATGCTTAACACATAGTAAGCTCTTAAAAATGCTTTTTAAAATTTATCCATCTATAGCCTTCTCTCCCCCAAACCACCAGCCATCCATATCAAGGAACTAGGAGAAATCTTGGATTGCTTACTGGATAAAGGGATTGAAGAAGCTGTGTCAAAAGGGTGAGTTAGGGTCAATCCTCCATCTTGAAACATCTTGGCCTTACAGAATCTTGCTTTAAAGATTCTTGGGAGAAGACGAATCTTGGTAAAGGTTGCAGACCTATTCAGAAGTCTACAGGAGGGGTGGAGAGACAGGCCCAGGAATGATTAGAAGGTTAGCCTGCCACAGTTTTCCTTAGCCCACCTGAGGTGATAAGCCGGAGAAAAAATAAGCAGGGACAGTTATTTATCTAAGGTATTATTAACCCAAAGCTCTGGATAAAAAAGGAGAGAAGAGGAATTTGCTCTTCTGGGCACCATAGGTCCCTGTTGTAATCCTATAGAAGTATAATCCTGGGTCTCCCTCCTCAATTTACCTCCTTTTTTGGCACCTTACCTATGGGTGAGGATATTTATAGGGGATGGACAACTTTCATCCACTGAAACCCATCACCATTATTTACTTTACAGTAGAGACCACCTCCCATAGAATTATTACGTCTCTCCCAAAATCATTCTGTGCAAAACTTAAATGTAGGGGATCAAGGCAAACCTAACTCTTCTAATCTTCCTATTTTATTTTACCCATAGGAGGCAAGCCCTTTAGTTCTATATTAGATGTAATAAGCTTTGTTACACAGTAGGATTTTATTACATATTCATTGGCAGGATTTGAACTCAGATCCTCTGTCTCCAGAACTTAGTTTCTACTAAACAGTATTATCTCCCAAGGCAGAAAGCCATAGTGTTAAAAAAAGAATCTTCTTCTAGGTGATCAAGTTCCCCTAGGTCTGAACTCAGTTCTGACTGCTTGCTTGGGACCAGAGGAGAGTGGCCTCTTAGTGGAGAAGGGAGACAGATAAGTGCTCCAGGCTCTTGGACCCAGGAGCCCAGCTCTTATTAATAGGCTTATATGATCACACAAAAAAGGAAGATTAGTGAGGGTGGACAGTTGTTAGACGTAACAGGAGTAGTGGAGAAGGGAACTGCTAAGCACAATGTGACAATTTCTCCTAATAAACTGCAGGAGGCAAGTTTGCAAGCCCATCTATTAGGTGTGCAACAAATACAACAAGCATTTATCAAACATGTACTATGTGCCAGGCACTGTAAACACTGGGATTACAAAGAATAATGAAAGAGTTCCTGATCTCAAGGAGCTCACAGTCTAATGGAGGACATAACATACAAATAGCTATATAGTACAAAGTATAAACAGGATAAATTGGGGATAATCACAGAGGGAAGGCATTAAGGGGGCTCGGGATAGGTTTCTTGTAGAGGGTGACATTTTAGCTGGGATTGAAGTAAGCCAGGAGTCGGGGATTAGGAGGGAGACCCTTCCACGCAGAGAGTCAGAAGATGAAGCATCTCCTGTGACTAACAGCAAAGAAGCCAATGTCACTGGATCTTTGAGTATTTGGGGAGGGGGTTGGTTAGTATGGTGTAGAAAACTGATTCACCCAGGATTTTTTTTTCAAAGAAAACAGAACTGTCCTATTTTGTGGCTTGGTTGTTTTGCGAGGCACCTGACACTTCCGCTAAGCAAAACTTTTAGGTATTTGGGGAGAGCTTAAGATAAAAAGCAGGTGGGTACCAGATAAGAAGCTTCACCTTAGGTGAATAAGGCAAGCGGCTTTCAGAAGCCTCAAGCCAAAGGGCTGTTCCTGCAGGGTAGCATGAGCCAATGAGAATCGATCCTGATGATGTAATGCCTCCCACTTGGCACCTCATTGGAGGGTCCTAAAGACTATTTCACTCAGCTTTGGAAGAAAGATTGCAGAGGAAGAGGTAGAAGGCTGGGGCAGAGGAAATTAGTAGATAGGGCTAAGAGAAGGAAAGGGAATCTCCCAAACGGAGCTGTTCCCTCAGTTTGTACCTAAAGGGAGGAAATATCCTGGGGACTACTGCGCCTTAGCTGGAAAAGCTTTCCACCATGGTCTGTGCTTCTTCTATCCCCCTTAACTATTTCTGGGTTCCCATTGAGACAAAATTCCTGCATAAAAGCCTGTCCTCTGACTTCCCAACACCCAGTCAGTCTCCCATAAATCAGATTTCTCTGTGCTGTTGTTCTGTGCCCTTTGAAATGAAAGATAGGATTTTTTAAAAAATGAGATCAACACATTTACAAATACATAGGATATGCTAACAACTTACAACTTTCAGGAATGTATTCCTTGATTTTTCCATAGCATTCTTCCCAGCCCCCTTTCCCTATATTAGAACAGGGGATATTTTTACCGTTATAAATCACATTTTAAAGCAATACCATACAAGGCAAAAGCTGGCAAATATTTCAGGGATGTCGATTGACTGAAGTATGCCCTCTTCAACACTTGTTAGGATTTGTGGGAGAACTTGTGTACTCATTATACTAAGACTTGTGAGGAGACTTGTGGGTTTGGGGTTGTCTTTTTGTTTTTGTTTTGTTTTGTTTTTTAATAACTTCACTCTGGCCTCAGATCAAACACTTGACACTTACTAGCTGTGTGACCCTGGGCAAGTCACTTAACCCCAATTGCCTAAAAAAAAAAAAAAGAAAGAAAGAAACAACTTCCCATTCTCCCTCCACAGGGCAGTTTGTAATCTCAGTGTGAGGGCTTTTCCAAGCAGTTTACATCCTTGGAAGTTTACTTGAACTTCTTCATCAGGCTGGGAGTTGTTGGGGAGGGGCACTAGATCAGATATTACATAGGACTCTTCCTGATCATTGCCTTGTGGGCCATTCGGTTTCAGCTCAAATTCTGCTTCCTTCATGAATCCTTTTCTGTTCCCCCCACACCCCTAGCTGCTTGACCTTGTGCTTAGTTTATACTTATGAAATTAAGGAAGGGAGGTGGGTTTGAACAGAGTATGCCCAAATTAGAACTTCCCTTTCTGATTCCAACTAGCCCTGTTCATGACTCAGCACTGAAGGGATGTTGGTATGAAGAATCGAAGTCCTTGTTGACCTCTGAGCAGGAAAAGCCAGTGACTCAGAAGACTTTAAAAATAAGGAGTGACTCCATCCCTATCCCCTTCTTCTTTCAACCCTTCAGGGGGCCTTCCATGAAGGAGGGGTGGGGGTGGGGATGGGAAGATCAGCTTAACATATTCCCAAGCCCCTCCCTCCCCAGCTGTCATAAGCATACGGCAGTCAAAGCCCATGTCCTGCCCAAGCAAGAGATACCTGGTTTAGGGCTACCTCTTTGTGTTTTCTCTTTCTCAATTTAAGTAAGCTAGTATTAATCCCAAGAGGAGGAATATGGCCAAGGCTTGAAGGTCATCTTGTGAGCTTCCAAAGTTCAACTGTCCCCAGCTCTTTGGTTGGAGCTGACTTGTGGTAATAGGAGGAATCCCTGGCAGCTACTACAGTGTTCTTTTTTTTGTTTGTTTGTTTGTTTTGTTTTTGTTTTTAGGCAATTGGGGTTAAGTGACTTGCCCAGGATCACACAGCTAGTAAGTGTCAAGTGTTTGGTCTGAGGCTGGATTTGAACTCAGGTCCTCCTGACTTCAGGGCCGGTGCTCTGTCCACTACGCCATCTAGCTACCCCTACAGTGTTCTTAAGGTAGGCAGCCACCAAGAAGAGAATGAGCTCTGACCTGGTTTGCCTAACAAATATCTACCAGGAGAGGGACAGTGCATAGCCAAGGTGAAATGCAAAATGCCTGCGTAACAGAGTCTCACAAGGTACCTTATGTTTAGATGAAGTTTAGGTATCAACCTTCTGCTGAAGTATAACAGAAGCTGTTTGTTTAAGTCTGTGGCTGTCAAATGCATACTTGTCAGTGTTTTGTGTTTAGATTTTCTTTAGAGGGTAGAAAATAAATACCTGCCCCATATCTGATTCATATAGTACCTTGAGTGCCTTTATACTTCACCCTTTGGGAGGCCTCTCCTTAAATGTGGGTCAAAACCTAAGCCTTAAGCAATTTTTCCCCAGGGTAGGGTCACAACAAGCCAAAGAGCATGAGAAAAGGAGTCTGACTCTTCTTCAGCTGGTCAAGCTCCCTTTCAATTAGTTCAGGGCATGAGTTCCTTAGTGGAGAAAAAGAGGGAGGGATAAGTATCCCAATCCCTTGGACCCAGTAGGAGTTCATATTGTTAGACTTCTATGTATACATGCTATCTCTTTGGTTAGAATATAAGCTCTTTGAGGGCAGAGAAATTTAATTGTGTCTTTGTATCCCCAGCACCTAAAACAATCCCTGGCACAAAATAGGCTCTTTGTAAATGATTATTCTTCATTGATTATGAGTTATGTGGCACTCTAATAAACATAAGCATAAAACCCTGGTTGGGGGTGGCGAGATTGAGGCCCAGCTGTGAGTAGAACATTCTTTTATGCAAGTAGGAGGGGTGAGCAAAGGAAAATGATGACACTTGAAAAGTTAACAACTTTATTGGAGTCAAAGGATATACTTCCCCCTTCTCTGCCAAACCAAATGTTCTGAATCTCCAGCCTCCGGGGTGTGCCCGGTGATTTCATATTATCTCAGTCATTCATTGGAGGGAGGAAAGGAGCCTCATCAACTATTAAAGCATTAGCCCTCTCAAAGTTATTTTCATTCTAATAAAGGTCAAGGCTTTACCCAAAGGAATTAAGAGTTAAGGATGGGATTTCAGTCCTCAGGGGAAGTATTTTTAAATTAGGAGTGTTCTTTGCACCCTCAAATGGCAAACCTGTCAGTCTCATTTGGATTATTCCTTTATTTAATTTCCTTATTATAATGATGTCGTTAAACTTCACTAGGCTAATTTTTAAAAAAAATTTGTAAATTGCTTTGTTTATATATGTTCCCTGATTAGACTATAAGCTTAAAGGTGAGATGAAGACTGGATACATAGATCTGAGAGTTATCTATGCAACCAGGTGGTGGCATTATCTGGCAAGGTTTGGAGGTTTAAGGTAGAAGGCAAAAATGAAAGGTAGAGGTACTCATGGCCCCATTTGGGTCATTGGAATGTGAGCATGGCCATTCTTCACAAACCACTATCTTCCTCTTGCCACTTGGCTAATCTGGTCACCACCTTCTATCTAATGAATGTGGGGAGAAACAATTGAGAAGATACAATGGCTCATTAGTACCCAACCCCCCCATGAATTCATGGTTGTTGATTATTTCCAATTTATCCTGTGTCCATTTTGTTTGTACATAGTTGTTTGCATGTTGTCTTCCCATCATAATGTGAATTCCTTGAGAGCAAGGACTATCTTTTACCTTTTTTAGTATCTCCAGTGCTTAGCACAATGCCTGGCACATAGTAGGTGCTTAATAATTGCTAGTTCACTGACTGAAAACGAAATGGAGGCACCGTTATAGGTCATATCTTCTCTGCTACTGGGAAGTTTATAAAAGTTATTAATAAATCAATACCATAATATTCTCTCTTAATTGGCTCAGTCCTCAGCTAGATGAAAACAACCAAACCATTAAAACCACACCCATCAGGGTACCAACCAGCAGAGGAAGCAACTAATGGGGCCAGCCCCTTTCAATGCCCACTCTCTAGTCTTTTGACTCAAATTGCTAAATGCCTGATGGTTGTGGTTTTAACTGTTTTGTAGTGAGTGTTTTTTTTTTCTTACAAGACTGGGAGAAGAGATAGGCAGTTATATACTTTTATTGCCTCCCCCTTTCTTCCTACAGATGGTTGAGATTTACTTCCAACTCTATTCTTTAAGTCATATTTAAAAAGCTGTCTTACCCTCGATGTAAAATTACAATGGGTCATAACTTCTTTATGACATGTGTATTTTCTTATTTGTAAATGAGAAACAAAAGAAAAAGTCAACATCTGTTGGTATAAAACTGGAAAGGTTCGAACCTTGTTCCATAACTTTAGGATGAGAGCTGAGTCAATTAAGAGAGAATATTATGATACTGAAACCAAAAGCACAAGGCCCTTCCTCAGAGTGGTTTGGGCTAGGGCTCTGAGTACTGTGTATCTAAAGGGTAAAAGGGCTAGAGAGGAGAGAAGATGGTACCCTACTTCACCCCAGAGCTGGCAGGAAGGACCAAATCATAGTATTTATTGCTAAAATGGACCTTGAGATCTAATTTTGTATTGCATTTTACATTCATTTACAAAATTTTTAAAAAATTAGCCTAGCGAAGTTAAGTGTGCTAAGTGACACAGTAGATTGAGTGTAGGACTTAGCTCAAATCATACCTCAGATACTTACTGTCTTTGTGACCCTGGGTAAGTCACTTAACCTCATCCAGAGGCAACCAAGTGGATAGAGCACTGGTGCTAGAGTCAGGAAGATCTGAGTTCAAATCCAACCTGACATGTATTAGTTGTATGATCATGGGCAAGTTACTTAACTTTTGTCTGCCTCAGTTTCCTCAACTGTAAAATGGAAATAATAACAGCACCTACCCCCGAGGGTTGTTGTGAGGATCAAATGAGATCATATTTGTAAAGTTCTTAGCACAGTGCCTAGAACAAAGCAGGCACTTAATAAATGCTTGTTTACTCCCTCCCTCTCAGACTCAGCTTCCTCAAGCATAAGGTGGGGATAATAATAGCACCTACTTCACGGGCTCATTGTGAGGATCAAATGAATTAATACATGTAAAGTGTACATTATATAAATGCTATCTATTACTACTACTGATAAGTTAACAGAGAGGATAGGTGATTTACTCGAGGTCAGCTGTGTGAACCTGGGCAAGTCACCTTTGTCTGCCTCAATTTCCTTAATTGTAAAATAATTAGGATAGCAGGTACAAGTAGTAGGAGCAAACAGTGAGTACAGTTTAGTTAGTAACAAGCAGGGCCAAATTCAAACCAAAGTTTTCTGGATATAAATCCATGGATCCACTACATAATATAGACTCAGGGTATTCCCACATTGAGACTCTAAGACACAGGCCAGCTGTAAATTGAAGGCAGGGAGGGTTAGAGAGTTATATGTAATAATAACAACTTACCATTTATATAGCTCCTTAAAGTTAGCGAAATGCATTATTGAAATTATTTTTTTTTTATCCTCCCAACAGCCCTCTGAAATAGGTATTTGAATTAAGGCATAACTATCCTCAGAAACTGAAGCTTAAAATGTTTGGCCAATGTCACACAATAGTGTTGGAGGCAGCATCTGACTCCAGGCCCAACATCCTATCTCCAGCTCTCAGTAAGTTGGAGCTAGTTAGCTGTGTGTAATTGGCATTGGTGGGTCAACCACAAATTTCATTTAAATGATCACTTTGATCTGTCCTCTGTCCTGGGACAGGCAGTGCTTCTAACACACATATACAGATTGGCGCATTTGAGTTTCACCTGTTCTTTCTCTCCTCCTCTGGATCCCCTTCCATTGGCAGTGCTAGAAGGCAACACTTGAATTCTCCAAGGGCAAGGAGACCAATGGAGTGAGAGATTCTGATAAGGCTTTCACCGTGTCAGTTCAGGACTGCAGCTGCATTGGCTTGAGCCTCTGGTAAGTCAGGATTCCTGTGGTCCTCTGCGTCTATTCCTGTTACATAGAACTCACCCTGGAGCAGATTTAAAAATACTTTCAACTGAACAACGGCGCAGCTGAAAATAAATCTTGGAGCACATTATGAGATTCCACAGATTAGGTTGGCAAGCTAGACACCCGCCTAGGTCATTGATTCTTAGCTTCTTTTGTGTTAGTTGGCAGTTAGACTCCCTTTGGCAGTCTAATGAGGTCTATAGACCCCATCTCAGAATCATTTTTTTAGTATGCAAAATAAAATAAACAATATTACAAAGGCAGCTAATTATAATGAAATATAGCTATCAAATATATATTTCTTAAACTTCACAGACCTCCTGACTTCTATCTATGGACCTTAATTAAGAACCTCTGGTGTAGAGTTCTAGACTAAGAACCTCTGGGCTGTTGTCCCTCCTTCACTTTCAAAGAGGACCAATTACATCAGGAAGGTGATATCTTGACTTGCAAGTGGATTGGATTTAAGTGAGACAGAGCTGTGCAGAATCATCAGTCTCACTCTCTCCTCCAGAGTCCAGTGGCAAGACGTAAGTCAAGATGACTGGTGATGGCCCAGCTCTAGATGTTACAATTTAAAGAACATGATCAGAAAAGCATCTGTGAAAGATCATCAGAGTTGGAAGACCCCTTAAAGATTATCAAAACCAACTCCATCATTTTGTAGAGAAAGAAACAGAGACCCAAGAGGGGTGAACTCATTGACTTTCTCTTCCATGCCCCAGAAAGCTCTTCCCTCTGGAAGCTTGTTCTCCAGGCCACTGAATTCACACAATGGAAGTACCATATACCGCTGGGTTTTACCCTCTGATTGGAGGTCCCTTCCAGAACTTTCATTTAACGAGGTACCCACACCAACTATGTCTCTTTCCTCTCTAGGCTACAGCACTCCAGCCTTTCTTTTTGATTTCTTTTTTTTTTTTTTGTTGGCTAGGCAATGGGGTTAAGTGACTTGTCCAGGGTCACACAGCTACTAAGTGTCAAGTGTCTGAGGTCGAATTTGAACTCAAGTCCTCCTGACTCCAAGTCTGGAGCTCTCTCTGCTGCGCCACCTAGCTGCCCCTAATAATAACAACAATTTGATTTTTTTTTTAGCCTTTCTTTACCATCCTCATCCTCCCACCCCATTCTATCTTACTTCCCATTCCCCTCCTTAGGGAAGGGACTCCCTTTCTCTGTGCCTTTCTTTGTATTTCCTGTGCTTAGCACAGTGCCCGACACATTAAGCACTTAATAAATGCTGTTTGACTGACTGAACTAACCTGCCTAGCATCCCATTGCAAGTTAGTAGTAGAACCAGGGCTAGAGAATTCTCCTCTCTAGACTCCTTGTTTCACTTGCCAACCATGTTTGCAGATGCTGGGGGAGGCACAAAATTTAGTTAAGATCGTTTTTGTCCTCATGTAGTTGATAATTCAGTAGGGGAGTGAGTCACAAATGGGGTGTATGGGGTGTTCAGGAAGACTAGCGTCTCTGGCGCGAGGCCTTGTCGAGCTCTTTTCAGGGCTGCTTATCCACCTTTGGTGTCCACGTTTCACTCAGCTCTCACTTGTGGCTCCAAAAAGCTGTAGCATACATAGTGACCACGTGCTGGTAGAACCATCTAGACAGACTGGCTAAACTGGATTGAGGGTAACCAACAGGCCTCAGACATGTCAGGGGGTTAGGGGGATGTCCTCCCCAAGTATGTGAAGACTTCCCCCAGCAGAAAGGGCAGATGAGAACAATTTGTTCCAATGGCCGTGAAGGAGGCTGAAGCAAGTGCTGTAGAGCTCAGACATCAAAGATGCCAAGGTCATCCCCTTCATCTCCAGCCTTCCCAGACATCCCGGCTTTTGTCCTGCCACTGGACTTCAATGATTGTAGAAGACAGAGTGAGGCTGATGACTTTGTGCGACTCTGCCTCATTTAAATCTAATTCATGCATCAGTCAAGACATCACCCTGTGATGTCATTTGTCCTCTTTGAAAACAAAGAACAAACAAGTCACAAGTACAGATAATAATAATATATACAACTTTACATAATAAATGTATTTAAGAATTAGAACAGGGCATAGAATTCCCATATTATTTACAACAAGGATTCCTAACCTTATATATTGTGTTGTGACTCCCTTTGGCAGTCTAGTGAAGCCTATAGACCCCTTCTCAGAATAACATTTTCAAGGGCATTAAATAAGACACATAGGATTACAAAGAGAATCAATTACTTTGAAATACAGTTATCAAAATATTATAAAAACGGACCCTAGGTTAAGAACCCCTGATTTATAGTTTTTACTACACAACCTTCTCTTACATGTTGCTTTGTAGTCTTCTCTCATTACTCTCATTTGATTATAAACTCCTTGAGGTCAGGGACCATATTCTATTTTTTAAATTATATATATTTTTAATTAGCAAAACTCATCCTCGTCATCCCCCTCAAACACTCCCCACCACCACATTGAGAATGAAAGAAAACCAAAATCCTTATTTCTGCAATAGTCTTGTCCAAAAAAAAAAAAATGGAACCATGTTCTATTAATCTTTGTATCTTCCCCCAGGGCTGAGCATGATGCTTTGAACATTGCAGTTGCATAATAATGATTTGTTGAAAGAATAAATGAATCTGTCTCATCATTTAGTCCTATCTCATCCCCCCTCCTCCAATTCCTTTCTTCCCCCAAAGTCTTCCCACCTCAGTATGACAGTCTGGTACAAAACTAGGGACAGAGAATAGATCACAGAAAAATCATAGAAGTATGGAATTGGAAGAACCATGATGCTAAAGAGTCAGCACATCCCTTTGCTTCTATTCTTCTCTTTCCCAACCCCTCTTAATTCCAGTGCTTTCTCTCTTTTAATTATTTCCTATTTATCCTTCATAGAGCTCATTTGTACATATTTGTTTGCTCGGTGTCTCCCCCACTAGATTGTAAGCTCCCTGAGGGCAGGGACTGTCTTTTACCTTTTTTTTGTATCCCTAGTGCTTAGCACATTGCCTGACACATAGTAGGCACTTAATAAATGTTTATTCTAGACTGGCCTACATCTCCCAGAAAATTAGTTGAAATGAAAATATCAAAGTGAATACCTTATTTACATTCATTAATAGGTTCTTTTTTTGTTATATCTGTCATTTATGATTAACTTCATATCCCTTCCCCCCTCTAAAAAGCCCCTCCCCCCATAATCTTTGTTCACTTATAACAAGTAAGTATTGTCAAGGAAAAAAAGTCTTAATACATTAGTCATGCCTAGAAATACATATCTTATTCTAATAATAGCTAGCATTTATATAGTGCCTACTATGTGCCAGCTACTGTACTAAGTGCTTCATTACAAATATTATTTCATTGGAGCCTCACAACAATCCTTTGAGGGAGGCACTACTATTATCCCCATTTTACAGTTGAAGAAACTGAGGCAAACAGAAACAAAGTGACTTGCCCAGGGTCACACAGCTAACAAGTATTTGAATCTGTCTGCCTTACTCCAAACCTAACACTCTAACCACTGTGCCATCTACCTGCCTCTATACCCTTGATTCCACACATGTCTGCCAAGAAGCAGGAGGCACCCAGCCAGCCATCAGTCTTCTGAAGTGATGATCTGTCACTGTATTAATCAACATTCTGAAAATCTCAACATTGCATTCCTTTACATTATAGTGGTTATCAAGTAAATTGTTCTTCTGGTTTTGGTTATTTCTGCAATCAGTTCACACAAGTCTTTCCACATCTTAAACTCAGCATATTTATGACTGAACTCTCTCTCCCCTTAAAATTTCCCTTCTTCCAAACTTCCCCATTTCTGTCAAAGGCACTACCATCCTCCCACATCTCAGTTTTATAATCTCTCCATTGTCTGAATTCCTTATTCTCCATTGCTCCGTATACAGTCAATTGCCATACTCTGCTGTTGGTGTCTTCACAACATCTCTCACGTTCAACCCCTTCTCTCCACTCACATGGCAACCACCTTAGCTAAGGCCTCCTTCATCACCTAATGCCTACGTTATCACAACTGTGGTGATTAAAACGGTTTCAGGAGACAGAATTTCTGGATAATTTAATCATTTTATTAACAATGCCAGTATTTTAGTAAGAGGACGGTCATTTGGCTGTCTCTCTCTTAGACCAAAGACTACCATGGCATGCATGGGCTTATATGTACATTGGAAAAGGGGTGTTCCTGACGGTGGCAATCCACTCTGATTGGTTAACAATTAATGAGAGAATGAATATTACAATGAGGGGGCTGGACCTGAACTTTGACAACTTCATTTACTTCAAAAGGTACCCCCAGCCTTGGGCAATCTATTCAAAGAATTTCTTCCTAACCCAAGGCAAAGCAGAAGGGAGTTTCACGTTAGATTAGAAGCCTGATCTAATTGAGTGGAGTAGTAATACCCAGAATGAGTAAAATGTTAATTATATTTTCCATCAGCCCTGTCCTTGAGAGACTGGACAAGGAAATAGTACAGGGGAAAACAAGCTGGGGTGTCCCCAGTTTTAATAAGTGGCTACTAATATGAGAGAGATATAATCATTTCCCTCATAACATAAGCCTCCTAATTGCTTTCCCTGCCACAATCTCACCACCCCAGTCCATTTTATACATTGCTGCCAGAGTAATTTTCTGTAAGCACAAGTCTGACCTTGTGACTCCCCTATTAAAATAACTCTAGTAACTTCTTATTGCTTCTAGGATAAAATACAGGGCATCCCCAAAGTCTTAGTGCAGTAAACTTCGTTAAGATTTTGGGGACACCTTGTAGGAATTCCTCTGTTTAACTTTTAAAATCCTATACGACCTGTCCCCAACCTATCTCTCATTCCTCATTGGACACTACTACCCCTCCTGCATTGTGATCTAGCCAAACTGGCCTTCCCTCTGTTCCTCTGTTCATGACACTCCATCTACCATCTCAGTTCCTTTCCTCTGGCCATCTCCCATGCCTAGAATACAGTCCTTCCTCACCTGCACTTTACCCAATCCCTCTCTTCCTTTTAAGGTGCAGCTCGGGTACCATCTTCTACGCAAAACTTTTCCTGATTGCCCAAAGTATTAGTTAGCCTCCCCCCACCACCTCCAAACTACCTTGTGTTGATGTGTGCATACATATGTCTATGCATGTATACATAAATGTCTGGGGAAATTGAGACATAGAAATATGGAATATTATTGTGCTGTAAGAAATAAAGAATATGACAGGTTCAGAGAAGCTTGGGAATCAACCAGTATTTATTAAGCACCTTCTATGTGTCAGGAACTGACTTGGTTTGGTTTGCTGGGAACACGGAAATGTCAGGGTACAGGGCACCATTTGCCTGGAATGAATTCACACACTCAAACCTTCTTCCAGTCAAGTGACAAGGTTTATTATAACACCGATAAAGAGGGTGAGATTCTTTGGGAACCTGCAACTTGATGGGAGTGAGACTGATACATACAAAAGGGACAGTGAAAGGCTCTGGGTGGGATTAAGGAGTGGTAAGTAGTCTGGGGTGGGCCAGTGATCTGGGCTGCTGGAATGTATGGGAAAATTCAGGAATTGGATTGTTTCTAGAGACATGGTCTTTTCCTTTCAGGGGTCCAGGTCCCATAACCCCATCATTACTATACCAGGTAATGGAAATACAAGTACAAAGACTTAAACAATCTCTCCTAGTAATGTTCTTACGTTCTAATAGAGGAGGCAACAAGTGCTCATAAAAAGATATACAACTTAAATATAAAGTTAGTAAATACATATATGTGTATATGTGTACATATAAATAAATATAAGATTAGTAAATACATATATCCATATATGGACATATAAATAAATGTAAGGTTAGTAAATGCATATATACATATGTGTTCATATAAATAAATAGGTTGGTAAACACATATATGTGTGTGTATATACAAATAACTACAATGTTAGTAAATATATATACATTTATGTATATGTGAATAAAGGTTAGTAAATACATATATGTACATATAATAACTAAATAAAAAGTTAATAAATATATATATGCATATGTGGACATATAAATAAATTTAAGGTTAGTAAACATATATATACATATAAATAACTAAATATAAGGTTAATAACTATATATATCCATATATATAAATATAAGGGTAGTAAATATATACATGTGCCTATAAATTACTAAATATAAAATTAGCAAATACACATATACATATATGTAACTATAACTACATAGAAGGTTAGTAAATATATTTATATATGTGTATAAGTAAATATAGATTAGTAAATATCTATATACATATATGCATATGAGTAAATAAATAAATATAAGGTTAGTAAATTCATATATACACATATGCTTTTTCTTGTTGCTTTTCAGTTATGTCCAACTCTTTGTGACCCCATTTGGGGTTTTCTTGGCAGATAATACTGGAGTGGTTTGCCATTTCCTTCTCCAGCTCTTTTGACAGATGAAGGAATGAGGCAAACAGGATGAAGTGACTTGCCCAGGGTCACACAGCCAGTAAGTGTCTGAGGCCAGATTTGAACTGAAGTTTTCCCGACTCCAGACTTGATGATTCCAGACTTATTCTGTGCCACCTAGCTGCCCTATACATACATGGACATATAAATAAATATAAAGTTAGAAAATAAGTATATATATAGGCATATAAATAGCTAAATGTGAGGTTAGTTAATACATAACTATTATAGTTATATATATATGTGTATGTATTATAGTTAATACATAAAATAAATACAATGTTATTAAATACATATATACATATAAATAAATAAGGTTAGTAAATACACATATACATATATGGACATATACATAAATAAAAGGCCAGTAAATACATATACATAAATATATATAGGCATATTTACTAACCTTGTATTTAAGTTGTCTGTATTTTTATAAGTATTTGTCTCCTCCATTATTAAAATGTCAGCTCATTGCTAGGAGAGATTGTTTACTTCTTTGTACTTGTGTCCCCATTGCCTGGTGCAGTTCCTGGCACATAGTAGGTGCTTAATAAATGCTGGTTGATTCCCAAGCCTCTCTGGATCTGTCATATTCTTCATTTCCTACAGCACAATAAAATTCCATCATATTTCTGTGTCATAATTTTTCCAGACATTTCCCAATTGATGATTGCATTTCTCCCTTCCACACAACAGAGATTAAGGGCACGGTGCCCCTGTGATCTGGAAAATCCACACAACATTTTTCGGTGCTCCCTTCATACCAGAGAAGTCTGACTTTTTTCTTTTTCTTTTTCTTTTATGGGGTGTCTATAGTACCTTATTGTAAAATTTGAGTTAAGTATTTGATTGTAGGCTCCATGTTGTCTGCTGGCCTTTGTGTATTGTCTGCAGCTTCTGCAAAACTCCCCCAAAATTCCCATTTAATTTCTTATGCCGAGGCACTATATATCAAAACCGCCATGGGAAAGTTGTGATGTGGAAAGGATAACTATACTCACTTTGCTAATAAAAAAGTGTTGCTATAACTCTTTTGGGCACTAGGTGGCGCAGTAGATTGAGCTCAGGCCTGGAGTCAGGAAGACTTGGGTTCAAATCCAGTCTCAGACACTAGCGGTGTGACCTTGGGTATTTCACTAACTCTGTTTGCCTCTATTGCTCTTCTGTGAATGGGCTGGAGAAGGAAATGGCAAGCTATTCCAGTATCTTTGCCAAGAAAACCCAAAAAAGGAGTCACAAAGTGTCCAATACAACTGAAAACAACTGAACAACATAACTCTTTATGTATATATGGGATCTTTGCCTCAGTTTTTTTTTTTTGTTGTTGTTTTTCTACTTCTTTGGTGGTATATACCTTGTAATGGTATCGCTGGGTAAAAAGGTATACACAATTCAGTGACTTTTGGGGTATAGTTCCTGATTGTTTTCCAGAATCGTCTATTCATACCTCAACTATCAGTGCCTTAGTATGTCTACCCTCTTACAATTCCTCCAACATTCATTTTTTTTTTACATTTGTTATCTTTCCCAATCTGTTGGTGTGAAGTGAAATCTGAGTTGTTTTAATGTACATTTACCTTTTAATTATTTGTTTGAATTATTCTCCTATATGGTTGTTGATAGCTTGGATTATTTCGTTTCAAAACTGTGTGTTCATACTCTTTGACCACTTATCTTTTGGGGGAAGATGATCGCTCTTGCAAATTTGTGTCAATTTTCCAGGTATTTTAGAGATTAGACCTTTATCAGAGATATTTACTGCAAAGATTTTCTCCAGTTCACTATTTCCTTTCTAACTCTAACTGCATTGATTTTGTTTGTCTTTTCAATTTTATATAATAAAAGTTGCCCATTTTATCTTCTACAATTTTCTCCTTTTTTTGTTAATTAAAAATTCTGTACCTAGCTATCACCTTCAATTCCCTTTTCATTTTTTTATGATGTAATCTTTTATATTTAGGTAATTTATCCTTTTGGATATATTATATCTTTTTATAGGTATATATAAAGATTATATATATGTATATGTAAAGGTATATATATGGTATATCTTTTTAAAAATAATTTTATTGTTATTGCGAAATTGACAAACATGAACATTTTTTCATATAAAGAACAGGAAAAAAGAAATTGCAAATCTTTTATAATTGCAAATCTTTTATGCTGTTTTAAAAAAGTATATAAATTCTGATTGTATTGTTTACCATTAATTTTTCAAAAGTACTTTCACATTCATTGTATCTTTTGATTCTTACAATAATTCTATAAGATAGATTTGATTGATGAGGAGGCCAGCATAATTTGCTTAAGTATCACGGAATTTTAGAGCTGGAAGTTCTCAGACATCATTCCATCTAATCTCATTTACAAAGGTGGCCCCACCTACAGTCTTCCATGGACCAGTGAGATAGCTCCCTGGGGGAAGGGTTTTCTAGCAGGGCTCCACAAGTTTTGGTTGTAAGGGAATGTTTGTGGAAGTATGATGTTTGGACACCAGAAGAGCATAGCCAGGAGACAGCATGGAAGATAGCCAAAAGCAAGACAAGAGTCTGTTTAATTGAGTGAAAAACAGTAAGTCTTTCCTTGGGGTAGCCAGGCACATGGGACTGTAGCATCTCAATTGGATTGAATTCGGAAGAAGCATAGGAGATTCTCTCTCCTGGACCGTGAAACAAGTGATTAAGGGACATGTCTTTCCTCTCCCTTTCCACTTCCCATCTCTTCCCTTCCCCTCTCCTCTCCTGTCCTTTCCTCTTTCCTCTCTTCTCTTTTCTCCTGTTCTGCTATCCTTTACTGCTGCTCCTGGTATTTTGTAAGCTTGATTCTCTTTGGATAAATTAATTTGTTCCCATAGTCAGTGATGGGTATGTCTTTAGTGGAAAGCACAACGTGTGTGGAGGTATGGGCCTGAGGGCTTTTGTGTTTCACAAACTTTCTACCTTAACAGCTTTGTAATTCTAGCTTGGGAGGTAAAAAAGCCTCCCTGGGGACTACTGAGTCACAGTTTAATTTTATGAATGATCTTATAATTCTTTCAAGAAGAACCCTGAAAATTGGACTTGGTCCCACTTAGATTTCCCCTGGAAGATTGAGCAGTTGGAGAATAGCGCTGCTAAGGGCCAGGGTGTATTTGCTGTTTTTGTAGCATCCCAGCCCTGATTCACAACTGCCTCAATCTTAAATGGCGATTTTCATCTCCTGGGTCACTATCCTGTTCCAGAGATAACTGTTGTTTGAAACTGCCCCAGAAGCCTCAAGAAGCTGTCGGCTGTATTAGGAGCAGCCAGTTCCTTGGGTGGTTTTGGGTCAGAGGCACTAGCTCTTCTATAGCCCTGCCCAGAAAGGAGATTTGGGTCAACTCTCAGGAGAGAGCCTCAGCTCCAAAGGCTGTCTAGAAGCTTAGACTGAGACTTTCCTGAGTGCCTGGTAAAATGGGATTTCTGATTGCTTAAGTACCCTGGGTCCTGGCACAGGCAGGACTCTCTGAGGGACAGAGAAGGCATTAAAGGCCTTTTTGGAAAACTTACTTGGCTTCTGAGGGGCTTTCTAAGGTGGCTTTCATAACTCTACTCTGACCACTTCAAAGCTGTTCCATTCTGACCATGCCTTTTTTTGTATACCTTATTGGTGTACTAAGCACTTTCTATCTATCTATCTATCTATCTATCTATCTATCTATTTATCTATCTATCTATCTATCTATCCATCTATCTATCTATATGTATATATATACATATACACACACACACACACATATATCTTATTTAGTGTATACTGAAACAGGTATTTGGATAGAAGAGAGAATGCCCAGGTTCCTAGGAAATTTAACATAGATGTAATTTATTGAAGTCAAAATGAAAGATACAACAAAGGCAGGGCTTATAATAAAGACACCTAAGGTCCCTTTTATCTCAATCTAGGACATGCCATTACACACGTGAAGTATGCTTAGAAACTAGTCAACTTCACCAGGATGTCAACTGACCTGAATGGCCTTTGAAGGTAAGGTTTGGTTCACACTTTTATACTGTAGAGGACAGAGAGAGCTGGTATCTTCTACACATACATCAGTCTAGGCTAAGGGGATCCTAAATATCTTTGAATTTAGCAATTATGAGTAAGGTATATGAAGATGTGGGTAGAATTCCCTTGGTGTTCTGTGGTTGCTCTTAACAGACTCAGTCATTCTAGCTGTTTTTATGTGGCACAGTGGAGAAAGTTGCTAGACTTTCTAGGTAAAGCTGTGGTATCTAAATGTAATGGATGCTACTGTGCAATAAGAAATGATGAACAATCAGATTTCAGAATATTCTGGAAAGGCTTGCATGAACTGATGCAAAGTGAAATGAGCAGAACCAGGAGAACACTGTACACAGTAACAGCCATGTTGTGTGATGACTAACTTTGATAGACTTAGCTCTTCTCAGCAACACAATCATCCAAGACAAAGGACTCACAAAGGAAAATGCTGTCCATATCCAGATAAAGAACTGATAGACTCTGAATGCAGGTCAAAGCATATTTTTTTCACTTACTTTATTGTTTCTTGTGTTTTTTTTTAATCTGTTTCTTCTTTCACAACTGTGACTAATATGGAATTTTTTTTTTACATGATAGCAAATGTATAAACTGCCTACCATTTTCAGAAGAGGAGAGTCGAGGGGAGGGAGGAAGGGAGGAAAATCTAGAACTCGAAATCATATAAAAATGAATGTTAAAAATTTTCTTGACTTGTAACTGGGGGAAACAAATAAAATACTATTAAAAAAATAAAAAATGTTTGCTCACTTGACTTGACCTAGGTTTATATCCTGCTTTGCTTTAGACACTTTCTGTGTGTCCTGGGCTAGTTACTTAACCTCCCTTAGCCTCTGTTTCTTCATATGTGAAATAGAGATAATAATAGCACCTATTTGACAAGGTTGTTGCAAGGGACAAATAAGATACTGTATCTCAAGCACTTAACAAATCTTAAAGCGCTATATAAATGCTAGCTATTATTATTACCATTACTATTATTATTATCACTATTATTACCATGTCCCTTCCCTTTTTCCCTTTGAGTTTCAGCAGAATGCATTATATGTTGTTTGTATTCTGTTGGTAGACTATGTAAGATGGAGGGGAAGGGCAAATTGGTGGTTCAGTGTTTGATAAATCTCTTTAATTTAATCTTTATTACTATAAACTCCATATTTTTTTTTCCACCCAAAACAGCTCATCTTGAAACACGGCCTAGGCTCGGCCTCAGGAATGATGTATATTTGGCGCATCTTGTTTCTGGCTCATTTTGTTGTGTACCATCACATAATCATGTTGTTGTAGAGATAAGAAAACTCACAACTTATCTGCTTAGCTAAAACCCTAAGGTTTTTTAAAGTCTTCATTTTATTGACAGCCTTCATTTTTGTATCACATTCATGAATATATCCCTTCTGCCTCTCCTATCCACCAAGCCTTGTCTCGTAATGAAGGTTTTAAATGAAAGAGGAAAAATATAGTTCAGCAAAACTAGTCAAAACATCATCTATGTCAGACGGTATATGCAACATTCTACATCTACATTCGCATACACTGCTTCCCATCACTTTATCTTGGAATGCTATTTCTGAATTTGTATATGCTTTTTTTCCCCCTTGTAAATTAATGCTAGGAATTGCAATTGTCATCTGGAATACATGGAAACAAGCAGTTATAGGGAAAGAAGAGGCAGATACCAGAACTGGTCATCCCATCAGCAGCAGACCATAAGGAAATGTCATCAGGAATCAGTGTGGCAGATCATTGAATCTAGAGAGTGAAGCAAGTTCAAGGACCAAGAAGCTAGGGGCTTTAATGCTTTGGGTTGGGGGTTAGAGATCAGTAAAATTGAATAAATCAGTAAAGGTGAAAGCTCTGGAGCAAAAGTCCCTTGGATTGGTTCCAAAGAAGAGCCTGGTGCCCTGGGAACCTGATAAGATAGAGCTCGACCAGGCCTGACCAGGGCCGGATCATCATATTTCCCCTTCAGCTTCCTTCCCTCCACCAATATTCCCTTAGCACTCTTTCACCTCTCTTCCACTTAATCAGCCCCAGGCAATGTCTAGTACTTTGAAAAATGCATTCAGGACTAACAGCAAAATAAGTGCAGAGTGTTTTGACTAATTCATACTAAAGTGTGAATGATAATTGATGAGTAATGTTCTTTAGGGAGATCAGTATTTTCAATGGGGATAATGCCTTAATCCTGAAGGAAAGAATGAATCTTAATGTGGAACTTCAGACTGATGGAAAAAAAAATTAGAGAAGGTGGTGCCCCCTCAGACCATACCACTGGCCTTGGCTTTTTGCTGGGCTGTTTTGCCTGCCACTGCTACTACTTCTTAATCATCCAGAGCTGTGCTGCATTGTTTGAAGGTGTGGTCCAAGGAGGCCTTGAAACTGTTCTTCTTTAGTACCAGACAGACTCTGCAGGACCAGCTGCTGTTTCTAATCAAGCAACAACTTCTATAAATGCTTCACCCAGAAAGACTGATGAAATTTTCAGCTGGGCCCTCCCTCATGAAGGAGAGTAAACATTCACTAGTATCATCCTTTAATGTGAATGTCAGAGAGAATAAATGAACACTAGTCGTGTTACTGTTAAGTCGTGTCCAAGTCTACAGGACCCTATTTGAGGTTTTCTTGGCAAAGATGCTGGAGTGGTCTGCCATTTTCTTCTCCAGCTCATTTTACAGATGAGAAAACTAAGACAAATAGGGATAAGTGACTTGCCCAGGGTCACAGTTATTTAAGTGTCTTGAGGCCAGATTTGAACTCAGGAGGATGAGTTTTCTTGACTCTATCCACTGCACCACCTACCTGCTCTATTGCAGTCATACTTCCTAGGAATATTGATGAATTTTGCATATTATGATAATGAATATGAGTTTGTAAAGCTTTTAAAATGAGGTTTTCCTGATCCACATACATGTTCCTGAACATTCCAGGGGACTACTTAAAGGGGCAGTCATATATGTCATATATGCCCGGGCAATTGTCATGTATGACAAGCCAAAGGATAGACATTAATTTCAGTGTATACCAAGAGAAATATCCCCTGAACAGTGGAAAACCCAAAACTTGGCTGAGGGGCAATGATATTCCCTGGCTCAGTCTTGCAGGATAATTACTTCAGTGTCTTTATAAATAGCTCTACACTTGCCTTTTTTTTAGCTGCTAAACCACAGGGCTGACTTTGTAATGTTTGCGACAATCCTGTCTGTGATTTTGCCGGTGTGACAGACTCCATGGCCCTAAAAGAACTCCAACTGATCAAAGTCAGAGAACTTAAAAACGCAAACTACAAAGTCAGAATTCTATCTTGTTGGTCTTATCTGGATGTTAAAATTGATAGAAAACCTCAGCTGCTTTTCGTAGCTTAAATTGCGTTTGCTATTCCATAATCACATCTGATCACTGTGATCAGCTACAGAAGTCTGACATAATAGAATAGAAAGAAGGCTGGATTGAGAGATCAGGGTCCTGATGTTACTTTTGCCATTAGTTAATGAACTAATTAGTTAACATAGTTAATAGTTATATTTACATATAGTATATAGTTAATATGGTTAGTATTTATAGTTAATACATTAATTAGTTAATATAGCACCATGGACAAGTTTAATTTCATCTCAAGGGCTCTCAATGGTCTCATTGTGAAAAGAGGCTTTTTGGCTAGACCTCCAGAGTGACTTTCAGTGACGTAGTGCATGCTGAGCCTTCCTTAGTAATCGGCTTAAGAGACATGAAGGGCCCAGAATAGGAAGTAGAAAGGAGAAATAAGAAGATGTTGTTGAGAAATTTAGTGCTATTCTGCTATGATTTATTTTTAATGTATTATTATTACTAATAAAAAGAAAGTAAGAAACATTTCAAGGAATACTTGGTCATGTTGTCTTATAGTATGCTCATGATAAGCTTTAAAGCAATCTGCATCAACTTTATTTTATTTTACCCACTGACTACTATGTACCAGGAATGATGCTGGAAATACAAAGATAAAAACAAAACAATCCATGTGCTTTAATAACATACATTCTACTGATAGGAGCTTACCAACGTATTCTCTGCTAGCATAGCCTTTGAGAACTCCAAAGTCACCTCCATATTAGGAGTAGGAATTTAGTGGAAAATTGGCTTCAACAATCTTTGTGGTTGCATCTATAAAGGAACTTTAACATATCCACAAGAAATGCCTTGTTGGGGAGTAGTTGTATTTTTGTTCTACTGAGTCAATTACTTTCTTGTAATAGGCTGGGACAGAATGTTGCAAACAATCTAAGACATAATCATTTATCAGTCATTTTCAACTATTTTGGGGAGAGGGTAACATGGGAGGGTTCAATTCTGTAGGGAGGTGAAGGGTAGAAGGTTATATCCAGAAATGACTATGACATAAAATCAATACATGTATTTTTAAAATAAATAATTAATCAAAGGGCATTTGCAATAAGTAGAAGCTTGAGAACACTGAAAGCACTATGCAGTTTCTACAATATGATGCAATGTTGTCGGTCTCCTGCTACTTTTTAAAATTATACTTTTTTCAATTAGCAAAAATCCTTCTTCTCACCCTTCCCCCACAACCCCTACCCACAACTGAGAACTAAAGAAAAGGAAGCCCTGTTGCAAACATGTATAATCCATCAAAATAAATGTCCACAGTGACTGTGTCCAACATTCTGTACTCTGAGTCCTTCACCTCTCTCAGAGGAGGCGGAGATAACATTTCATCTTTGGTCCTCTGGAATCTTGGTTGGTCATCAAGCTGATAAGAACTCTTAATTCTTTCAGAGCTGTTGGCCTTGACCATATTGTTGTCATGATGTAACTTGTTTTCCTGATTCTGTTCACTTTGCTCTGCATTAGTACATACAGATCTTCCCAGGTTTCACTAAAACCATCCCCTTTGTCATTTCTTATAGCATTGTAGACTTCCATCACATTTATGTACCACAACATCCATTCCCCAATTTATAGACAACTCCCTAAGATTCCTATTCTTTGCTACTTAAAAAAGAGGTATATTTTTATACATCTTTAGAGTTTACTTTGTTTAGGATTAATCCCTCTCTTAACTTATCCTCTAATTTCCTCTTTCCTTGTTCTTTCCTATTTCCCTGTTGAGTTAAGTGTATTTTTGTATTTGTGTATGTGTTTTTTTTCTTTTAACCAATTCATATTAGTACTCTCCTTGGCCCAGTTCATTACCCACTGAAATGTTTAATCAAAATATTTGGGCTTAAATGTATTAACCTAACTCAATGTGCCTTCTGTACAACTGCACATCATAATCAAGGCAATATGCACTCTGCATCCACTTTTCCTTTTTTTAATCAAGTGTCTACTATGTACCAAGAATGGTGCTGGGGAATGCAAAGATAAAAATAATTCATGTTCTTTAAAAACTTACATTCTATTGGTAGGAACTTATCAATTTATTCTCTGCTGGCAAAGCCTTTGAGAACCCCAGAGTCACCTCCACATTAGGAGTAGGAATTTAGTGGAAAATTGGCTTCAATGAATTATGTTTAAATGTACCTACTGGCCCCAGGGCTCTTATTTATCATCTATTATATCAGATGATCAAATTAATTGATAGCCACTTTGAAAGGTACCGAAAAACTGGTTCTGAGGAAATAATACCTTCCACTGGTAAGTTTCAATAGACCAGATGGAATGGAGGTGTTTGAAAAAACTGGTAGAGTTAACCTGAAAAACACATTTTTTTTTCAAGTGCAATGGATTGAGCGCTGGGCCTAGAGTCAGGAAGACTCATCTTCCTGAGTTCAAAATTTGACCTCAGATACTTACTAGCTGTGTGACCCTGGGCAAGTCACTTAACCCTGTTTGCCTCAGTTTTGTCATTTCTAAAATGAGCTGGAGAAGGAAATGGCAAACCACTCCAATATCTTTGCCAAGAGAACCTCAAATGGGGTCACAAAGAGTCTGACACAACTGAAATGACTGAACAACAGAAAGGATTTCATTTTAGTTCAACCCCTTATTTTACAGCTGAGGAAACTGAGGCCCTAGAGGTTGTGACTTGCCCAAGGCCACGAGGCAGTTAAGTGGCAACATGCTTGACTGTACCACATTGCTCTTTCTGAAACAACCCAGACGTGGTATGTCTTTGAGTAACAGAAGTGTTGTTATGTGGAAGAGGGATCACATCCATTTCTACTCAGCCCTGAAGTAAGCAGTAGAGAAAGCAATGGACTTGGAATTAGGAAAGCCTGAGTTCCAATCTCATTTACTACATTTACTAGCTATTTGACTCTAAGCAAGTCACTCAAGCCTCTCTTGAGTTTTGGTTTCTTCATTTTTAAAATGGCAATAATAGTGCCTATAATACCTACTTCCCAGGGGTGTTTTGAGGATAAAATGAGATAACAAATGTAAAATGATTTGCTAAACTTAAAATTTTATACAAATGTCTGCTATGATTATTAAGAAAACATTAGTGCAATAGAAATATTATCATTCATGCTCAGAGGGGTTTGCTTGCTGATGGTCACACAACTAGTAAGTGCTAGAGCTAAAATTCAAACCCAGCTCTCTCAGCTCTGACTCAAATGCTCTTCTCTGCTCTAGTATATTGACCTCCAGTGCCACCAGCACAGCAGAACAAAGCAGATGTGTTATAGCGGGTAGGTCTGCACAGCATGTTCATTGGTGCCAATGACAGAAAACCTAGTAACATGCAATCAGCCATAACTATAATTATAGTTCTGAATGAAAGATAATTGGATTGCTACGTCTTTCAAGAGGGAAATGTATTAATTGTCACTGAACCATAATGAGAGCAATATAACAAAGAAAAAGAGTTTTCGGGTATTTGGAATTGACAAGTTTATTATTTTTCTTAAAGCTAGAACAAATATACCTCAACACATAAGAGGCTAGTAAAATGTAAGCCCTTACTGCTTTGTTAAAAATAAAATCCACATATAAAGCTTTTCAGCAGAACCCCAAAAGCAATAAAACACATTTTATCTCCACAATATGTGTTCTACTTTTCGATACATGTGTCGTCAAGTTGATACAACTCATTCAGTACTTGCCTATACAAAGGAAAAATAAACTTCAAGACATGAGGGGAAAAAACCACATGCTTTTCACAACTAAGACAAGTATCTATTGAACTCTTTAAATCTGTCAATAAATAATCCATAGTATAAAAATCCTTAACTCTGTATAGTTTAAATTAATGGCAGTGCCAATTATCACAATAAAGCAATCAAAGAACACTAATGCAGCTGAGCATATGTACATCAACAAAAAAAAACAGACGCGAATTGGAAATCTTTGTTCTCTAAATAATTCCTGAAGAACCGAAGTTCAATGTTACACAATAAATTAATACCTTAAAGTTCTAGCCCAGCTAGAAGTCATCAGTCCTAAAAAGTGATTTACCATAGTTAAAGATTTGCATATAAAGGGTATAAATGTTAAGTCTTAGGTCAAGAGATAAGTAAAGACCATGGCTAAATGTTTAAGTCACTCCTTTGGAGAAGAATCTCTATACAAATATTAAATAATCATAATAATAAAATGTTCTCCTATAAGATGGAGATATAAACTGAAATTGATCTTTGACATGTAGAATAACTTTATTCATTGCATAAACTGTCTTGGGTTCTGCAAAGAGTTATGATACAGAATAAACATGCTGAAATATGAATTACATGCTAGTGACCTTGTTGGGTTTACCCAAAGCCCTTATTGAAGAAGATCCACTGTAAATGCTATTCAAATGGATGATTGCATAAAGTTTCCTCCATTCAGGTCTAAACAAGGAAAAATTGGCAATACCTGAAGCAATTTTCAATCTAGGAGCTCAAATACATCATTTTAGGCTACAGCAGTTCATGTGGGGAGTTGAGGCAAGGGGGTACATTGCTGAGAGGAGGTAGAAGAAATGGAGGAGGCATAGTATTAAGGTGGAAAAGTCAGAAAGTACAGAATCAGCAAGAAAATACAAACAAAAAGAATCTGTGAATCACCATAAAAGCTGCTGATCAATCCATCTTAACTAGTAGAACATGTACAGATCAAGTAATAAGCTGGCTATAACAGATGTTTCTGTAATTTTGATGGAAAGGTGAAGACACAGCTATTCAGGCAACCAAGAAGAAAAGTACCAAAGGTACAGACCTTAAACTGGGAACTGGGATGGATACGGGCATATATCAATGTCTGAAAAAAATTTAAATGGGGGTTTAAACACATTTTGCTTTTTGCTATGCAGATATAGCCAATCTCAGAATCACAGAATTTCAGAGCCAGAAGGAATCTTAGAGATTATCTAGACCTGTTTCCTCATTTTATAGGTGAGTATTGGCTCAGAGAAGCTTGCCCAAGATAGACAGTTGGTAAGTGGAAGAATTGTACTACTGCTCAGATTTCTTGAGTTTTAAATCGAGTGGCTGTGTTGTCTGAATGACCATTTTGAGGTGTTGCAGAGTTGAGCCAACTGTACAATAATTTAGCTGCTTAAGACAATCAAAAAGAAGGAGGGAAAGATTGAAATCATTAGGAAGATCATTAGGGTGATTCCTATCTGTCTTAACATGAACACTACAAAGTAGAAAAAGTCTGGATTTCAGCAAGATTAATTATACCATGCTTAAGATGTTATTGAGATGAATGAGGATTCCCTTATTTTTATGACTGTAATGAAATAAAGAGAAAATATAAAATGGTTTCTTTCACTCATGACCAAATTTGTAGCAACTAAGCATACCACGATTCCTGAAAGATGACAAAATGGGTTTCTTTTGGTGATGGATAGCCTATGTTGGGCCATCTTCTTCATCACCTTCCCTCTTTTACTCCAGCTAATAGACAGGTCTTAATGCAGTTTTAAAAAATAAAAAATTTTGGAGGCAATCAGGGGTAAGTGACTTGTCCAGGGTTACACAGGTAGTTAAGTATCTGAGGCCACATTTGAACTCTGGTCCTTCTGATTCCAGGACAGGTGCTCAATCCACTGTGCCACCTAACTGCCCTAAGGTCTTATATACTTTGAAGCAGAATTTAAAATCTACTAAGCGTTTGAAGCCTTATTCTTTGAGTCTCCTCCATAGCAATGACACCTCTGTTTTCCTTAAGATATCTGCACTCCACACACATAATTTGTACCAGAAAGTTTGGGTTGTCTCTATGGGTAAAAATCTCTGCTTGAGTAGATTCCCACTAATGAAGGATAGACGTCAATGATATGAGTGCCAACATAACACAACATAATACAAATTGTGACCAAAAGAGACATTTAAATACTTGAGATCAGAAAGGCAGTAGGAGACAGACTCCTTGCTTCCATATCTCTGGTACCTTTCAAATCATTAAGAGTCCAATTCTCCAAGATGTCCTCATGAAAGTCATCCCTGAAACCTTTAATGGACTATTTATTGCAATAAACTCCAAGTCTTGATAAAGGGACATATACAAGTCGTTTCCTTTTTTTTTTTTTTTGGACTTTATCTACCATCTTGTCCCAGGATGCTCTCATACTTCTCAGAGCACGTTTTCTAGAAGAATACACGATTCTAGTACATACCACCTATCTATGCCCTGAAAAGATGTCAAGTCCACTTTCATGACTTGCTGGGGACATAGACCTAAGATCACGTAGTCTAAACTTGTTTTAGCAAATGAAGAAACTTTTCATGGCGGTGATCAATGTATCCCGAAGTCCAAAATTTGTACTTCAGTGGCAGTCATCACCACCATCATCAGACATGAATTTGTAGCCTAACATATTGATTTAAGGGGTCTGTATAGAGAGGGTGTCAGAATAGGAATTGGAGCCAACCTGTACTTGAGTATGAATCACTTTTACAATATCCTCAAAAAGTGAAATGCTTAAAGATAAGAAATCCATCAATCTCAAAGGCAGCCCATTCCACTTTTAGGTAGTTCTAATTGCTAGAAAGATCTTTCCAACTTCAAGCCTAAATTTGCCTCCCTACACTTTCCTCTACCCATGGCCCTTAGTTCTGTGTTCTAGTCCTCAACGATATATCTTTCTAAAAGTTTAATGATTTGGCATGCTACTTCTGGATCTGCCGCTGTTCCTGCTCCCAGAAAATCAAAACAACACAAGCTTGGCACGAATGTAAGATGGTCTTATTCCACATGGATCCAAAGAACCTTTTATAAAAAGATTGTTTCCAACCTGGAAACTAAAGAACCAAAATATTGGTTTCAGTAACATTATAAACACTGATGACAAAAAGAAACAAAATTCCCACATGTTCCAAATGCAAAAAGATAAGTTAGGAAATACACGGTTTCAAAATTATTAAGAAGGTAGATTAGGGAATCCAACTTAATATTAAAACTTAAAAATGCACTAAGATCACTGGGACACTTTGTATTTTAGGCCAGTTATAGAAGAAAATATTTCAGTATAAAACTAATGAAGATACAAAAACTTTCATAATTTTCTAGTTTTAGTGATTTAGGGCTAGAAAGGACCTCAGAGCCAACAACTAATCTCACCCCTACATTTTGTTTAAGTCTTCCATAATAATAAAAAAACAGATTCAATTTTTAGGAATTTCTTGAATATAAAATGTGCTACAAATACTGTCAATAAGGTTATTGATTAGATCATTCATGTGGTCCTCTGAAATAAAATCAATTAGCTAAAAAAAGTCTTTAAAAAAGTCATGTTCAACAAACTGACTACAATGCTATAATGTAAAAACTCAAAGCACAAAATTTACTACAGATTATAATTTAAACATACATGGTGTCTATAAATAGTAAATATTTATTTAATTCTGAATATTACTCTTTTGCTATCTGTCTGAAATAGCTACTCAATTTAGTTGGTACAAAACACCTCAGTAGAACTCCTTCTTAAATAAGTTGCTGTTCAACACAAAGTAAATAATACCATATCTTTGTGATCAATGAAATGTTTGGCTCTTCCCTTTTCTGTCTAATGGTCCCTAATACACTTGTGAGATAGGGAAGGGCAGATATAATTATCTTCATTTTGCAGAAAAGGAAACTGAAGCACAGACTGGGTAAGGGATCTGCCACAAGTCACACTGTTAATGGTATATATCAGGCTAAAATGCTAAGTACTAGATCAACCTTTCTCATCATGAAATTATCAGGAATATTCACACAGCTGTCACAGTAAAATATCACATATTGCAATTCTGGTCCTAACTTAAGCCAGGCAACACTGAAGGACATTTTTTGGGGTAACCTTTTGTCCTTTTTAAAAAAAAGACAAACTCTTTTTAAGGTAATGTGGGTACTGACAGTCACCTTTAACTAAATTAGCAAAATTTTAAAATCTGAACAAAGGTACAGATTTGATATTAGTGAACTGAAAATAATATAATCTCCATTACATCACAATTTGTTGCTTTATGATAGGCTTGCTACTAAACTCTACCTTTCACCTTTAAAACAAGTACTGCCCCAATTTTCTCAGTGTACTTTTAAAAATAAAACAAAAAGTACATTAGGAGATTCTAGACACACACATTTTCATTTTTTATACTTAAAAATGTGGAACTGAAGTTGAAAATACATTAACAATGCCATCTTATTAGGAGATAATGCCTCAACTAGATTTTCATTTAAAATTGTTTATTAAATTTATGTCCTATAACTAGATTTGTGCATAATCAACTAGTGTATATATACTGGACCTTATAAGAAAGCTGTGTTTTATGTGTGTGTGTGTATATATATATATACACACACACACATATATATACATATATATATATACGTATATATACACACACACATACATACACACATATATTTTAGATGCCCATTAAAATGGAAATCCACTTCAATAATGAGTAATTTAAAAGCACTTTGCAAATATAAAGTGCCAGATTAATCTGAACATTATATATATACTCACTCATGGTATGGTGGGTGCACACTGCAGTATCACAGGGCTAAGACTACTTTACTGTTCTCCACAGAAAGAAATTTATCTTAAAAGTAAATTCTAATAGTCTTCTAATTAGGGACCATTAGTTATATACTAAGTATTCACAATGAAAAGATCGAATTCGCCATTAAGTATTCACAACGAAAAGAATTCACAATGACATGATTAGATTCTGAAAGACTGTTAGAAATATCTTCTAATTATATTTGAGAAAATGAGTATGAGGCTTTCTGCAAAGTAAAAATAAATAAGATATTTTTCTCTAGTAATTAAAAAAGGATTGTAATTATATGATGGCACAAGGTCCAAAAAATGAAAAAAACATGACGTGTGTATGTGTAGCATAGCCTATTTCAAAATTGTGTTTGCTTCTTTTCAGAATAGCTCCAGAGAGTATTTATTTTATACACAAAATGAAATCTGTGCTACTTTGGATGTGGTAGATACATGGACTGTTAGAGCTGGAAGGGACTTTATACATACTACCCCTTCATTTTATAGTCTTAGCAGATGAAATTGAGAGAGTCAAATGATTGAGTTATCATAACAAGGTCATGTAGATGTTAAGTCCATTTTGAGTAAATTTGATTCTAAGATTTTTTTCCCTAATAGATATTTGCACTACTTCCTCAAAATGTTTTGTCCTTAACATTTTCATGACACTGTATCTATCAGATATTTCTGAGTGCTTCATCAAGAAAGAAACAGGATGAAGGGCATATGTATTTTAAAAAGTTAGTTCCATTGGAGAAGAATGCTACTTACAGTAAAATAGTATTTGAAAAAAATTTCATTATTAAAAAAAGCCAAATGTAGATTAATCAAACACATTTAAAAAAATAATTTATAAAACATGACAAGGCTATTTAAAATTTTTAATTGATTTCTTTCTTTTTCAGGGTCAAGACCTGTGATTTCATCTGTGTGGGGAATTCCCACTGAGATGTTTATCACTTGTAATCTGTCTTCTGGAAATCATTGTGTATTTATAGGTTTAGTCTCTTCCCTTTGTTGAAATAGAATTTTTACTCAGTGTTGTACATTGTAATAAAGTTAAGGTTAACATGGCTGACTACCTAACAATATTTTCATTCAAAGATCATTTGTACTAAAACATATGTCAATATATGCTAGCATAAACAGAGGAGAAATTCAAAATCATTTCTTGGTAGTTAATTAGGTGATGTAAGTCCCAACTGGTAATCTGAATACTCTTAAAATACAGGACTCTTCACAAATGATAGCCTAGAATGATTTTTTTTTTTTAC
This sequence comes from Vombatus ursinus, assembly GCF_900497805.2. Taxonomy (NCBI): domain Eukaryota; kingdom Metazoa; phylum Chordata; class Mammalia; order Diprotodontia; family Vombatidae; genus Vombatus; species Vombatus ursinus. The sequence goes on along the minus strand of NW_020954723.1, from coordinate 4,191,992 downwards.
ATAGCCAGCTACATCATTTAAATGTTTAAATTCTCCTATCTAGTTTCTATTATTTTGCGGTATAGCTTATTAGAATTTAATACTCTTAACATAGCCACTTAGATGTAAAAAATCCCTAAATGTGTTTCTACCTTTTGAAGAAATATCTTGACATTCAGGTGGGAGAGGAAGAGGCATATAACAGTATGCATTATTTTCCTGAACTTAGCATGAAACTACTACAAATGTTAACTACTAAAGATTTCTTCCTGTAAACCACAAAACATGCATTCAGTCTGAAATGTGTGCATAGACTTATTAGATTTTTAAATACACATATTTCTAAACCAACACTTCTTAAATTCATTTTCCCCTAAGTTTATCATTAAAAATTTTTGAGTGTTTCTGCAAGTTCGTATATTGACAATGACTTTTGATAGCTTAAGAGCAATATCCAGTTCAAGATAAATATATATGTATATATAGATATAAAAAGGATAGGCAATCACTTTTGAATAAAAAAATCTAGAAAACTCACACGTGATTTTGCACATAAACCGTAAAACTAATATATGTATATATGTATGTATGTGTATATATATGTTGTATGTTTACATATCAAAAACGGTGATTCAATAAAATATAAATTGCATTAAGTACAAATAAATCTATCTTTTTAGCTTAGAATTTTTGTTAACAAATCTACTTATGATTCTATTAATGATGCAACAATATATTTATACTGTCCCATAAATAATAGGTTTACTTTATTTTAAATGTTTTAAGCAAATATATTATACATTTATCATTAAATATCTTTAAAACATTTACCATTCAAATTTTGTAAAAACTTCTGAATTTCTACCCTACACAAGTAAAGACTTTTATATAAAACAATGAACAATACTAACTTTTTTTTATAAAATCATTTTGAAGTATATACAAGGCCTAAACAATTTTCTTCAAAAAGCTTTTTTCATTCTATAGCTTTTTCATTAACAAAAACCAGATTTCACTTGTTATCTCAATCACTTGACAAAATAATTTATTATTATTACTGAAATACTGATAAAACTAAAATTGTACCTAATGGGTATATAAATATTTAGGATAAAGAAGATAAAAAATTTACTAGATATAACCTTAGAGTTAAGAAAGAAAATATTATAAGAAGGGAAAAATTATAAAATTGCGAATAGCAGTGTTTCAAGAATAATTTCTAAATGAATTCAATATTTCTTTTATTTCACCTGTATTATGTTTGATGTAAAGAAACCTATTGTAGGTAACTTTAGATGAATGAGATATTGACATACACACATCAAACTGTTTTATAGAAAAAGCTAATGTGGGAGAAGATTTGAGAAAAGTACTAATAAAATAATCTGCCTGTGAATCTAGGGAATCATCTTAGCTTCTCCTTTGTTAGAGATCAACAAGAATGATTTATCCTTACAGCAGAGATAACAGTCTTGTTAAACTAGAGGTAATCATCCTTTAAAGTATATATTGCACTTTGATACTGCTCAAAAGCCCAGAGAAACATTTTCAGATTTTCACATATATGGTTTTTGCAAGGAAGAGAAATATACAATTTCATTAAAAAAAACTGAATTCTGCCTGTAGCAGAGGATTTCCGACAATGTTAGCAGTATTTATTTTTAAAACAGAGTTGATGCCATGCCAAAAAAAGGCAGCGTAGAGGTGGATATTCCTTGAATAGTATGTATTGAAATTGATTACACATGAGAACTACGTCAGGAAGGGCTAGCAATAGCTGGCTGAAAGTTTTTAAGGCGCCTGTAAATCTTACTCCTATGATCCACCAACCAATTGAGATAATTTTCCAGCCTCCTAGTACCATCACTCACAGATTTTGTGAAACAAGATTACAAACAAACTACAAAATTAGTAATTGTTTAGCCCTTAGAAGATAGAATTAATCCACTGGATAACATTTTTTAATTAGAAAGGAACAACAATCAAGAAAAAAATAAATTCATACTTCTAATCTACTAAGAAAAGTGTGTAATAACTGTAAATTCCTAAATTTAATTTTTTCTCTTAATCACTAGCAATTTTCAAATTCTGGAATACCAAGCAACAGTAAGTCATTTTAGTTTTTTAAAGCATTTTCTAAGTGGCTTCATAATTTATAAAAAAAGGTATCAAGTTACAAACTAAAGTCAAAATGCAAAGCCACAGTCAATATTTTTTTTTAACCTGTGGGTTTGAGGGTGGGCATGTATCATGTTTGCTTCTGTGAAAGGTGCTAAATTTCTTATTTATCCTTTCAATCTTTGGTATTTGATTTCAGAAAGTCACATAAAATGCTACAAAATGAGATGCTTTTATGATGCAGATGCCCACACTTGGGGAACTTATCTACTCATTATAAACTTTACTCATCTTAGCAGCACAGAATCTTGAATTGGAAGGAAACTCATAAATCATTGTTTACCCCCAAATCTACATAATGAATCCTTTCTACAACATTCCTGACAAGTGATTATACAGTCCTTAGTCAAGTGGTGAGGAGTAATAACACATTTTAGTCACTGATGGGCCGCACTCTACTCCAAACAACAAAAGTTTTGTGGCCATCTATCAGTAACCACGAATTCAAGGATCCTAGGCTACTTGTTTTGTAATTTGGAGTTGTATAACAACATAACCACATGAAGAAAGGCAAGACTTTTCTGTAGGTACTTCCTGAATATGTAGATGTGGAATCACAAACAACAGTATATTCCATTAGAACAAGAAGTTCTACATAGATAGCACCGAGTAATCTATTTTTGAAATAACACACTTAGTAAATACAGTGCTTTCCTAACAGATATAAAAAAAAATTGCACACACAGTTACTATTTCCTATACTTTCTAAAACAAGTGATATCCGACACATCAATCATGATGATTAAAATGATTGTCCCTAAATAAACAGATCTCTAGTCTTCCTGGTTTGATTTTCATTGATTAATGTTAGTAGGTAGGTGAGTGTGAAGAAGGGTTGCCTAAATGTCTCCACTCAGAAGACAATCACTTTACTGGGTCTGTATAGAAACTCTAGGTAGCCATTATATATGCATGTCTTTTAAAAAAAATTTTATTATCATATTTTTTGGACAACAACTAACTAGAGCTCTCATAATAAGATAATAAACTCAAAACCATTTTGGAAAGCTGCCATCTTTAACTTCATGCCAATTTTTCTGTCTCTAACGTTATTTACTTGTCCATAAATTATCATTTCTATTCTAAGATTTACATTTCCATAACTCAAGAAAGAGGCTCTCTTCAAGATTTTGCATTATGGTTCAATCCAGAGAGGAGCGAGAAGTGGAAAATGCACTACAGTGAAATACCAGGAAAATCAAATTAATGTGTGTATGACACAAGTTTAAAATGTGTAGGGGGAGCAGAAAAATGGTTGGGAGAAAAAAGAAAATGCACTCATAAATATGAAAAAAATCTAACAAATGTGGTAAAAAAAATGACAATGGATATGTTTACTCTTAATTATCAATGCGGTCTAAGGGGCACAAAAATGCTTTCATCCAACCATTTCCAACAATCCTGCTAAGACATAATGAATGGAAAAGTTTATTTAAAATCACATTCTCATTCTTGCTTAACGTTGTGGGAGAATTTACATAGTTATAGAATAAAATTCTAGTAATTTAAAATGTATTCTTTTAAAATTAATTTAAAAAAGCAATGTTTAAGAAAATATAGAGCTTTAAATAGAAGTTTAAAGGCACTGGTTTTATCAAATTAAAATTCTAACTGACTTAAAATTCCTATATCTATGCTCATTTGGTTTTCTATCATACCTTTTTTTTCCTTAAATTCATAGAATAAGCAATATTTTAGGAAAAAGGACTTACTAAATTTGGGGATTGCAACAAAAACACCTTTTCAACAAAATAGCACCTACATATTTTCTCTGCTTATTTATCAAAACAAAAACTATTCTACACTTTAATTTTAATTTTGCTAGATTTTTTTGTTTATGATAGATGTGAAAATAATCTATCCAAATACACTGTGGAACCTGAACAAGAATGAATATGAAAGAGTTAATTAGGATGGGGAAATGTCTGTTTTCAAAGTCCAAAATTTATATTACTACTTAAAAAATCAAAATGTCATGAGTTACAATAATAATAATAATAATAAAAGCATCATACCAGTCTAAATGACTACTAAACTAATCTTTTGCCTTGAAATAAAATGTGAGAAATGTCAAAAGTACCCATGTTATTCCTTAGTGGGATGAAAAATAATTATGAAACAGGTCACTTGAAAATCTTTGGAGAAAATGGTTTATTAAAGCTTTATGGAGTGTTAAAAAAAACTACGATAACACTACAAAGCAACATGTCTATTTTTGAAAAAAAAAAAAACAAACAAAAAACAACAACAACAAAAAAACAAAAAAACAAAAACCCAAAAACTGAGACAACCTCTTCGCAGCAAACTGAAGTTCAACTTCCTATTGTGGAAAATCAAGAACTATTCATAAATACTATTCATAAAACTCCAATTTTCCTTCTTCAATTGTGCAATTTCAAAATACATTTGGGGGTTGAGTATAAGATGACTTAAAAGTGGATAGGAATTTTTTAAAGGAAAACTAAATACTCTTAAGGGATGATCTAAAAAGAAAATGGACTTTTGGTAAGGTGACAGATTTTGTAAAAAATCAAATACAGTGCACAGAAAGGAGCCTTAACAACAAGAAGAAAATTAACAAAATGTAAAATACTATTGCCACAGTGTCCAGAGGTGCAGAAACAAATTAAACACATTCAACCTACTCTACAATCACCTTTAAAATATAAGCATTCCACTAACATGTTCAAATCTTTAACATTTTCTTTCAGTCATGACAAACCAGAAGTGTTCCGTATTTAGCAGTAAGAGCCTTCATTTTTAAATACATGTTGCTTACACATAAAAATCTGGGTTCTTACACATGTCATGTAAAAATGGAAGTAAAATCATAAGGATCAATTATTTTTGTTCATATACTCACCTACTTTGCCCAGGCAGGAAGAAGCCAAGTGTTTTGGAAAAACATTTATTAACTGTACTTGTTATAATCTAACTACACATCCCAGTTTTTCTGGGACAGAACCAAATTCAAGGGAAAAAAATGTACTTTCAAAAATTGAGGTTTTGTGAAAGGATTATATCTTTTCACATGATTTAAGATTTTGGTTCAAAAAATATGTTTACCTCAAGTCTAACAAAAGCAATATACAGAGCAAAGGTAGCTGGCCAATTTCCAGACTCATGAAACAGGATGGACAAACAACTTTAGACAAGGAAACAAATTTCGATGGCAAGCACCCAGCTAAAAAATACAACTGGAAGCAAACAAATGGAAAGAAGGAAACAGGCCAGAAGGAATCACCTGCGAAAGCTCAACAGACAAAATACTACAGATCAAGACTGAAATCAGGCTTGTGAAGTGCTTTTACGGTGAAAAAACTGCCCCTTTCTCCTTGAAATCCATATCTAAAAGCACTTTATAAAAAAACTATCTTTTTGGGGACACATCTTTTATTTCTAAGAAATGTCATGGTTTGAGGTGGACTTGATTAGGAAAATGAATAGTTGAATAAAACCTACAAGGTAGTTGTAGAGACTTTTTTCTCTGGGTTAAGAATATTTACAGTATTTTAACTGACAAACATTTCTTTCCCTATTTTTTCATCCCTTGAGCCCTTACAATTTAAAAATTGCCTCCTATTAAAATTCTTGATTCATTAGTTTTCTGCTATATTAGTTTTTTAAAGAGCCAGTTCCCTAAAGAAGATATACATGTGAATGATATATTTAATTATCATAAGGAAATATGATAGGATTTAGTAAGATAACTTTTCCAAATTTATTAAAAAAGTAAAAATAAAAAGATATTTAATAAAACTATAATAGAATTAATCTACAAGACAATTATTTTTGCCATCATTTAAGTGGCTCATCATAAATAAACTTAGCTTTTTAGGAGTTAATAATTATTAGGAATTTTATTACATAAACAAACATCTTCTCTTATCACTGGCCAAGAGAAGACTACACTGAATAATTAACACATCCTGGGTGACAGAAATGAACAATAAATTAGAAATGGTCCCCCAATAAAAACCTGTTTCCTAGTGAATGTCTAACACAGCTAACTCAAAGAGGTGAACAAGAACACATTAAAGAGAAGTGATGTTCTCATAAAATAACATTTGAGAATATATTTAAAAATAATGTGACATTCAAAATAGATTTTATAAGTCTTCTGTAAATAAAAAGTTATTGCAATTCTACTAGTCTTTTAAAATAATTTCTCATATAATTAAATGTATTCATTATGTAATCACTTTAGAAACACTAGAAGCATTAAAATTAAGACTAATTTCAAGTGGAAATAGAACTAATACTGGAATTCAAGGCAGGAATACTGGGATGTGCATTAACTGTTTCAGGAAAATGGGTATATGTTTTATTAACGTACTTTCTCAGAGGTGTGACCCATATTTCCTAGATAACTGAAAGAGTTCATGTATTTTAGAATATCTAATATACATTTACTCACCTAAAAGGATCTCATCTTATGGATACTGATGAATAGAATCATAATTTCTATAAAGCTAAAAAACTGATCTTTTCTTTGTTTCCTTTCTATAATATCATCTTTATTCATATCTCAATCATTGATAGTAAGATTCAAAAGAAAATAGTACCCCATTAACTAGAACTTATAATGGGTCAAGTCACATATTTCCCAAACAAGTACATTCCTACAGTAAAAATGCTGTGGGAGGTGGCAGTGGTGGATTTAGGTGGAATTACAGTCTGCCACACTAATGGTATAAAGGTAGTCATATATCTCTTTTTGGTTTGTTCATATGCATTTTCATTATCTGTTGATAAAGAAGACAATCGTTTCATGTTAACATTTTGCATGCAGGAAAACTGTTTTCTATTTTAGTAACCTGAAAGCATGAATTTCAAAATGTAATGCATTGTATATTACGAAAGTCTGAATCCAAATTTAAATGGTGCTAATTACAAGAGCATAATACATTAAATAGTAACCTTTTGGTATTTATAATTAGGGGAAGGAGAATTTTGAAAAGGGAGGCATTACTATGGACTTAATTTGAAGCCTTATCAGAGTTAATCCTTGATTAAGAGATGGGTTATTAATTTGCGGTTTAACTTAACCTTTCCTTCCTCATTAGTTACGTGTGGTTTTTTGCTTATTTTATCACTTTACAAGCTCTTCCATTCAGAGGAAGACAGGGGAAAGAAGAAATGAAAATTACATCTTTCAGTTTTCTAATGTTCACTTTAAGCTAGCATCAACCACACTACCAAAAGCATATTGTTTGAAAATTTTTCTTAACTATTTCCTTTATACAAGAAAATCCCTTTAGGTTTATACAGCAACTGTATATTTACTACTTTATTGTACAGTTAAAAAAACTACTTATAGAATAACATTTGATATTAATGGAATTTTAATGAATATTAAAAATTCAGGTTTTATTTGCATATTCTGTGGACTATATGTGGATTGTGGTAATTCATTCTAGGCTTTCCCATCATTACCTTAAATACCTAGTGCACAAATAACAATCCCTGACTCAATAAGAATTATGAAACCATTGGGCTCTTTCAAAAATAGGAAAAAATACTCTTAATAATCATTAAGAAGAAAATGTGAATAAAATTTATATCAATATTTTGAAAATATCAATGTTGGCCATTTAATTCCCAGTGACATCAATTACATAATGATTTAATATTAAATATTTTACTACATACACAGTGCAATATTTCAGTATTCACATCAGGCTAAAGTTAATGCTGCTATTATCTTTGATGTTACCATCAAGAAAGTAATAAATAAAGTAAGTTCATGCCCAAATCCTTTCCCAAATATTCAAAAGGTTATCACTGATTAAAACCACAAAAGAAACTTAGTCTTGGCTTTACTACACATATTCTTGTAAATGTGGCTAATCTTGATTTTCAGAGTCCTTACAACTCCCTGTGATTTCTGTAAAATAAAAACTAATCTACACTTCCTATAACCTTTTTGTTGTTGTTTTTTTGCATAGGGAATGGATTTATTTAATTTTAAAATGCAGCAAGCTCTTAATGAAACTTCTTAGACAAAAAGTTAGCACTTAAGATTTCCATATGAGTTCAGAACTTGAGCAATAAAAGTGCTCTGCATAAGTTTATAAAATGTTTTTCATATTTAAAAGTTAACAACTGTAATGTTTCAAAACAAATCACATTTAGGATGCTAAAATAATTATATACATAATAAACTACCAGAAGAGGAAATCCCTCCCTGTAGCACAACACAGTGTACAGTTATGAAGCACAGTGTTTAGTAAAATTTCCCTTTAGTTTGTCCTCACATCAGTGCATAAGTGGCATATGATTTCATCATATAGCCAGGCCTATTCTATTTGTTGCATACAAAGTAGAAGAGGGATGTGAGGAGTAATTTAAAGTAGATAATGGAAAAAATGGTTAAAATACAGTACATGTGCTATAAGCTGTGCACTTTATAAAACAGTCTGCTTTCTTTCATCATACTCCTTCATAAAGTGCAATATGACTTAGAAAAGAGATAAATGTACCCTAACATTTTTCAATAACCATTAAAACATTGCTAGGAAAGAGCAGTGTGTAATTAAAAACGTACATAGCTTAACATGCATTTCACATGGATCCCAAACACATACTGTGGGATCTTATGTTTTTTAATCCTTTTTAAAAAGAAAAAGATTTACATTAATAGGTTATCATCATCTGTAACCATAAACTGGAAACAATAAGTTAAAACCTTCCCTCAAGAAACAAACATATTTAACACATTAAATTTATCACAAATTCCTTATGAAAAAACCAACCACCTTCACTGGTAAGTCATTGAGCAAAGGGTGCAAAGTTTTCTTTTAAACCCCATGCCATCCAAAATGGAAACAAACGGTCATCTTAGCACAGGCCAATTCCTGTTAGCAGACATCTAAAAAAACTAAGACATATTTTGTAAGCAGCTCAAAGCTAAACAGTTGGGGAAAATCTCTAGTTAAATTTACTGAAAGCTTTGCTCTTTTAAGAAAAGTACTGTTGATAGATATTATTCTTGATTTCCAAACAGTGTTAACACTAGCTCTATTCACAGTAATATACTGTGTCCAGAATAACTGGACAAGGACAAACCAAATGGGTTATTTAGAAGAAATTCATTAAAAGGCAGAATTCAAATGAGAGTAAGAAGACATGGCAGGTACTTTTAAACCAGTAAGCATCTCTCAGTTCTAAACCAGGGGAAGTGAAGGCGCGGTGTATCACCAACTCCATGCCCACCGTTGTGGCATTCTTCAGTCAGAGAACTGGAAGATGGTCTCTGGATTATTGCTATCGGGATTGCTTGGCTGCAGTGTCTTTGTTGGTGTAGTTTTACCATGAGAATGAGAGGAAGAAGAATGAGAACTTTCACTTGAACTGCTGCGTGTCTCCGTACTTGTGCTGGTTTTCTTCATTTTCCTTCTCTTTGCAAGAGGAGCCTTATCAACATTCTGAAGGCAGAACCCCTCCCTCTTGTACTTGTTAAAGGCCTAATGGAAATAAAAATGACATATGATAGGGTAAGAATATGTTAATATAGATTACACTAGTAAGTCATGACAAGAACCAACATTTGGGCATTCCCTTCCTCCTGACTAGGAGGATTTCCAAACAGGCAGCTAGGTGGAGTAGGTGATGGGCCTAGACTCTAGAGTCAGTAAGACCTGAGTTCAAATTCAGCCTTAGACACTTCCTTGCTGTGTGACCTTGGGCAAGTCACTTATCTCTGCTTGCCTTAGTTTCTTCATCTGTAAGGTGAGCTGGAGAAGGAAATGGCAAACCACTCCAGTATCTTTGCCAAGAATACCCCAAACAGGGTCACAAAGATTTGGAAACAACTGAACAACAACAACGTTCTCTCTCTCTTTTTATGTTTGAGAAATGAAGTCTTTATCAGAGAAACTCACTGTAAAATTTTTTTTCACAGTAATAATTACCAACTATGTATTTCCCCCCCTCTTATTTTCTACTTATCCTACTCTCTCTTTTTATATTGCCCATTCTCAAAAGTGTTTTGCTTCTGATTTTTACCTCTCCCAGACTACTCTCTTTTCTTTTTTTATTAATTTATCTTGATTTATCAACAATCACTTCCATAACCTTTTGAGTTTTAAATTTTTCTCTCCCTCCCTCCACACCTCCCTCCCCACGACAGCACACAATCTGATATAGGCTATACATATACATTTCTATTAAACATATTTTCACATTAGTGAAGTTGTAAACAAGAATTAGAACCAATAGGAGGAATCACCAGAAAGAGGAAACAAAACAAAACAGAAGAAAAAAATAGCAAATAGTATGCTTCGATCTGCATTCAAACTCCATAGTTCTTTCTTCTTTGTGAACAGCGTTTTCCATCATGAGGCCTTTGGAGATGTCTTAGATCCTTGTATTGCTGAGAAGGGCTAAGTCTATCAAAGTTAATCATCACAGAACATGGCTGTTACTGTGTACAACGTTCTCCTGGTTCTGCTCACTTTACTCAGAATCAGACCATACAAGTCTTTCCAGTTTTTTCTGAAGTCTCATCATTTCTTATAGCACAATAGTATTCCATTACATTCATATACCACAACTCGTTCAGCCATTCCCCAATTGATGGGCATCCTCTTAATTTCCAATTCTTTGCCACCACAAAAAGAACGGCTATAAATATTTTTGTACATGTGGGTCCTTTTCCCATTTTTGTGATCTCTTTGGGATATAAACCTAGAAGTGGTGTTGCTAGGTTAAAGGGTATGCACAGTTTTATAGCCCTTTGGGCATAGTTCCAAATTGCTCTCCAGAACAGTTGGATCAGTTCACAACTCCACTAACAATGCATTAGTGTTCCAATTTTCCCACATCTTCTCCAACATTTATCATTTTCTTGTTTTGTCATGTTGCCCAATCTGATAGGTGTGATGTGGTACCTCAGAGAAACAACAACTCTCTTGCCTGTTAGGTTAGGAAGAAGTGTCTTTAAATCACCACCTCCATATTATTGAGGATGGTAAAGTAGACCATGGGAGGAATATTTTTAAAAGTTGTGCAGCATAACAAAATTGCCCCCATTGAAATATAACGTGCAGGTCAAGGGTTCTATGTAATCAATGGAAGAAATCAATTAGACTCAATTTAGGAAATTATTGATTAACTAGAAATATCTGGAGAATGCTAACAATTCAGAACACCACCATTTTACTGGCATCAGGTCTTTGAAATTTTTATCACCAAGCAACCAAACTGAGCAGCTATGTTTCATTATAGTTCAGTTTAACTAAGATGTTGTCTTCTTGACTCCAGGTCCAACAATCTGTGCCCAGTAACTTGTTCCTGGTTATTATAAAAAGTCCCTCATTGATTGCTTGGCTAATTCCTCACCACAGCTATGCTGAAACTATTCTCCTTTAGTCTCCAGCCCCAGCTTTTTTTGTTCAGTCATCTTCAGTCATGTCTGACTCTTTGTGACCCCGTTTGAGGTTTTCTTGGCAGAGAGATAGGAGTGGCTTACCATTTTCTCCTCCAGCTCATTTTACAGATGAGGAAACTGAGGCAAACCGGGTTAAGTGACTTTCCCAGGGCCACATAGCTTGCAAGTGTCTGAGGTGCAGTGAGCTATCCATTGTGACACTTAGCTGTCCCCCCACTCTCATCCCTATTCTACAGCTATTATGTCTATGAAGCTGGCACAATCTAGGCCACCTACATAAAGCTAGCCTACTAGAATTTCTCTTTTCTTCAATACACATGCCCTATCCTGACCTTTCTTCTCTCATTCTTCTCTTCAGTCTCAAAGGAAACACTGTCTTCCTTCTTTCTTAGAAAACCTCTTAAGACTGTATTTACTTGTTCCTGACTATTTCCATACAACATTGATTTTTCTTGAATTACCACTCCGCACTTTTGTACACAATTAGTTACCATAATAACATGCACTTCATGTTAGGCTGAAAATTTATCAAGTTTCTTCATTAATAACAACAATAACAATAATGACAGCCAACATTTACATAGTGCTTACTATGTGCCAGGTACTGTGGTAAGTGCTTTTTAAATATTATCTCATCTTGATCACAACAACCCTGTGAAGTGGGTGATATTCTTATCTCCATTTTACAGATGAGGGAACTGAAGCAAACAAAAGGTTAAATATCTTGCCCAGGGTCATACAACTAGTGTGTGACCTATGTGGCTACATTTGAACTCAGATCTTCTTAACTCCAGGTCCAACACTCTATCCACTGCAATATCTATAGGACACACAGAGAAACATAGACACAAGACAGATACACAGACAGACACACACATTCACACAGTGTATCTTGACTCTCCATCTAGACAGCAAACTAGTTGAGCATGGGTACTGGATTTTCTACTTGCTTTGTATTCATGTTGGCATTTTGTAGAATGTTATATACATAATAACTACTTACTGAAGGAACGGCTTTATTTTTGTATAGATTATATAGTTTCAACACAAACGTTTATGTTTTTTAAAGGAAACAGCCTGGAATTTTTTCCACTGTGGCAAGTCATATTATAAACAATTTAAATTTGCTACTTAAAATTATGGAACTGTTAAGCAAAATACCCTTTTGAAATTCCTTTTGATATTCAAATAAAGAGTTCTGTGGAACCAGAAGTGAATCTGATCCATTAAACATATATTATTTTCTACATATATTAACATATATTGAAGTTACCACACAAATTTTAGCTGCTATTATAAATCTAACATTTAAAAAATAGGGCATATACTATCTATAAAATTGCATTTATGAGAGATTCCATTCATAACATTAAAAGTAAAATCAGTTTATAATCTTTTTCCAAACTTTAGTTTGCTTTCAAAGCATATTTGCCCTTACATGAAATGTTGCTTTTACACAGGTATGCACAGCAGCTCCTGAAGATCCTAGTATATCTGGAGTCATCAAAGGATTTGAAGATAGCTGACTGCCATCTTGAAGCCATTCATTGTATCTCAAGCCAGACATTTTAAGTCTCTTATGGGGATCCACTGTAAGAAGTCCTGGTAGAAATATATAATGTATTTTTATTTTATACAGTTGAACACAGAGAGTGGTGGCTTTGTGCAAGGTACTGTGCTCAATGCTAGAGGAGATACAAAGGTAAAGAAGATAGAAAGAAGTTCTGTTCTCAAGGAACTTACAGTCTAGTAGGGCTGATAAGACAAAACAAAAAAACCCCAAATATTTAGTGTTAAGGAAGATTTCTAAGACATTTGAAATTTGTAAATATTAAGACTAGACATAAATCTGAATATGTAACATGAGGGAGTCTACAAGTCTTCAAACCTGAAACATCACATTTTGATTTGAAATTAATCCTTCTTTGAACACTAAATGGTGATATTGAGTTAATTGTTACCTAGGAAAATGCAGAAAGACTAAATGAATTTTCAACTATCATAAAATCACTAAAAGAATTTTAAACAATATCTTTTGGTTTTATATCACCTTAATTGCTGAACATATTCAGAAAAAAAGCAGTTTAGCAAAATCAATTAACCACCAACCTATGTCTGACGTGCACATTATTCCACACATCATTCCCCTACCTCTGTAAAGATGGGAGGGATACAGCTTTGCGACTCTTCTCCAGGGCCAAGCTTGGTAATTATAATTTCACAGGATTCAGTTTTGTTTCATTGTTGCTTTTCTTTCTATTTACATTGCTGGAGTCTTTGTAGATATTGTTTTTCTAGTTCTCCTTACTATATTTTGCATCTACTATTGTCTCTCTTTATCATAATAATCATTTCTTAAAGGGCATAGACATCTTAATCACTTTCATAACATAATTCTGAACTTCTTTTTAAAGACTATTTTATCTTAAATTAACAAGCCCTTATTTTCTTGCCTTCTCACAATGAAAACAAAAAATACATATATTCCGATCACCACACTGGGCATGTCTAAGAACGTCTGTCTCATTTTGCAATGTGAGTCCATCAGTTCTCAGTCGGGAGGAGGGTTAACACACTTCATTTTGGTCCCCTGGAATCCTGGTCGGTCATTGTACTGATCAGAGTTTTTAAATCTTTCAAACTTACATTTACAATGTTATTACAGAAATTCTCCTGGTTATTACCTTACTCAGAATTGGTTTACATAACTCTTTCCAGATTTCTTTGAACCCATCCCTTTCAGGATCTCTTAAAGCACAACAGTATTCTACTACATCCATATGTTATAATTGGTTCAGTCATTCCCTTAGCAAGCATTCTCTTATTTGCAATTTTTTGCTTAAACGTTTAGAAAGAAAAAATATTTTTGCAGAAATGGGTCCATGGTACAGCTAGGTGGTGCAGTGGATAGAGCAGCAACCCTGGAGTCAGGAAAATCTGAGTTCAAATTTGATCTCAGACACTTAATGAGCTACGTGACCCTGGGCAGGCCACTTAAACCTGACTGCCTCCAAACATCAACAACAACAACAACAACAACAACAACAAAATCCATAAAAATCAAATGTGTCCTCATCATCTTTTTTATTTTTGGCATTTGACCTAGTAGTACTAGTATAGCTGGGTTAAAAAGTATGCATGGTTTAGTGGTACTGGGGGGCATAGTGCCAAATTGCTTTCCAGAGTGGCTGTGCCAATCCATAGCTCTAAAAAGGGTCTTTTTCCTCCGATGTTTGTTTTTCACAACATTTCCTCAACAACATTTGTCATTATACTTTTTTGGGTTATCTTTGCCAACTTGAGATGAAACCTCAGAGTTATTTTAATTTGCATTTCTTTAATTATTACTGATTTACGACATTTTATATGTTTGTTGATAGCTTGTATTTATTGCTTTAATACTTCCTGTTCATATATTTTTGATTATTTATTAATAGGGGAAAGAAAACCACTTATTTTTATAAATTTGAGTTCTTTATATATCTTGAAAATTAGATTTTTATCAGAGAAATCTGCTGCAAAATTTTTTTGGCAGTTGTTTCCCTTCTAGTCTTAGCTGTAGTGGTTTTGTTTAAGCAAAAAAAAAATATTTTAGATAATGAAAACTGTCCATTTTGTCTTCTCTCTATCCCGTGAATGGTCATAGACTCTTCCCCTATCCACAGATGTGATTTCTTCCTTGCTTTCCTAATTTTTTTATGATATCATCCTTTAATATCTAAGTTGTATATCCATTTGGAGTTTATTTTGGTATATGGTTTGAAGTACTGGTCTAAACCTAATTTCTACCAGAATGCTTTCGAGTTTTTCCAGCAATTTTTGTCAAGTAGTGAGTATTTACCCCACCATCGAGGGCTCTCTGGGTTTAGCAAACACTAGACTACTCTGCTCATTTGCTTCCATGTGTTGCTGAAGCTAGTCTATTCCACTGATTCACCTATTTCTTAACCAATGCCAAACAGTTTTGATTACTGCTTTGTACAGTTTGGGATATGGTATTCATAGGCCCCCTTCTGACCCAATTTAAAAAACAATTTTCACTTGAGATTTATTACCTTTTGTTCCTCCAGATGCATTTCATTATTTTTTATTGTTCTATAAAGAAATCTTTTGGTAGCCTGATTGGTCTGGCTCTGAATAAGTAAATTCATTTAGGTAGTATTATCATTTTTATTATATTGATTCAGCCCACTCATGACTAATTAATATTTCTCATATTGTTTAGGTGTTTATTTACATAAGAAGTATTTTTTTAAACAACTCTGAAAAACTTAAGAACTCTGATAAGTGCAGTGAACCACAAAGATTACAAAGGACAACTGATGAAGCATTCTATCCATTTCCTGACAGAGATGATGGATTCAAGATACAGAATGAAACAAACATTTTTGGACATGGCTATTGTGGCAATTTGTTTTGCCTGATTATGTATATTAAGTATAAGGATTTTGTTTTTATTTATTTTTTTCCCAAGGGACAGCAGAAGTGAAAAAGGCAAGAAAATAAGTGCTTGTTAATTGAAAAATAAAATAAAATGAAATAAAATTTTTAAACAAATTGTACTTGTATTCATATAGTTCCCATGTATCTTGGTAGGTAGCCTCCCTAGTTATTTTTTATGTTACTTTTTGAAAGGGATTTTTCTTCCTAGCTCTTCCTGCTGGGTTTTGTTAGTAATATACAACAATGCTGGTGATTTATGTGGATTTATTTTATATCCTGCAACTCTGCTTAAGTTACTGTTACGATTGTTTTTTTACTCTCTAGGGTTCTAAGTAAATTGTCTTATCTGCAAAAGTGACAATTTTGTTTTCTCTTTGCCTATACTTAATCCCACAACTTCTTTTTGTTTTACTGTTACAGTTAACATTTCTAGCACTTTACCAATTAGTAGTGGTAATAACAGACATCCTTGATTTTTTTGAAAAGTCTAGTTATTATTATTATTTATTACAAACAATGCTGGCTCTCTGTTTTAGATAGATGCTAGTTACTACATTAAAGAAAGGTCTATTTACTTTGATTATTCCTAGTTTTTTTTTTTAAAGTAGAAATGAGTATTGCATTATGGCAAAAACTTTCTTCATCTACTGATAGAATAATATGAATTTTTTTGTTCTTGATAATACTATGGCCTACTATGTTGACAGTTTCCCTAATATTCAACCAATCCTCATTTCTAGGATAAATCCAACCTGGTCATAGTGTATAATTTTTTTTTTAATGTTTTTGTGGCATCTTTGCTAATATTAAAAAAAATTGTCAATATTTAGTAAGAATTTGGAGTATAGTTTTCCTTCTCTGTTTTGGCTCTCCCATTTAGGTATCAAAACCATATATGTATTATAAAAGGAATTTGGTAGGATCTTTCTTTTCCTATTTTTGCAAACAGTTTATGTAATGTTAGAAAACTAATTGTTTTCCAGTTTTCCTAGACATTTTGGTCAAATAGTGAGTTTCTATCCCCAAAACTTAGCTCTTTAGGTTGATAAAATACTAAATTATTATGGTTATTTACTACAGTATATTTTGTACCTAAATCTATTCCACTTATGCACCACTCTATTTCTTAGCCACTATCAGATTGTTCTGATGATTACTACTTTACAATAAAGTTTGAGATCTGGTACTTTCTTGTTTATTTTTGTTAGATTTATCTACCTCTGAAAGGACTATATGGAGGTCCCCAACAATTACAACTTTACTGTCTATTTGTCCTTATAACTCATTTAGCTTTTTCCTTAAGAATGTGGATTCCATGGCTTTTGATGCATATATGTCAAGTACTAAGATAAGTTCATTGTTCATGGTACCTTTTAGCAAAATGCATTTATGTCTTTTATTTGAATCTATTTTTAGCTGTGATCTTGTCTGAGAATATGATTGCTACACGAGCTTTTTTGAGTTCACCTGAAGCATAACAGATTCTATTCCTATACTTTATTTTAACTGCGTGAATCTTTTTAAAGTGTATTTCTTATAAATAACATATTGTTGGATTCTGCTTTCTAATCCGTTCTGCCATTCTATTATTATTGTTAGGAAATAGTAATACCTAATATTTATACAGTACCATTCGATCCTCACAATAATCTTGTGAGAAAAATACTATCATGATTTCCATGATACTTTGATTCCTTTATGATACTTTAAGGTAATTTTTTCCTTTTTACCCTACAGCTTTCTCTTCACAAAGAAGGTAGCGAAAAAGAAATGTCTCAGCACCAGTGCTCTACGTTTGATATAATTTGCACTCCCATCCCATTTTTCTTATCTTCTCTTTCAGACTCAAATCAAAGTTCTTACCTCTATTTCCTTCTATTTTAAATCGCCCCAACTCCCACCCCATGCTAGAATTTATTTTGCTTATGACAACTCCCTCCCTTGGGCAGCTAGGTGGCATAGTGGGCTTGGAGTCAGGAAGACCCGAGTTTAAATCCAGCCTCAGACATTTACTTCCTGTGTGACCCTGTGCAAGTCATTTAACTCTGACTCAATTTCCTCATCTATAAAATGAGCTGGAGAAGGAAATGGCAAACCATTCCAGTATCTTTGCCAAGAAAATCCCAAATGGGGTCACAAGGGACTGAAAATGACTGACTCCTACCATCTATGCTCTTCCTATTCCTCTCTTTCCTTTTCCATTTCCTTTCCGCTTTCCTACTGAGCTGAATATATTTCTACACCATTCTTTTTGTATGTATGTAAGCTCCCACGTGTGTTCCATCATTCTTTGAACAGTTCAGATGAAAATGATACTTAAATGATATCAGTTCCCTCCCCATCCCTTCCTCTGTGTATAGTCTTCAACCTGCACACCCAAATTATATGAGATAATTCTTCCCCTATTCCTCTCTTTTTCTTTACTACTATATTCCTTTTATTTTACCTTTCCTTAAAAATTAACAAAGTGTAACAAAACCATTTCCAGGACCTCTGTCTTATTTAGTTCCTTCTATGTTCCCTAACGATATTAAGGGTCCTGAAGGGACATTTGTATCATATCCTCCTCTTAGAATCTAAATACTTCCTTCTTGTGTAATCTGTCTCTCTTGTTTGCTCAATCATCATTTGTCTTTTTATGTTCCTCTTGACTCCTGTGTTTGCATTTCAAAGTATCTACTCAGCTCTGGTCTCTTTTATCAGGAATGTTTAGAAGCTGTTTATTTCATATATAGGAGGATTATATTAAGTTCAGCTGAGTAAGTTATTTGTAGCTGTCAGTCTATATCTTTTGCTTTTTGGAATATCATATTCCAACCTTTTCACTTTTTTATAGTGGTGGCTAAATCATATATGATCCTGACTATGACTCTTTCGCACTTGAATTCTTTATTCTGCTGTTGCAGTATTTTTTCTTTGACCTAAAGGACCTAGATTTTGGCTATGATGTTCCTTGGAATTTTCATTTTGGGGTTTCTTTCAGGAAGTGATGGATTATTTCAATGTTCACTTTGCTCTCTGGTTCTCGTAGATGTTAGAATAATTTGTGATTTCTTGAAATATGATAGCTAGGCTCTGTTTTTGGTTATAACTTTCAAGTAATCCAGTGATTCCTAGCTTTTTTTCCTCTCTAACTTATTTTCTAGATCTATTGTTTTTTAAAAAATATTTTCTTCTATATTTTTCAGTCTTTTGAATTTATTATAGTATTTTTTCATGTTTTATGGAGTCACTGACTTCTGCTTATTCTAAATTTCAAGGACTCTGTTGCTTGAGTAACATTTTGTACCTCTTGTACTAAATTGTTAATTCTCTCTTGAAGGTTTTTCTTTAGAACTCTCATTTATTTTCCAGTTCTCTTCTAGAGCTCCCTTTCATTTGATAATATAACTTTTAAGGCTTTAAAAAAATTTTTTTGTTTCATTTCTTCCAGTCTTGCCAAACTGTGTTTTCCTTTGAGGCTTTTTAGGATTGGAGTAATTCTCTTTTTCTGGGTTTGTGTCTTGGGCATCCTTGGTCCCATCATAAATCTTTATTGTTGCTGTTGTTTTTGTTTACTAATTTTTCAGCCTTACTTGCCAAATTGGGAATTTGTGTTAGGGCCAAGCTTTGTGCACTTCTGTAGATAATGCTGGGTCTTGTATTGTCGTTATTCCTGCTGGGTTTTTGAGTGCTGCTTTATTCAAGGATCTTAGGAGGGGCTCAAGCTACAAACTTTAAGCAGGTAGAGTTAAAGAGTTTGGGAACGGGGGTGGCCCATAGCTCTGTGGCTGATCCCTGGTCCTAATAGCAATTTAAAATCCCAAGAGAGGATTCAACCCATAGGCCAGTAATGAAGACAGACACTGTGGACCAGGGGTTGGCCAACAGCTCTGTTGCTTTCCCAGCTACCTGACAGGGAATGAGGCCTACTGAGGGAATGAGGTCTGCTGAAATTCCATTCACAGGGCAAGCCTAGAGTTTTTTGTTTTTTGTTTTTTTGGCCTGAACCCAAACCAGAGTTAGGAGCCTACAAACCTCAGAGACTAGGTAGGCAGTGACCATATTTAATATTCGTCTATCCCTCTGCCTACTGGCTGAATCTAGGTTCCTGCTCTAGGGTCACAACAACATAGCTATATACTCACCCTTGGACTGTATTTCCTGCCCTAGTTACTTGCCTGTGGGCTGACTCTCACTGAAAAAATGGTCCCCTGAGGTTTCTCCTTGGATTTCCCAATCACTACTCAGTCTGGTGCTCTTTCTCAATTTTTGTCTAAGTTGTTGTGAGAAAGAACTGGGTTGTCTTGCTTCCCCCTACTCTGCTATCTTTGCTGTTCTCCCAAATTACTTCTCAGAATGGTCAGATGAATTCATAGCTCCCCCAACAGAGTCTGTCTTTCTACAGCTTCTCCAACACTGACTATTCTGATCTTTTGTCACCTCTGTCAGTTTTCTGTATCTGAGCTGAAACTTCCAAGTTGTTTTTAACTTGCATTCTTACTATTATCAGTGATTTGAAGTAACCTTTCACAGGATTGTTAATAACTGTAATTCTTTTTTTATGAATGATTTGTTCATATTTTTTGACCACTTATTGCTCAGGGAATGGCTTTTGGTCTTACATATTTCTGCCAGCTGACTTATTAGATATCAGACCTTTATCAGATATATTTGTTGCAAAGGTTTATCCCCCAGTCAACCTTTTCCCTCTTCTCCTAGTTACATTAGTTTTATTCCTGCAAAAGCATTTCAATGTAATAAAAATTAATTTTTTTTATATTTTGTAACTATTTTTATCCCTTTTTTTGCTTAATTATTCACACCCTAGCCATAGCTATGAAAGATACCTGATTCTCCTTTTTATGTTATGATCCTAAATATTCAATTCACATATGCATTTTGAGTTTATTTTACGATTTTATTTCTTTGTCTAATTTCTGTCAGAATTCTTTTCAATTTTCCCAGAAACTCTCATCAAACAGAGAGTTCTCTCCTAGGTAATTTAGTTTTTTCAAAATGATCCAGCACTGGGTTAATGATTCCTCCTAATTGTCTCTTCCACTGATCCTCTTTTCTAAAATAATTAATGTTTACAAAAAGATCGCACTGTAAACTTAAGTGAATATAGTCTTGAGAACTGAAAGAATATACTTGATTTCCTGGCCAAAAAAAAGTATATACAGGTACTTACAACTTAATTATAATCATGAAGCCTAATAAAATATTAAAAAATCAAAACCTATTTACCTTGAATTAGATCTTTGGCTTCCTGGGATACATTCTTCCAGGCTTCGCCTTCGAAAGAGAAATCACCTTTTTTAATTTTTTTCATGATTTCTACTGCACTGGTAGTTAAACTTTTGTCATGAGACTGGAATGGAACCTGTCCTGACAGCATTGTATACTATTAAGAGAAAACAAATGGAACATTAAATTAAGATCACAGAATGATTCTGAAGTTACTACTGATAATATCTAAGGATACAACTAATAATGGTGACAATTTTATTAATGCAAATTACTATTCAAGTATTAACAAACAGCATCACTGCATTTAACAAATTATTTTATTTACAGATCCCTGAGTATCCTTCACACTGAAAAAGCTTGGTAGTTTTTTCATTGTTTTGTTCTTGCTTTTACTTGTCTTTCCTTTCTTTTGTTCTTAATCATATATCTGAATTCTCCCCATTGAAAATTAAAATAAAATTTATAAAAAAATTTTCTTTAAAAGTAAAATAGCTTGTTAACAAAGTGACACTACACTTTAGAGCTAGAACGCATTTCATAAGTTATCTAGTCCAATCCCTTAATTTCCAGATGAGCGAACAGAGGCCTAGAGAAGTCATATTTAATACAATGCCAAAGTGATTTTCCTATGGTACAGATCTGACCATGTCACTCTTGCCAACTCAAAAAATCCAGTGACTCCCTATGAATTCTGGGATGAAATATGAATTGTGAGTCATTTAAAGCTCTTTATAACCTAGTCTCATCTTACCATTCTTGCCTCAGTACATGATTCCATTTTATACACTTTGTTCAGTCAAACTGGCCTCCCTGGTCTCTTCCAGAATTCAGCTTCATTACCACCTTTGGCATGTCTGATCCAGCTACTTAGTGCTTTTCCCCCAGGTTATTTTGCATCTTTTGTTTTGTATGTGTTTTATGTTTACCAATATATGTTTATGTTGCCTATCTGATTATAGCATCACTTTGTAAAGGTAGAGATTGTTTTGTTTTTGTCTTTGTGACCTCAGTGCCTATATGACACCTAGCACATCGTAGGCACTTAAGAAAGGTTGTTGGGGGGGGGGACAGAGCCAAGATGGCAGAGTAAAAGCAATGACTTGTTGAGCTCTCCCCCAAACACCTCCAAATACCTGTAAAAAATAGCTCTAAACAAATTCTAAAGCAGCAGAACTCACAAAAAGACTAGGTGAAACAAATTTATAGTCCAAGACAGCCTGGAGGTTGATCTGAAAGGTATACAGTGCCGGGCGGGGAGAGGAGTGCAGTTCAGCATGGGCACGCAGGCAAACCAGGCCTCAGCAAACCTGGAGCAGGCCTCAGAGGACTGAATCGAGGGCATCTGTGGTGGTTTCCAGACTTCTTAACCCACAAACACCAAAGACAACTTAGAAGGTCAGCAGGAAAAGTCCGCGACTACAGTGAGAAAGAGAAGCGTGGTCCCAGCCCCAGTCCCCAAGCGAGGCCCTAGGGCGGTGGCTGCTTCCTGAGCTTCCGGCCCACAGATTGAGGGGGAATTGAGTGACTGATCAGAGGGGATTGCAGGGATCTCTTTGCTGGTACAAGATTCTCTTGCTTTGCCCTTGCATGGATCTGGGTCACAGGTCTGGGTGGTGGTCCTGGGGCAAGGAAGAGTACTGGAGAGAAGGCAAGAATTCCTTTTTATTTTTCCAGGTTAAATAAAGCACAGAGCAGGAACGTTTTGACGTGGTTTGATGTGAGTTTCCTTTGTTTTCAAGTGCGTGTTAACATTTATTGCCTTTTTTCTAGAGCCTATATCAAATTCTGATAAGCAGTATTATTTAATGAGACTTTTTAATTTTATTATTTGTTGTTTTCCGTCCCATGGCAACTGGGTATTTATACTTCACAGACAACTTTTTTGCTCTATGTCTTCAAATCATGCTTCCCTTAGACTATTATAAAAATTCTTGCTCAGAAAAACTTCCCTAGTAATATGTCTATTTGTTTATATATACTCTATCTTCCATAGAAAAGTATTCTTCATTCATCCACTATAGATAAAATGAGCACATGTCAAGTCAACAGCATTGATTATGTGACAGGCACTGTGCTAAACACTATGGACCTAAAGAAAGGCAAAAGATTGTCTTTGCTTCTAAGGAACTCACATGTTAATGGAAGAGAAAGCATAGAAATAACTATGTCCAAACAAGGTATGCACAGGATAAACTGGAGATAATTTCAGTGGGGAGGTGTTATTAGCATTAAGGAAAATTGAGAAAGGCTTCTTGCAGAAGATGGGATTTAAACTAAGATTTGGACACAGAGATAAGGAGAGGATTCCACTCCTGGGGACAGACAGTAAACATGTATAGTCAGAAGATAAGAATGTCAAACAAAAAACAGCCAGGAGGCCAGTGTCACTAGATCACTGAGTAAGTAGAAGGGAGTAAGTTATATGGAAAGATAAAAAGGGGCCAGGTCATCAAGGTCTTTAAAAGCCAAACAAAGGATTTTATATTTGGTCCTAGAAGTAATAGGCAGCCGTGGAAATTTAATGAATTGGGGATGTGTATAATATAGTCATATCTTTACTTTAGGAAGAATACTTTAGCAGCTGAGTGCAGGCCTGGAGTAGGAAGAGATTAGAGGCAGAGAAACCAACAAGAAAACAATTGCAAGAGTATAGGCATGAGGTGAGGAGGTTGGATCTGCACCAGTATGGTGGTAGTTTCAGTGGAAAGACAGGGGCTTATGTGATAGATATTACAATGTAAAATCAAGAGAAATTGGCAATAGATTGGATGGGTGTGTGTGTGTGTGTGTGTGTGTGTGTGTGTGAGAGAGAGAGAGAGAGAGAGAGAGAGAGAGAGAGTGAGGAATTGAGGATGACACCTAGGTTGTGAGCCTGGGTGGCTGGGAGGATGGTGGTAATCCTGACAGTAATAGGAAAGTTAGGAAAAGGACAGGGTTTGTGGGAAACATAAACGTTCAGTTCTGGATGAAGTGAGTGTAAGATGTTTATGAGACATTCAATTTGAGATGTCCAAGAGGTAGTTGGAGATACAAGACTATAAGTCAAGAGAGACGTTGGTGATAAAAAGAACTGAGGATCATCTGCAGAGATGATAACAGTAGCTGTCAGGTAAAACCTTGCTGAAGATCCAGGAAAAAAAAATGGGAGCAGTCAGAGAGTTAGAAAGAGAACCAGGGGATAACAGCATCACAAAAACCTAGAGAACAAAGAATATGAAGGACAATAGTTACTGACAGTGCCAAAGTTATAGAAAGGTCAGGGAGGATCAGGACTGAGAAAAGGCCATTAGATTTGGCAACTGAACAATCACTGGTAACTTTAGAGACAGCAGTTTCAGTTTAATTATGAGGTTTGGTAATAAAATACAATGAAAACATCACAAAAAGTATCTGGAGATTTTATATTTGACATATTTGGCAGATAAATGAATGAGTACGCTGATAACAAATGTGTCTATTTAGGCATGTTAGAAAAAGGGGAAGGGTAAGCATATGCATACCATTTAAAACTTCCTTACCCTCCCAAATGAGATGACTGTAACTTATGCCACTAAATCATCAAAGACCCATCCTTATACTTAAGACTAAAAGATTTTTAAAAAGGTTGATTTTTAAGTTATGTTTTGAGAAAGAAGAAGACCCATTGCTTGGACTAGTATTAAGAGATGAAAAAAGAAAAGACATAACTACTGAATTCCTATTTTTCTTCTATCTGCTCTATCAAGGACAATGATTTTCAAATTTGGAAAGTTATAACAAACATCATGATACAGTGGAGAAAATACTAGATAAGTAATTAAGAGATTTATGTATATGTATTAATCAAGACTCAGTCAATAATTATGTGTGAGACACTAGATCAATCACTTCTCTGGTCTTCAACTTCTTTGTATTTAAAATGAGGCTGCACTAGATAACCTTCATGGTTTTTAATAGCATTCAGTTTTGTAATTCTAAGAAACAGAAGATGAACATCAAAAACACAAGCAAAATGCCCCAAATCACTATCAATAAGAGAAATACAAATTTTTAAAACTCTGAGGTCCTACCTCACAACCATCAGATAGGAAAAAATGACAAAAATTGAAGACTGTGAGAAGACAGGCATACTAATGTATAGTCAGTGAAGTTACAAATTGGGCCAACTCAATTTGGATTTCTAGAAAACAATTTGAAACTATAGCCCAGAAGTCACTAAACTATATATGCCCTTTGATCTAATAATACTACTACTTAACAAATATCCCAAAGTGGTCAAAGACAAAGGGGAAAGAGCCATAAATACAAGCATATTTATAGCAACTTTTTTTGTTGTTGTATAAAGAACTGGAAACCAAGTGGGTGTCCAACAACTGAGGAATGATTAAACAAAATGTAGATATGACTATGTATGTAAGGTGGCATGGTTCCAATTTAATACAGGCAGCCAGGATCCATGGCCCATAAATACCAATACTGTGCTTGTTCTGTATTGACACACCACTATGTAACCATTAATGTAAACTTAGGAGTTTGGTCCATAAACACCAACACTGTGCTTGTTCCGTGCTGATACATCATTATGTAACCACAGATAATGTAAACTTATGAGCTTATTGTTGGCATGATGCCTTCTTTGTGTGCTTCTCTATCTATCAAATGAGCACTGGTGGTCAGTAAGTGCGGATGTTCCTGTTCCTTGTCTCAGCTGGCCCCACTGAGAGTAAAGTGAAAGTGTGGCTGTGGATGCTGTACTAAAGGTGGATGTTCCCTGCTTGTCTCATCAGCAGCCATGATAACAAAAAGACAGACAGATGTTGTAAGGGGGATGCTCCTACTCCTCCTCTCACCAGCCACTGCCAGAATAAAGTGAAAGTGCAAATGCTTCCACCCCTTGCCTTGCCAGCCCCTGCAAGAATAAAGTGATATAACTCCTTGTTGCAAGAATAAAGTAACATAACCCTCCACTGTCATCCTTCGGTCTGGCCAGATCCAGTGTAAACATGATAGAGGCTGGAGCTGAGGAGCTCCCACATTACAGACTGGAATGGAATATTACTGTTCCAGAAGAAATGATGAACACGACAAATTCAAAGAAACCTGAAAAGCCTTGTATGAACTTATGCAGACTGAAAGCAGAACGTGAAGAACAATTTATGCAATGATTACAACAATGTAAAGGAAAACAATACTGAAAGAATTTAGAGCTTTGATCAATGCAGTGGACCAAACATGGCTTCAGAAGACTGAAGATAAATCATGTTTCCCACTTTTTGGCAGAAAGATGATGAATTAGAAATGTGGAATGAGGCACACATTTTCAGACATGGCCAATATGATAATCTGCTTTTTTGACTATGCTAACCTGTTACTATTTGGGGTGGGGTAGGGGGAAGGAGAATTAAGTTGGTGGATAGTTACAGATATTTAAAAAAATAAAAGAACATAACCATTTTTAAATTTGCAGAAGAAAACAAAATGTCATAAGAGCACACAAATAGGGCAATCTTGTTAAATCTTTTAAATTTAACATAAACAAGAAAGCAAACTACATAACAAATTCATAGTTTTGTATATAATTCTGATTTGTTCTTTACATGTTGACATGTCTGTTTGTTGATGATTTAGCTCAAAATAAAAAACAAAATAGTAAAAAATAGTAAAGGAGTTATCTAATAGTTTAAAGTAAGTTCAAGTCTTCAAGCTCGGACACATTCATCCCAGAACACTGGAAGAACTTGTGATTGTGAAAGAACCTTCTATGAGAAATTATGGAGAAGAGGAAAGGAAGCAGAAAAATAGATCAGCAAATGTCCCAATTTTCAAAAGCAGATTAGGTAAATTTTAAAAACTACATATGGGTAGTCTTGAATCAGGTCCTCAGCAAAATCAGTGAATAGATGATAAACAGATGGTTTGTGAGGACCTAGTAAATAACGAGTACTAAAAAGATCCATTTACTACTAAGGAATTAGTGCCAAATTAACTTCACTTTCTTTTTTGATAACATCATTGGACTTACAGCTTTACAGATATAACATCTTGATTTCAACAAGACATTCAGCAAAATCTCTCATGATCTCTTTGTGAGGAAGATGTAAAAATGTGAATAGGAAGGCAAAAGAATTATGCTTTTCCCTTGGCCGTGTCCAGTTTAACATTTTTATCAATAACTTAGAGGAAGATGTGTCTAATAAATCTGAAGATGACAAAAAGTTGGGAAGATATGCTCATCAAATTTGAAAATGGTAGAAAGATGGGAAATATAGCTAATTGGATAAATGACAGATTCAAAATTAAAAAATGATCCTGGAATGAGACAAAATCAATAAGATGAAATTAATAATGATAAATGGAAAGTCCTTAACTTAGCATAATAAAAATCAATTTCACTAGATTGGGCAGATAATTGGATTAATGCCATTTTTTTGTGGGAAAAAAAAAGACTCCCAAATTTACACCAATCAGGCCAAATATGACCTGACATTTGAAAATGAATATCTCAGACATCTCAAACACATCTTCTTGTGTCTATATTAATATCTCTCACATCTGACTCCTCTCCATTCACACAGCTATAACTTTCATTCAGTCTCTCATCACCTCTTGCCTAGATTAATGCAAAGATCTCTCAAAAGTCTTCCTGAAAAAAAAAAGAAAAAAAAATCTTCCTGCCTCAAATCTTTCACCACTTCAGTCTATCCTTCTCATTGCTGCCAAAGTAATTTTCCTTAACTACAGATATGACCATGTGACTTCCCTTCTCAATCAACTCCAGTTGCTTCTTATTACACCTAGGATAAAATATGAACTCTGTTTAGTTCCTACTTTTCCAGCATCACTGAGCATTATGGCCCCCTTACACTTTGAGATCAAACCAAACTTGTCTCCTCTCTGCTCCTCATACATGATACTATATCTCCTCTCTCCATGCCTTTGTAATTCACTTCAGAATCTTCTCTTCTTTCAAGACATCTTCTGCATGAAGCCTTTCCGGATCACCTCAAGTTCTAATGTCTTCCCTTCCAAAACCTCTTATATTTAAGTAATCTGGGGTTTTTAAGCATTAAATTAAAAAATTTCAATTAACAAAAGTCTATTTTCTCTTTTTTCCACAGCCCCCCTCCCAAATTATGGGAAAAAGAAAACTCTAGTAAGAAATGTGCCTATTCATTCAAAACAAATTGCCACACCAGACATATCCCAAAAATATTTCATTCTGCAACTGAATTCATCACTTCTCTGTCAGGAGATGGGTAGCAAGTTTCATCATTGGTTCTCTGGAATATTAGGTGGCACTGCATTTATCAGAGTCTTCAAAAAGTTTTTTTTTAAAAATACTGTTATATAAAAAATGCTCTCCTCATTCTGCTCACTTGATGCTGCATCCACTCACAAAAGTCTTTTCATGTTTCACTGAAACCATTTATTTCATCTTAAGGTAAAAGAGTATTCCATTATATTTATGTAGCTTCTTTTGTTCAGTTATTCTCCAAATGATGGGCATTCCTTTTGTTTCCAGTTCTTTGTCACTACAAAAAGACCTGCAATACATATTTTTGAAAAAAAAATGGGTCCTTTTCCTTTTATTATTTTGGTGTTTGGCCTACCAGTGGCACAGCTGGGTGAAAGTGTATGCAGAGTTTAGTGACTTTTTGAGCAAAGTTCCAAATTGCTTGGTGATGTCAATTCATAGCTCCACAAATGGTGCATTAATGTGTTTAGTTTCCCACAGTCCCTCCAACAATTGTCATTTTCCACTTCTGTCAACTTTGCCAATCTGATGGGTATGAGATGGAATCTTAGAATGTCTTTAATTTTAATGTCTCTTATTATTAGTAACTCGAAACATTTTTCCACATAGAAATAACTCAGATTTATTCCTTTAAAACTGCCTATTCATATTCTTTGACTATGTGTGTGTGTGTATAGTCCTCTTTCATCTTGTCTCCCTCATTTTATATATAGATACACACACACACACACATATATATACATGAGAATGGTTTTTATTTTGATTAATTTGAATTAGTTCATTATATATATTAGAAATGTGAATCTTACCAGAAAAACTTGCTGAAAATACTTTCCCCTAGTTATCCATTTTACTTCTAATTTTAGCTGTATGGATTGTGTTTTGCGAAAAACCTTTTAGTTTTATGCAATAAAAATTATCCATTTTATTTTATGCAACTCTCAGAGCTATCTCTTGTTTGGGCATGAACTTCCCTCATCTATAGATCTGAAAGTTAATTTCTTCCTTGCTACATTTATGATGTCACCCTTTATGTCTAAATCATGTATACATCTAGAGATTATCTTGATATTTGATGTGAGAGGTTAGTCTAAACCTAATTTCTGCCAGACATATGACTAGCTTTCCAAGCAGTTTTTGTGCTATATTATTTAGTTTCCAATTACTCTTTAATATTAAAAAATAGCTCTTCACTGAATATGATTTTTATTGTATTGTGATCAGTAAAAGATGTGTTAAATATTTCTGCTTTTCTACATTTGCAAAGTTTTTGGGGTTTTTTTATACACTAATACATGGTCAACTTTTGTAAATGTGGCATACACAGCTGAGAAATATGTAAGTTCCTTTACATTCCCACTCAGTAATTGCTAGATTTCTATGATAGCTAATTTTTCTAAAATTATATTCAGGTTCTTAACTTCACTCTTTTTATTTTTATTAGATTGTTTATTTCTGAAAGGGATACAAGAAGATTCCCAACTATTATGGTTTTACAGTCCATTTCTCCCTGTAACTTATTTAACTTTTCCTTTAGATTCTATGTTATTTTGTACATATATATTAAATACTGATATTAATTTTTATAGTATGTTTTTTCATAATGTAGTTTTCCTGTTTATTTTTTATCATATCTATTTTCCCTACTGTCTTGTCTAAGATCATAACTGCTACATAAGCATCTTTTTTTCTTTTAAAAATATTTTATTTGTTTTAATCAGCAAACATCTATCTTCTCCCTTTACCCTTCCTACCCCCTAACCCCAGTTAGGAAATAACGGATGACAAAACCCATTACAAATATGTTGGGCAATCAAAACAAATTTCTACATAGCCCATATTAAAAAAAAAAACAAACCTTTTCTCATTTTGAGTCTTCCACTTTCTATCAGGAGGCAGGTAGCATATTTCACATTAGTCCTCTGGAATTGTGGTTAGTCATTAATTACACTAGTAAGAGTTCAGTAGAATAGAATTCCATCACATTTATAATTTGTTCATCCATTCCCTAATTTATGGGCACCTCCTCAGATTCCCATTCTTTGCCACTTCAAAAAGTGACACAGCCACTGCACTGGTGAGCATGAGACCAGCTCAATACTCTTAACCCGGAGGCGCACTGATGAGGCGGGAGACAGCAAGATGGCAGTGGCAGAAGCTCCATTTATTAAGTGCTAGTAGCTTTCTTTTATATCCCTAGTAACACCTGATCAAAGCATGATCTCCACGTGATAGCCGATCACCAAGTCTGCTGGACACCTGCAGCCCTCGTGTCAGGGGTATGAGTAGGACTTTTCTCCCAGTGAGAGGAGAGCCGAGCCAACCGTGGGAGCTGCGTGTCAGCAAAGAAGAGGTCTCGTGAGACTTCCTTGTTTTTGCCACGCAACAGGTTGTGACCCTCAGCTTCTGCTGAGAGAAGCTAGAACTCCCATGAGAAATTACCCAAACAAAAAAGAACAATAAATACTTTCTGTATCTCTTTAGAGTGTGTTTTGTGTAGTATTAATCAGTCCTCCTGCTAATTCCACATGCCCCCATTCTCCCCTTTTCCTCCCATTTTCCTGTTATGCAAAATATTTTTCTGTATCCAACTCTGTGTGTGAGGTTCAAGTGCCAGCCGTTCCTCCTGACTCCCCTCCCCCTTTTTATATAGATGTCTGCTTGCACACACTGATTATGTGAGATAATTTCCCCTAATCCTCCTTTTCCTATCTCTACCCCCAGTATATTCCTGTTCCCCTATCTTTCCATACTTTTCTTAAGATCATCAAGACATAACAGAACCACTCCCAGTCTAATTGGACTCCCTCTATGACTCTTTTGATGGTAGGGCCGAGGGGGGCTACATGTATCATCTTCCCATATTTGAACGTAAATAGTTTATCCCTGTTTAATCCTTTATCTTCATATTTATCTTTGTATGTTTCTTTTCACTTCAGTATTTGAACTCTGAAGTTTCTAGGCAGCTCTGATCTTTTCATCAACATTGCTTGGAAGTCCTTGATTTTATTAAAAATCCATTTTTTTTCCTCCTGGAGTATTATACTCAATTTTCCTGAGTAAGTTATTCTTGGCTGTAAGTCCATTATCTTTTACCTTCAAGATTATTGCATTCCAAGTTCTTTCCTCCTTTACAATGATGGCTATGATTCATGTGTGATCCTGATTGTGGCCCCTTGATATTAAAAATTTTTCTTTTTGGTTACTTAAGTTTTTTTCTTTGGCCTTTAAATTCTGGATTCCACCTATGATGTATCTGGGAGTTTTCAGTTTGGGCTTTTAGAAGGTAGTCAGTATATTATTTCTATTCTCATTTTGCCTTCTGGTTCTGAGCAGTGTGGGCAGTTTTCTTACAAGATTTCTTGAAATAGTCTAAAAATTAGTCTCTCTCTCTCTGATCACAGAAATCAGTTCAGTGATTTCTAAGTGTTTCCTTCTTGATCTGTTTTCTAGGTCAATTGTTTTTGCTATGAGATACCTTATATTTCCTTTATTTTTTCAAGTTTTAAACCTTAGTATTTCTTGTTGCCTCATGGAGTCACTGGCTTCTATTTGGTCCATTCTAACTTTCAGGGAGTTTGTTGCTTGGACAAGGTTTTGAATCTCTCGTGTCAAGCTGTTAATTCCCTTCCCAATTCTTTTTTCCATAGCATTCATTTCTATTCCAATTTTTCTTCAAGCACTCTTATTCCATTTATAAAATAACATTTTAAACTCCTTTTTAAACTTTTCTTTCATCTCTTCCAGAAATTCTCATTGAATTTTTGCCCAAGCTATGTT
The DNA here is from genome assembly GCF_900497805.2 of Vombatus ursinus. Taxonomy (NCBI): domain Eukaryota; kingdom Metazoa; phylum Chordata; class Mammalia; order Diprotodontia; family Vombatidae; genus Vombatus; species Vombatus ursinus. The sequence continues at coordinate 4,159,755 of NW_020954723.1, read as the reverse complement.
TTTCTCTGAGGCTCTGCTTATATATGTTTTGGAATCTGGGTTCATTTTTTGAGCTTTCCTGACACCAAAGTAGCTCCTTATGGTGAGATTCTTTTTTTGTTTGCTCATTCTTCCAGCTTATTTCCTTACTTTGAACTTCATGTTAGAGTTGGCCTCTGTGGCACTTCTGGAGGTTAGATCTGAGCTTGTCCTTTTGCAGCTTTCTTAGGGTAGCGGTGCGTTGTTCTAGGATCTCAGAGACAGGAGCTGCTAGCTTTCAGTGTTCTCAAAGTGATCTGATCCTGTGCCAAGTCTGATGGCTGCTTCCTTGGTCTAAGCTCCGCAAGTTCTTGAGCTGGGTTTGAGTCTGTGCAAAAGCAGACTGCTGCTGGACTCTGCCTCCATCAATCAACCAGAAAGTTTTGTTGGTTCAAGTAGTAGAACTGTAGGTTCCTCTTTGGTCTGAGATTTTTGCCTTAGTTTTTTATCTGCTGGTTGGGCTAGATGGTGGAAATAAGACCCTATTTTGAGTCTAGGGTCTGAGCCACACTCCTACTGGCTTCTGAGGTTCCTCCTTTCTTAATATACCACCCAGAGCCTACTTACCTAGCAATGGCAAGCCCATGATTAAGTTCCCTTCTCAAAGGAAAATGATAAATGTTGGAGAAGACATGAGAAAACTGGAACACTGATGCACTGCTGGTGGAGTCGTGAACTGATTCAACCATTCTGGAGAGCAATGTGGAACTATGCCCAAAGGGCAACCAAACTGTAAATCATACTCTTTGATCTGGCAATATCACTACTAGGTCTTTATCCCAAAAATATCATAGAAAATGAAACAAAAATATTTATAGCAGCCCTTTTTGTGGTGGCAAAATTTTGGACATTGAGGGAATGCTCATCAATTGGGAAATGGCTGAACAAGCTATGGTATATGAATATAATGGAATACTACTGTGCAATAAGAAATGATGATCAGGCAGATTTCAGAAAAAACTCTGCCATCTTGGCTCTGTCCCTACACAAGTCTGTGCGTGTGTGTGCGTGTGTGTGTGTGTGTTCACCTGAAGCAAAATAGATTCTTCCTCTGCTTCTTATTTTAACTCTGAAAATATTTAAGTTTCAAGTGTGTTTTTTTGTAAACAACATACTGGAGGATTCTGCTTTTAAACCATTCTTCTATCCTCTTCTGCTTTATAAGTAGGTTCATACCATTCACATTCATAGTTATGATTATTAATTGCATATTTTCCTGGAAGTTTTCATTGTGGGATCGAGGTGATTGGTGGATTCTTTCAATTATTTATTTTACCCTTTGGTTCTAAGATATCAGGGCAGTTTTCTTTGATAATTTCTTGAAAGATGCTATCCAGGCTTTTTTGATCATGGCTTTCAGGAAGCCCAATAATTCTTAAATTATTTCTCCTATATCTATTTTCCCGGTCAGTTGTTTTTCTAATGAGATATTTTACATTTTCTTCTATTTTTTGATTCTTTTGATTTTGTTTGATTGATTCTTGCTATCTCACAGAATCATTACTTCTATTTGCTCAATTCTAATTTTTAAGGAATTATTTTCTTCAGTTGGCTTTTGTACCTCCTTTTCCATTTGGCCAATTCTACTTTTTTAAGGAGTTCTTTTCTTCAGTGAATTTTTGCACATCTTTTTCCATTTTTTGTGCTTCCTTTACCCAGCTCGACTCTTTTTTCATAATTCTCTTGCATAACTCTCATTTCTTTTCCAAGTTTTTCTTATTCCTCATTTATTTGATTTTTAAAATCTCTTTTGAGTTCTTCCAGGAGAATTTTTTGGGCCTGAGACCAATTCATACTCCTCTTTGAGGCTTCATATGTAAGCATTTTGACACTGTTTCTTCTTCTGAGATTCAGTTTTTGCTGTTGTTGTTGTTGTTGTTGTTGTTTTTGGTGAGGCAATAGGGTTAAGTGATTTGCCCAGGTTCATACAGCTAACGTATATCATGTGTCTGAGGCTAGATTTGAACTCAGGTCCTCCTGACTCCATGGCTGGTGCTCTATCTGCTGTGCCATCTAGCTGCTCCTGAGTTTGTGTTTTGATCTTCCCTGTTGCCATAATAGCTTTCTCTGCTTAGGGTTTTTAAAAAATTTTTCTTGTTTTTTAGTTTATTTCATGACTTTTAGAGCTGAGTTCTGCTCTTAGGACACTGTCCCAAGCTTCTTGCACCAGCAGCTAGGGGGTCGGTCACTGGCTTTCTGTGCCATGGACTCCGGGACTGGCAGCTAGTCTGTTATACTGGGATCTCCTAGCCTAGTCTTGCAGGTTGTGTTGGGGCCTCTGGGTCTGCTAGGCAGCACAAGCCTGCTATACTGTGGCTGGAGGCTTCACAGTTGGCCCACTGTGCCACTGGCCTGCTGAGCTAGGACCGTGGGGCCTCAGCTGCTGATTGGTGCTGGGGCTAGAGGCCTCCTGCTGGCTTACTCCAACAGTGCTTGTACTGGGCTGTGCTCCCCTTTTACCCAAGTGAGACAGACCTTTCCTATAGTCCTTCCAAGTTATCTTGGGCTGGAAAATTGTTTTACCCTCTCCTTTTGTGGGTTCTGTTACTCCAGAATTCGTTTTGAGGTATGATTTAAAGTTGTTTCAAGGGAAATTGGAAAGAGCTTAGGTAACTTCCTGCCTTGTCTCTGCTACCTTGCCTCTGCCTCATGCATATTTTCCTCCATTCTATTTGCTTATACTCTTTTTTCTTTCTGCTCCACTTTTCTTTCTTCTTCATTTAGTACAATAATTTAAGTGATTATAATTAATGAAATCTGAATTCACTTACATAGAAAAAATAGAAGCTAATATTGTGTTTTTCAAAATAAGCTGATTTCTGATTTTATAAGCTTCATATCAGAATTGTTGAAGTGATAAATTAGATCTTGAAGGTTTTACAAAAATAATACAATTAAGGCTTAACACTGTTTAAATACAAAATACTTACAATTTCATCAATATGGATGCTCCCTCTAACAACACAGATTGCAACCCCTCCATACCTTAGTACAATTTTAATAGTAGCTCTGTTCCCCCCACATTCCAAATATTTATTGCATGGCGAACAACTTTCTGGTAATGAATCTCTTTAAATTCCATAGCACATAGGTAGGACCAGCCCTGAAGTCTTTCTGGGTTAATAAGCCTTGTCAGAACTCATAATGTATTAGCATAGCCTTCAAGAGACAAGGTTACCTCCATGCTATGATTTTCAAGAACCAAGGCTACTCTCATGCTATGATAAGATATCAGTGGAGACAATTTAAATAATATAATAACTAGAAGTAATCTCTTCCCAATTTTCTTTCATAACACTTCGTATTTCTCTAATGCATTCTATTACATTCTAATTTACAATACATTTATATGGGTACATGTCTTATCTTTACTACTAGATGGTAAGTTCCTTGAAAGCAAGGGCCATGACTTATTTACATTTACATTTCCTAAGGGTCTAGTATGTATGATAGGAACTTAATAAATGTCTTCTGAATGGAAGAATAAAAGATGATGGGCAATGGCATCAGGGGACACACTATTGCTTATTCAGCCCATTGTTCTGTTTCTGAAAGTGGCACCAAATATTTTGTGACACTGGGGTTGCTACATGCCATGAAATATATCCAAACATTTCTAATTGTTCTTAAAAGCTTATAATAAATCATTGATTAATTTAACTAAATCATTCTTGGATTTATGTTTTCAGGTTGTATAGCCTCTCAGGATAGAAATTTTCTACAATTTTATAGTTTTAATGAAAAGCTAAATAATACCATCTCTTTATTATCCTACTTTCATATTATATAAAACAAAATGTTAATTTATTTTGATATTATACTGTAGCTTCTTGAATTATAATGCAACTCATTTGTGTTTATTCATATCATAATATAAAGCTGCTCACCAAATATTTTTGCAAATAAAAGGCATATTTTAATTCTAATGTATGAGCCCAAAATTCAAAATGAACAAAGAATAGTACTAATACATTTAAAACATACTAGCAAATGAATCTGCTGAAGAATAAGCAGCAAACAAAAGGGTAAAAAGAAACTATGATAGCTTGAGAGATATCTCTAGATAGATATATGACATATTCAAATAAATTAAGAAATAACTTGTAGGGCTATGAGAATTAAAAGTTTAAATAAAAGAAAAGGCAAAAATAAGTAAGAACATGTCCACAAAAAGGTGAGAAGAATGGCAAGGGGACTAGAGAACATCCCATACACTGACTGATTAAAGGAGACTGGAAAGAAGAAGACTTAGGGGTGATTTGATAGCTATCTTCAAATAACTGAAGGGCTGTCAAATGGAAAAGGAATTAGATATGTTCTGTTTGTCCCCAGAGGGCAGAACTAGGAACAAGAGGTAGATGGTGTAGACAGAAAGATTTAGGCTCAAAGTAAAGAAAAGCTTGGTGTAGACAGAAAGATTTAGGCTCAAAGTAAAGAAAAGCTTCTAATAATTAGAGCTGTACCAAAGTGAAACAAGTTGTCTCTGGAATCAGTGGATTCCCCTCAATACTTTGAGCAAACCTGAATGGCCAATTCTTTAGGATGTTGTAGAAGAGACTTTTGGTCGGCCACAAGTTGAGGTTCCTTTTATCTTTTAGATTCTGTGATTTTTCAGAAATCTAATCATCTGTGTATTTTGAATAATTAATCCACTGGTATTCCCAAATTCAACAATGTGATAGCAGCAAGATATCAATTCAATATACTTAATTACTTGAACAAGTTTATTACATTGAAAGAAACTCACCAAAATGACTCCCAAGCTCCACAGATCACAAGATTCATCATAGCCATTATGATTTAAGAGCTCTGGAGCAGCATAATGAAGGGTAAAGCACGGTGTTTTAAGAGGCTGATTATCAGGTGGCTTTAAACGTGCAAATCCAAAATCAATTACCTTAATTTCCAAATTATCATTTTCATCAGTGAACAATAAATTCTGTAAAATATAAACATTAAAGTTAGATTAATGATTAACATTCCATAATAACAGTTGCCTTTATGCAATGCTTTTAAGTTTATCAAATATTTTACATATATCATCTCATCTGCTTTTCACAACAACCCTATGAGGTATGTACTACAGATATTATTACCCTTATCTTACTGATGAGGAAACTGAAAATCATCATGTATCATATAGCTGGTAATCTCCACTTACTCTAAGGTTACCCTTCTTTCCACTATACCATACTTCCTTCCCAGTAGAAAAGATCCTTGAATATATGCTATTTATAACTATAATTTAGAGAAGTAGCATAGTATAGTAGCTTATGAACAGAAGGATGTTGGATTAGGTGGATTCTACTTCTAACTTCATGAAAAATATCAAACCATTGACAACGGGCAAAACACATGATTTTTCTGTGCTCAATCTTATCATCTGGCAAACAGGGATAATACATATTTCCATCTCTAAAGACAATTATCATAAAGATTAAGAAATAACTGAACTGTGCTTTTAGATCACTAAGTGAAGTATAACACACTTGTAAGATATTTCTGATTGTTTAGAATTCAGTAGTATAGAAGCTCAGCTCTACTTAGCAGCATATGTGGTATATATTTCACATAGACTAAAGAAAACTTACATAAATAAGTCTCATGTGCTATTCTGCACAGAATGCCCAATAGGCTACATTAAAAATGCTACTGAACAGATTGGTAGTACTGTATAAAAATATACTTCTGCTAGAATTTACTATAAATATTGGTGCATTGGCAAACAGACCAAATTTAGGGAACAATCTTCAACTCTACCAAATTATATCAGAGTTCAAGTTCCCTGATTTATGTAACAAACAAATTCCTAGTAAAGTATCAGAATTAAATTGCTGTCAAGAGTTTTGCATGTTATGTTGTATTGTCCAGGGAAAGAGAACTTGATTAGGAGTCAGGAATCCTGGGTCCCAGTTCTCATTTTGTCACCTATGGAACTCTGACCAGTCTCTCGCTGAATCTCACCATTAAAATGATGAAATAAGACTAGCTGATATCTAACATTCTTTCCAACTATACATTTAATGTGTTTCTTTATCTTCAGATTCTGGCAATTAGAGAAAGATATATCTTTATAGTATCTTCAGTTGGCAATCTGTGTTTTTGAAATTTTTTTAAAATGAGGAAAATGTATTGCCATTTGAATATAGTCATTTTTTATTTTACATTGATTCTATGTGACTGGCAAGTAGAAATACGTTGTTACATTCAAAAGAAAAGAAATGCTATGTTAATATTTTAATTATGGCTTATTTTAAATAAAATAACCCTTTATTGATATTTTGCTTTTTACATTTACATTTTACATAGTTTTCCTTAATACTCCTCCCCTTCCCAGAGAGCCATCCCATTTAAAAATAGTATTTTCTTATGACAAAAAGAAAAAGACAAAAAAAACCCAGTACAATCGATCAATACATTGAAAAAGTCTGAAAACACATACAATATTCAATGCTTGTAGACCTCTCACCTCCACAAAGGGGTGTGTTAAGAATGTATTGTCATGTATCTTCATTCAAGCCACGCTTGTTCTTTATAATTTTGCAACATTCTCCTTTGATTTTGTGTGTGTGGCTGCTCTTAACATTTACACTGTTGTATTCATTGTGTGTACATATTCTGCCTCTGCTTACTTCATGCAGATAGTTCCATACCTCTCTGTATTCATCACATTCATCATTTCTTATAGCACAAAAATATTCCATTACATTCATTTACCACACTGTGTTTACTCACTCCCCAATCAATGGACACCTACTTTGTTTCCAATCTTTTGCTATTGCAGAATACTGCTGTAAGTACTTTGGTGTATATGGGAATTTCCTTCCTTTCAATGACTTCCTTGGGGTATGTGCCCCAAAATGGAATTTCTGGGTCAAAGAATATGGACATTTCAATTGTTTTACTTGCATATCTCCAAACTGCTTTTCAAAATGCTTGTATCAATACTTGTATCAATTGGGGGAACTATTGATAGTTCCACAACTTCTCAAATATTGACTTTTGCCATCTTTTCTGATTGGCAGGGTTAAAGGTGAAATCTCAAAAAGGGTTGTTTTGATTTGCATTTCTCTTATTATTAGTGATTTGGAGCATTCTTTCATGTAGTTGTGAATATTATGTAATTCTTTTGAGAACTACTGGTTCATATCCCTTGATTACTAGAGAATGGCTATTATTATAAATATGTACATACACATACAAATAAAATATTCACATATATTTATATATGTAACATGAAACATAATGTTAATTGGTTATACATCTTGGGGTAAATTATCTCACATAAAAGGGGAAAGAACAAGCTTTTACAGGGGCAGTTAGGTGTTGCAGTGGATAGCGCTCTACCTTGGAGTCAAGAGGGCCTGAATTCAAATGTGGCCTCAGAAACTTGACACTTACTAGCTGTACAACCCTGGGCAAGTCACTTAACACCGAATGCCTCACCAAAAAAAAAAGAAAAAAAAGAAAAAAGCTTTTACAGTGGAGGGGAAGAGGGGGGAAGTGAGAGGGAATGAGTGAATCTTACTCTCATTGGATTTGGCTTAAGGAGGGAGTAACATACACACTCAATTGGGTATGGAAATCTATCTTACCCTACAGGAAAATAGGAAGGAAGGGGATAAGAGAGGGGGGATGATAGAAGAGAGGGCAGAATTGGGGAGGGGGTAATCAGAAGCAAACACTGGAGAGACAGGCTCAAATGAGAGAATAGAATAAACGAGGGGCAGGATAGGATGGAGGGAAATACAGTTAGTTTTTCATAACATGAGTATTACGCAAGTGTTTTGCCTGACTATACATGTATAACCCGTATCGACTTGCTTGCCTTCTCAATGAGGGAAGGTAGGGAAGGAAGAAGGGAGAGAAGTGGGAACTCAAAGTTTTAAAAATGAATGTTAAAAATTGTTTTTACATGCAATTGGGAAATAAGATATACAAGCAAAGGGATACAGAAATCTATCCTGCCCTACAGGAAAATAGAAGGGGAAGGAGATAAGAGAAGGGGGGGTGATAGAAGGGAAGGCAGATTGGGGGAAGGGGTATTCAAAATGCACACTGTCTTGGGGCGGTGGTGGGGAGAGATTGGGAGAAAATTTGGAACTCAAAATCTTGTGGAAGTGAATGTTGAAAAGTAAAAATAAATAAATTAATAAAAATACAACTAAAAAAAAGTTTTGCTTCTGTCTTTGACCTATTGCAATTCACTCTCCCTTCTATCACTGCCCCCTCCTCTTATATCCTTGCTTTCCTACCTTCCTGTAGGGTTAGATAGATTTCTATAACTAAGTATATATGTAATTCCCTCTTTGAGTCAATTATGATGAAAGTAAGGCTCATGCACTTCCACCCCCTAAGTTCCCCATCTTACTCTACACTGTAAAATCTCTTTCGTGTCTCTTTTATGTCAGATAATTTACCCCAATCTCCTTCTCTCTTTCCTCTTCTCCCAGTGCATTCCTTTTTCTCACCCCTTAATTTTATTTTTTAGATAATAATCACATCATATTTCATTCACAGGCCAACTGTCTATATATACTCCTTCTAAATGCTCTAGTAATGAGAAAGTTTTTAGGCATTATAAATATTTTCCCATGTAGGAATGTAAATTGTTTAACCTTATTGAAACCCTTATGATTTCTCTTTCCTTCTCTTGAGTTCTGTATCTGAAACTCAAAATTTCTCTTTATCATTGGTCCTTTCAACAGGTATGCTTGAAAGTCTTCTATTTCATTGAATACCCATTTTTCCCCGATTGATTATACTCAGTTTTGGTGGGTAGGTGATTCTTGGTTGTAATCCTAGCTCCTTTGCCTTTTAGAATATCATATTCTAAGCCCTCAGATCCTTTAATGTAGAAATGGCTAAATCTTGTGTTATTCTGACTGCAGCTCAACAATATTTGAATTCTTTCTTTTTAGTTGCTCACAGTAATTTCTCCTTGACCTGGGAGTTCTAGAATTTGGCTATAACATTCCTGGCAGTTTTGGGATCTCTTTCAGGAGGTGATCGGTGGATTTCTTCAACTTCTATTTTTTACCCTTTGGCTCTAGAACATCAGGGCAATTTTCTTTGATAACTTCTTCAAAAATGATGTCTAGGCTCTTTTTTTTATCGTGGCTTCTGGTAGTCTATTATTTCACTCAAAAATTTTTGTTTTATTGTTTCTTGATTATGGTTTTTTAAATTCTGTTTTCTTGATAAAGTCATTAGCCCTCATTTATCCAATTTTAATTTTTAAAAAATTGTTTTTTTTTTCAGTGAGCTTCTTTATCACCTTTGCCATTAGGCCAAGTTTACTTTTTAAATTCTTTTCTTCAGTGAATTTTTGTACCTCTTTTTTCCATTTGGGCAATTCTGCTTTTCAAGGCATTCTTCTCCTCACTGGAATTTTGGATGTCTTTTACCATTTGGCCTATTCTTTTTTTAAAACTGTTATTTTCTTCAGTATTTTTTTGTGCCTCCTTTACCAAGCTGTTGACTCTTTTTAAAAATTTTCTTGCATCTCTCTCATTTCTCTTCCCAATTTTCCCTCTACCTCTCTTACTAAATTTTAAAAATCTTTTTTGAGTTCCTCCATGTCCTGAGACAAATTAATATTTTTCTTTGAGGCTTTGGATGTAGCAGTTTTGACTCTGATGTCTTCTTCTGAGTGTGTTTTGATCTTCCTTGTCACCATAAGTAATTTTCTATAATCAGATTTTTTCCTATTGTTTGCTCATTTTTCAGCCTATTTCTTGACTTTTAACTCTGTACTAAAGTGGGGCTCTGCTTCTGGGGTAGAGGGCTCACTTTCCCAGGCTTCAAGGTTTCTGTGCTGCTAGCTTCAGAGCTAGTTCTGGGGGGAGTGTGGTCTGTAAGCTTTCAATTCTTCCAAGGTAGTATGATCTAAGGAGAAGTGTTTTTACTACTCTCCTGGCCTTTGCTCTGGTCTGAGTGACCACAAGCACTCTTCAGCCCTGGAACTGTGACCAGGGTCCCTGCTCCCCTGCAGCCACAAGCTCTTGTATGCTAGTGATCTTTCTTGCCGTGGCACTGACATCCACGGCTGTGAATAAATCTGAACATGGGCAATGCAACAGAGTTCTGCTCCCAGTGCCAGCAAAAGGACCCCTGTAATCTCCTTCTGAGTAGTTGTCTGACCCTCTCTTACCATCTGTGAGCTGAGAGGTCTGGAAGCAACTGCTATAGCTGCTGATTCAGTCACTCCCAAGGCCTGTTGCTGGTTTGCTGGGGATGGTTTGCACTGGCAAGGCCTGCACTGGACTGTGCTCCTCTTTCACCCCAGTGTGACAACAGACATTTCCTGCTAACCTTCTAAGTTGTCTTGGGCTGGAAAATTGTTTCACCCCTTCCTTTTATGGTTTCTGCCACTCCAGAATTTTGTTTTGAAGCATTATTTAAAGGTGTTTGGAGAGGTTGGGGGGAAACCTTAGGCGAGTCCCTGCCTTTTCTCTGCCATCTTGGCTCCACCCTCTCTCTATTTTGTTATCTGTGTTTGTAAGGATATGATTTTCCCTTTGAGGACTGCTTTATCCACATCCCAGAAATTTTAGTATATTTCACATTTCTTTCACACAACTGTTGTTTCTATGATTTATTCTTTGATCTACTCATTATTTAAAATTTCACTGTTAAGTTTCCATTTAAATTTGTCTTTTGTTTATGATCATTGAACTAATCGCTATTTTTATTATGCTATGGACTGTAAGTGATATATTACCATTTCTGAGTCTTCACATTTGTTTGCAATATCTCTGTACTCCTATAAAACACATATTTTTGTTAGGTCATGTGGTGCAGATAAAACTGCATATTCTTTTGCAGTTTCATTCAGAAGATACTATAATTCTATCTCTGGTTTCTCCATCAATTTGTTCAGTGCTAATCTTTGTCTTTTGTATATATTTCTGTTAAGACTTATCTAAAACTGAGAGTGGGACACTAAAATCTCATATCACTATGCATATAATGTTACTATCCATGTATTTATGTATTTTTATAGCTCAGTTAATATTTTCTTTATGAGTTTAGATGCTAGGGCATATGTTTTGAAGCATATATGTTTAATATTTATATTGGTCTCTTGTCTACAGTTCTTTTCAGTATAATATAGTTTCCTTATTTATCCCTTTTTATGTTTTGAATGTTTGTTTTTGCTTTATCTGGCAGTATGATTACAGCTCCTGCTTTTTTGGATTCACTTAATGCATCGTGAATTTTTTTCCAGCTCTTTGTTAGGAAAGGTGTCTGCATACATCTTTACTTTTTAATTGTTTCTTGTAAGCAACAGATTGTGAGGTTTTGTTTTCTTATCTAATCTATTATTTTTTCCTTTTATTGGATTGTTTAATTTATTCACATTTAAAGTTATGAGGTTTATATTTTCTTCCATTTGTCTCTAATTTTTTTTTCTAAGTTATGATTTTTCTTTCTTCTATTGTAAACACAGTACTATGTCTCAAGTTATTTTAGCTTAATCTTTTTTTTTCCCTTGGCAATTGGGGTTAAGTGATTTGCCCAGGGTCACACAGCTAGTAAGTGTCAAGTGTTTGGTCTGAGGTCGGATTTGAACTCAGGTCCTCCTGACTTCAGGGCCGGTGCTCTATCCGCTGTGCCACCTAGGTGCCCCTTAATCTTTTTTTTTTTAAAAGACAATCCTATTCCTACTAGCTCTATTCCCCTGACTCTCCAGCCTTATCCTCCCATTTGTTACCCCAGACTCAGGTTTTGAAGTTTTGCTTATTAGTTCCTTTTTCTTTCTTGCTTTTATCTAATTATTTAATTCCTCCCTCCCCTTTCCCCCTTTCAATTATGTAGCCAAGTAAAATTTCTCTTACTCACCTTCCCTTCAAGTTATTGTGTGTATTAGTTTTAAAAATTTCTTAGTTTTTGTGGCTTTTTTTAAGAAAGGATTTCTTTCCCTCATTCTCATTATTATTTACCTTCTCTTTCAGTCTGTTCTACTCTTTTATTCTTTGTCTCATGGCCCTCATATTATTTAGTGCTTTTTAATTCCCTTGTATTCCTCATGGAATTAAAATGATGAGGTACCTATTTTGAGTTCTCTCTTCAAAAGGCTTTCTGTTAGTGCCTTGTAGATCTTGTGCTTCCTGTTTCCCTTTTTTCCCCTATCATGCCCCAGCAATTTCTGCAGTAATAGAGAAGATATATTGTCTACAGTAGCATTCCTCCAATGTACTTGATTGGGCAGTTCATTATTAACCTTGGTACTCTTATCATTTTTTTTTAACCATTTGCCTAAAAATTTCTTCCCTTGGTGCATGCTCTTCCACTCTTCTGGTTGTCAGATGTTCCCAGGAGCTCTGATTCCCCTTCTCCTGAAGCATGAGAAGTGGTTTCTCTAAGCACTGAATTCCTGTAGCTAATATTCACCATAAGGTCCATGTTTCCCTATGTAGAATAGCTCTCGTCTCTCATAAAAACATTCAACAGGGATACCCACTCTCACCACTGAAACAAGGTTCCCCCTCTTTTTTTAAATAGTATTTTATTTTTCCCAATTGCACGTAAAGACAATTTTTAACATTCATTTAAAAAAAAATTTAGTTCCAAATTCTCTTCTTCCCTCCTTCCCCTCCTCTCTTGCTAAGATGGTAAGCAATGTGATATAGAGTATATATGTGCATCCATATAAAACATATTTCCATATTAGTTTTGTTGTGAAGGAAGAAACAGCAAAAGAAAAAAATGCCAAGAAAAAAATAAACAAAGTGAAAAATAGTATGCCTTAATCTTTATACAGATTATCAGTTTTTTTTTCCTCTGGTGGTAGAAAGCATTTTTCATCATGAGTCCTCTGAAATTGTCTTAGATCATTATATTTGTGAGAATACCTAAGTCATTCATTCATGCAATATTGCTATTACTGTGTACACTGTTCTCCTGGTTCTGTTTACTTCACTTTGCATCAGTTCATGTAAGTCTTTCCAGGTTTTTCTGAAATTATCCTGCTCATCATTTCTTGCACAATAGTATTCCATTACAATAATATACCACAACTTGTTTAGCCATTCCCCAATTTTTGGGCATCCCCTCAATTTCTAATTTTTTTGCCACCACAAAAAGAGCTGCTGTAAATATTTTGTACAAATAGGTCCTTTTCCCATTTTTTGGATCTTTTGGAGATATAGGAGCTATTCTATATAGTGGTATTGCTGGGTCAAAGGATATGCCTGGTATCATAGCTCTTCAGGCATAGTTCCGTTGGCTCTTCAGAATGGCTGAATCAGTTCACAACTCCACCAACAGTGCATCAGTGTCCTAATTTTCCCACATCACCTCCAACATTTGTCATTTTCCTTTTCTGTTATATTAGTCAATCTGATAGGTGTAAGGTGGTACCTCAGAATTGTTTTAATTTGTATTTCTCCAATCAATAGTGATTTAGAGCATTTTTTCACATGATTATAAATAACTTCGATTTCTTTGTCTGCAAACTGCTTATTTGTGTCCTTTGACCATTTATCAATTGTGGGATGACCTGTACTCTTACAAATTTGACTCAGTTCTCATACATTTGAGAAATGAAGCCTTTATCAGAGACATTTGCTGTAAAAATTGTTTCCCAGCTTTCTGCTTACCTTCTAATCTTGGCTGCATTAGTTTTGTTTGTGCAAAACCTTTAAAATTTAATATAATCAAAATTATCCATTTTACATCTTGTAAGGCTCTCTATCTCTTATTTGGTCATAAATTCTTTCCTTTTCCATAGATCTGGCAGCTAAACTATTCCCTGCTCTCCCAATTTGCTTATGGTATCACCCTTTATGTCTAACTCATGTATCCATTTTGACCTTATCTTAGCATATGGTGTAGGATATTGGTCTATACCGAGGTTTTCCCCCTTTTCAATCCCTCCCTTTATGTTCTCATCCATTCTCCTTTGGACTTTCTTCTTCCTAAGAGACTAGAGTTTATTTTCCCTCATTGTTATCTTTGATTTGAACAGGGTGCATCACATATTCCCCTGTATCTTCTTCCTCCTCTCCTCCTTTTTTACAAACCTTCTTATGTTGTAATATTGTTCCACAAAATTTTTTTTTTTGCTCAGGCAGGGTGCTGTAAGATTTAGTCCATGAATTGTCCAGGCTATTTCTCCACCATTGCTTCTATTTGACTTCTACTTTCATCCTTGTCTACTTGTGTATATTTAGAAAGTAGTCTCTTAATAGCCTTTCTGTTGTTATTTTGTTAATGTTGCTGCTGCCATCATCGTTCCTTGGTTGCTGCGGTTGTCTGGGGTGTTTAAAAAGCAAATAATCTTCAGGTTTGGTTTTCTTCCTAAAAATATTTTGAATGCTTCTTTATTGTTGAATATTCATTTTCTTCATTCATAGTTAAGATATGCTTAGATTTCAAAATAGGCCACTTTGGGCTGCATCTTGAGCTCCCACTGCTTGTCCACATTATCTTATTCCCTCCTGCATTACCTGTTGGGTGCAGAATAGTCTTGTGTTATCCAGATTTCCTTTCCTTTATATTTGAAGGTCTTTCTCCTGGCTGCTTATAAATTTTTTTTCTTAATGAAATTGTTGAATTTAACTACCACTATATGTCTTAGAGTTTGCAGCCTCAGTTTTTTTGTTTTTTTCCTGGAGGTGGTCTAAATTTTTTTGATTGGAACTTTGTTTTCTGTGTTCAGACATTCTGGGCAGTTTTCTAGTATTATTTTCTTGCATTATATTGCTCAAGTTTTTTGGCTTATCAAGTTCTTCTGGAAGACTTAGCATCCTGAAGTTGTTTCGATGCATTCTGTCTTTAAGATCAATATGTTTTGTGTGTTTTGAAAACATGTTTTCTTTTAAAGTTACTGCTTTTTGCTTCTCTTCTTCCATGGGGTTCATCACTTCCCTGTGTCTACATTCCCAATCAGTTATCCTCTCTTTTGTTTCTTTCGTGAGACTTGCCACTCGGGAATCATTTTTCTACTCTGCCAGTTATTTCTGCTGTGCATGCAATAAATTCTTCTCTCAATTCTTATTTCTCTTTTAGACCATTTAGGAACAGTGTGCTATGATTGATGCTTTCTTCAAAATTCACAAGCTCCTCTGCCTTATAAGGTATTGAATCATGTTCCTTTGTTTTGCAGCATTTATTTATAGATTCCTGAAATCTTTTACTACATCTGGAGACCATATTTCCTTCTGCTGTTAATGATTTCCTTGTTGGTATATCTGCTTATGTTCAAGGTCTTTGAATTTCTTCCTCCTGAGATCCTGAATAATTTCAGTATTTCTTCCCCTTATTTTCCTCTACTGCTCATTTTCTGACTCTCTTGTGAGTTTCCTGGTACCTGGATCTCAAAGTAACTCAGTCTTTTTCCACACTGAAAAATTTACAGTTCACAAGCCTAGGTTTTAGCCCCAAGTGCCTTCTGGGAAGAGAGAATTAACCCCAGATGGATGATAGGCTCTTTCCTTCAGGCTTAGTGGAATGCCACACAGTGTCCCAACACATATGTCTTGCCTAGTTCCCTCTGATCCTCAGTTCTCTGGCCAACTGGCCAGAGTGCTGCCATACAGCTATTGCAGCCTGAGCAAATTTTTGCCACTTGGAGTTTGGCACTGGGAGGAGGGGATGTCAGGGGGAAGAGTTGAGTTCTATTATGAGCAGACATGTTCAGCCCCATTCCCTTTGTTTCTTCACTCAGGCTATGCTCAGAATGCTGCCACATGGCTATCAAGACCTGTGCAAATATCTGCCACTTCAAGTACAATTTGGATCTTCAAGGCATTGGAGGATTGAGAGAGCTGGAATGTGAAGCTGAGTTCTGTTATAAGCCAGGGGTCAGTTTGTGCAGCAGCTGTATTGTCAGGAATGTGAGCAGTGGGGCAGGGGTATTAATTGGCTCTTAGGAGAATACTGGCCTTCTCTTCTATTAGTTCATTGACTTTTTACCCTATTTGAGTTCTTAGTGTTTCAGACTGTGGTGATAGCTAAAACTGTTTTATTTCTGGTTCATAATTCCTACTTTGGAATTACCACCTAACTATGCTTTCTAATTAGTTCTAATCCAGACTTGAGATTTTATGGGCATGTGGAAGTCACAGTATGGAAACTTCTTTCACTAACACATATTGCAACTTTTCCAATGAAACCTGGGTCCAGTGCATTTTGTATATGTGTCATATACTCTCAGCTGAACTCTAAGCCTTCAGAGGGCAGAAACCATGTTTTATATGACTTTATTCTGTGAAGGCCTAGCATAGCAAATTGCAAATAGCAGACATATAAAAAATGCTAAATGGGCTTAAGTTGTAAACATCTGAAAGTAAAACATTAAAAAACTGTATTAAAATTTTATGAAGACCTTTTCACATTTAAAATTTATAAAACTTATAATACAAATGTCAAACTAGACACTACAAATTGTGCTACTAGAGCAGATTACACTAGGGCAGATAAAAAGAATGTTTTCAATTTATGGTGTCAGTTTATGATGAAGGAAGTACCTGAATATACTAAGTACCATTAGAAATAGTATTTCATGGACTCTTCATCTCTTACATGATGGGGATGAATATAAATCCCATAGAATTTTTTTTCTGAAACCTTTTTTGGATTCATTCCTTATTCTACGTATAATACCATTAAATACATAATCCAATACTTCATAACATCATATCACACTTGGATTGGTGCAACAACCTTCCTGTTTTCTCTATACGTCTTTCTAAAGAGAATAATGTTCGTAGAACAATAGCTCCTAGATGTTACTCCCTTGTACAAAACTCTGTGGTAAATAAATTGTAGTGCTTTCAGCTTTATTCCTCTACCTTCACTTTTCTTATTTCTTTAAATTCTACTTATAATGTTCCCCTTGTATACGCTTTTTAACTCTTCTTGATCCTTTTGTTTTTGTTTCAGAATTTTTGCTTTGTTTAAGATTTGACAATGATTAACTCATCTGTTATATGCCTTATCAAGGAAATGCCTTATCAAGACATCCAGGACCCTCCAAACTTATATCTCCTTATTCTTCATTCAGGTTATTCTTTTCTTTGGTCTCAAACTACAGAATGATTAATTCCAACCTATGCCTTTGGTAATACAACTCCTTCAACCTGGAGAGCAGGTCTTTCTAAAATTTTAGTTCCTCCTTAAACTTTTCCAATAATTCTAATCAATATTGTTCATTTCCCTCCCTGACTGCCCATACTATTAGCTTAAAAAAACAAAATAAATCTGAAACATATGGCACTTAACAAAATATAAGCTTCTTGAGGGCGGAGACCATTTCATTTTTGTCTTTATGTCCCCAGTACCTAACAAAATATGTTGCATATAGTACTGGTTAATAAATATTTGTTGAATTGAATTACATTTTTGTTATTTAATTGTTTGCTATCTTGGTTTTGTTTCCCCAACAATACTCTAAGCAGTTGTTGAATCACTGGTCATTGATCTTTCATTACTAAGTGAATGAGAGAGATATCTAGGTATGCCCCAGGACTGTTCTATGTCCCTTTCTCAGCAATCTCTTGATCACAGCAGTTTTCATGTATTTGGTTATCATCTCTATACAGATGACTTTTAGATGAATACATTCAGCCTTCATCTATCTCCTGAACTTCAGTCTGAATCACCAATTGCCCATTAGATATCTCCAACTAGATATCCTCTAAGCATCTCAAATTGTACATGTCCAAAACAAAACTCACTATTCTACTCCTCCCATCTCCTCCCCAACTTTCCCTACATTTCTGACTTCTTTATTTCTATTGAAGACACTTGGGCTACCAAAGGGACTATTCAATCTGGCCTCAACTTATATTGCCAAATTTACCAAATACTATTCTCTTTAATGTATTCTATATGTTTAGCCAGACTGGCCTTTGTACAGCCCTGTCCTGGCACTCCATTTCCCATCTCTTTGCCCTTTCACATAGCTATTCTACATACCTGGAATGCATCTTTAATGCCATCCTAGTTTCCTTCAGAGTCAGCTCTGGTACCACCTTTTGACATGACCCCCCCCTTCCTGCTTCCACAAATTGCTAGTACTTTCCTCCCAAAATCATCTGGGTCTCCTTGCCTCAAATCTCTCCCTCACAAATCCATCTGCCAAATGATTGCTAGAGTGAAATTTATGAAACACAAGTGGCCACTCCTCTGCTCAATGAACTCCAGCAATTCCCTATTGCCCCTAGGATCACATGCTTCTGATTATCTTTTAAAACCCTTTATAACCTGGTTCCAACTTACTTTTCTATCTTTATTATACATTACTTCCCTTAACATATTCTGCAGTCCAGGCAAACTGGCCTTTTTGCTGTTCTCATATATGATATTCCTTCTATTTGCCTTTGAATATTCCATCCCTCATGACTGGAATGCAGTGTTTTTGCAGTGAATGCTGAATCTGTGCTACCCATTATGAACAAGGTCCTGTGAACCAGCTGGGTCTCTTTGACTCAATATATTTCAGTATTTTTTCATATTTTATCAAAATTATCTCAACTTCATCAACATGATTGGGTTTATTCATATTCTACACTATTTTTTCAAATTTTAAAGGGAAATATAATTTCCTGTAATAAGTAGAATAAATCAAGCATTTGTTAAGCATTCACTACGGGCCAGGCACTATCCTAGGTATTAGGATTACAAAATACAAAGGCGAGGCAATCCTTGCCATCAAGGGGCTTATGTTCCAGAGGCAGAGATATATGGATATTTTATATATGGGTATTTAAAAAATGCATATAATACAGATACAAGGTAACCTTATTGCGACAGCCACTGGCTGCTGAGGGATCAGGAAAAAGCTTGTGCAGAAGATGGCACTTTAGGTGATGCCTAAAGGAAACCAAAGATTCTAAGACGCAGAGCTAGAGGTGAGGAAGGAGAGCATTCTATGTATAAGAGTCAGCTGGTACAGAGGCCCCCAAAGAGGAAATAGACTATAGTGTTCAAGGAACAGGAAACAGGCCAGTATGACTAGACTCTAGAGTACATGGAAAGAAGAAAAGTGAGAGGGTGGGCAAGGTTGGTATAATGACTGGGACTTACAGAGTGTACATGTTATATGGGTGGTGAGGGTGTAGGACTGGGGTGACCTGGTCAGAACTGTACTTTAGAAAAATCACTTTGGTGTGGAAGAAGGATTGGAGAAGAGAGAGGCTTGAATTAGAGAGTACAATTAGGAGGATCTTAAGGTGAGAGGTGATGAAGGCTTGAACCAGAGTGGTGGTTATGAGTTACAGTAGATGAAGAAATTCTGAATGCTGTGGATAAGTTCACTTACCATGGTAGTATACTTTCCAGGAGTGGTTATGAGGGTAGAGATAAAGGGAAATAGGGCAAGATATTGTGGAAGTTAAGCCAAGATTTTGCAACTGACTGAATATGCAGAGTAAAATAAGAGTGAGGAACAGAGGATAATGCTAAGGTTGTAAAACTGAGTGACTACAAAAGATGTGATAGCCTTGACAGTAATATGGAACTTCAGTGGAGGAGTAGGTTTTTTTGGAAAATATAATGAGTTCTGTTTTGGACAAGTTTGGATGACATGATTGACATGATGCATGTAGGGCATCCAATTTGAATTACTTAAAAGGCAAATAGTGACTGGTATAGAGCTCAGAAGAGAGACTTGGGCTTGATATTATTGATCTGGCAATCTTGTTAATTAAGAGGATAATTGAACGTATGGGAAGTGATGAGATCACAAAGTGAGAGAGTATACAGAGAAAATGGAAGCAGGTTCAGGGCAGAAGCTTGGGGCAGAGGAGAGGAAAGAGTATTCAGAAAGAAAGGGTCAAATTCAGCAGAGCTTAAGAAGGATAAAGACTGAAAAAAGGTTTTCAGATCTGGCAATTAAGAAGTCACTGGTAACTTTCAGCAGAGCAGCTTCAGTTGGATGATGGGGTCAGAAGTCAGAGAACTATTGGCAAAGAACAGACACAATTTTTAAAAGGAGATTGGCAGAGAAAGGCAGAGGAGATACAGGATGATAACTAGTTGACATTGTAGAATCTAGTAAAAAGGGATTTTTTTGGTTTGTTTTTGTTTTTTTTTTAAGAATGGGGAGACTTGGGCATATTCGGAGGTCTAGAAAGAAAGGAAGCAGTGAACAGAAAGAGATTATAATGAAAAACAGCTCAGTTTTCATTAAATATAATTGTTGAAGATTTTTTCCTAAAATCAGGAGGAATAATAAAGAAATAAAAGAAAGCTAAAAATACTCATTACAAAGTTTTTTTAAAGGCATATTAGATTTTACAATATTCAAATCTAGATATGTGATCTCAAATCTGCTATGATTATATGCATTATAATTCACCATAATTAAGAACTTTATCATCTACTAAAGGCTAAAAAACAAGTGGGATTCTTTAAGTCTTGAAGAAGTTTCACAGTACATTTAAGTCAAGTCTAAATGTAGTACAATCACTGAAAAGATGGGGAAGTGGGGAAAGAATAGACTAATGAGCTTTTATTAAAATGGAAATGAAAAGATATTATAAATGTCTAACATTATTCTGTATTGTGAATGAACTATGATGCCCCTAAAACCATTGCTAAAAAGGCAGATGGAGTAAAGTGCCTAGCACAGTGCCCAGCACATAGTAGGAACTTAATAAATGCAGATTTATTTGATGGATTAAGGGCAAATGGCTACTGTTCTTATTTCAGTGACTCTAATGCCATTCTATCCTGTTCTGAGCAGCTGCACACCAAACTGGAGGCCCCCTCCTAATTTTTATTTTCTCTTTCCCCAAAGCCCACAGTACAGAGACTGAATAGATTTTTAGAGGCAGGTATTGGGTTTGGGGATGTGTACAGTCAGAGGTAGTGGGGAATAAGCACTATAGTTTCTATGTTTTTCACCTAATTTTGAAATTATAAGTGAGTAAGTGATAATTTTTAAAAACACGCAGCACCTTATTAAAGTATTTAGTGATCTCATGTAGTAGGAATGATTTTACCCATACAGGAAACCAGCAATGAATACCACATAATTGACCATTGAAAGAAGTATAAATTTCTGATCTTAATGAAATATGGATTCAGGGTAGGAGAAACACTTCAATTTCAGAAAAATATTCTAATATTTAAATCACAAAATGAAAGATGTCCTATAAGAAGCTAATAAAGTACCCCTTTTTATTACTCCAAAACCTGGGGAAGCTAGGTGGTACAGTGGTTAGAGCTCTGGTCTTGGCCTCAGGAGGACCTGAGTTCAAATCCAGCCTCAGATACTTGACACTTATTAGCTGTGTGATCCTGGACAAGTCACTTAATCCCAACTGCCTCACCAAAAAGCAAAAAAAAAAAAAAAAATTACTGGAAACTTACCTAAGAATGTATTAAATAGGTTAAAAGTAGAGTTCAATTAAAATATTTTTTAAAAGTCTCCAAGTTAGATAAATGAAAAGAGTATAATATTTTTCATTAAATATGATCAGAGGTCAAATTTGGGGAATACATATACTCAGATACATATATGAGATGGTTAATCATTAAAGAATGAGATATATGAAAATGTGTGGTTCTATATAGACATAAAGCAGTAATTTCAGCACCTTCCAGTTTTAAAAAAATCATGCCTGTTCCTTGTCTATCAGGAAAACATTTAAGTGGTGTGCTTTCACATTTAAAAATAGACGTCTAATCTCTAACACAGAGCACCATATTTTCAGTGGGAGGCAAGTAGGAGAGTGAGAACTGCAATGAAGGAAGCACAGAGACTGCTTTAAGAGCTGAAGATATATGAAAGACATCTTTTTAGGCAATTACCTATAATATTAATAAAAGTACGTGAGCAATTATAGCCATTGAAAGCTGAATTTTAAATATGTTAATCAGCTGTATTGGTGTGATCCAAAGATATCTGTGTTAAAAACCAAAGTTATTTAAATTAAAGGTATGAATTCTATTTCTAGAGAAATATTTTTTATGTCTTTACTCACATGGAAATAAGCTTCAAATAAATTATTATTTTTAATGCTGTTTAGGGTGTAATATAATCAACAAACATTTAACATAACTATATGTTTTAAAAGAGAGGAATATACGATTTTGTATTAAGCTAATGGGAATTCATTAGTATAAAACTATCAGTTACACATAACACAGGAATAATTGGTTCATTCAAACACAGCAAAATTACTGTTTTTCTCATTAGTTTTCTAAAGGAGGCTTTAAAGTTCACAATTTTGCTATTTAAAAAACATTTATTTGAGAGACTGAACAACTAGAAATGAGAAATACACAAAAAGCTGCTACATTTGAAGAAGTGATTGCATAGTTAACATAAATTATACCACCACAGCATTTAAAAATACGCATACAATACAGTTAAATAAACTAAGGAAATTATATTTGGATACTAGCAATGCAACTCTTTACATTTCTATTCATAGAGCAATAAATAAATCAGAAAGGTAAAAAAGTACGCTTTCTAAATGCATTACTAAAAAACCCCTAATATAGTATGTGTGTATGACAATATTTCCTGATTTTTTTTGTTACAAAATTTCCACTGCTAATTTTAGTTCACAACTGTTGCATAAAGCATTCATTTGATAAAAGGATCTCTCACCCATACAAGTATAACTTCAAGATGATCAACTGGCAAAAAAGGATAGTTTCTTTTGAGACTAAAAAGAAATCCAAAAAGCATGCTTTTAGTTTTTTTTTTTCTATTTAAGAAGAATGCCCTAGAAGTAGAAAGGACACAAACAATTACTGAATAAGTAATAATGATGCTATTTAAGATTATATATACCTCAGGCTTCAGATCTCTATGTACCACTCCCACATCATGCATGTGGCTTACAGCTGAAACAAGCTTCCGCATGATATAACTGGCTTCAGTCTCACTGAAGTGTTTCTTTTTCTTAATTCGTTCAAAGAGCTCTCCCCCATTCAGAAGTTCCATCACCAGAAATGTGTGAAGCTAGAAAACAAATACAATTGTGTGTGGAATTCTTAATATTGGTAAGTCTGTGTTAATGCTAAGTCTTTATGACATTTTCGATAATTTATTATGAGCATTACAAATTGTGTTTTACACTTGGATGAGTCAAAGGTTTAATCAGTGAAGCTTTATCTTCCACCGATGCAATTAATGATCCCATCAAATGTTCCCATTTTGTGCTATCTGAATCCATGTTTTTTCATCAATCATTCATATAGGGTCTACCTAATCTGCTGGAGAACTTCTCAGGGGTATCAGGCAACACTTGGCCTTTCCATCTGTTGTCCCTAAATAACCCCTAAATAACTAGGGGTTTGTGAAATGTTAAAAACATTTTTTTAATTTTAATTTTTTGGTTCAGATCTGTGACTTCACTGGTATAAGAAACTTCCGGGAAGGAAACCCTAACAATACAGATCAGCATCTGTTTTGCAACTTAAAATCTTACTAAAGAACTGTTAGCATCATTCCGATGTTGAATGATTGTCCCAGAGTAACACAGCCAGTATTTGTCAGAGGTGTGACTTGAACTCAGCTCTTCTTGACTATTAAGGCTACCTTTCTATCCAATCAGCCAAACACCTTCACTTGTATGTATTTCAAAATATATAGTCTCCTTGTTAAAATAATAGGTGTTCAAAGTAACAAAATAAAGGAAAAATGAGGAAAATTATGGCTCTTTAGAATTTCATTTGGGTGATGATGGAAAATCTAAAATACCATAGTAAAATATTTGCATATCTTTTTCCTGAATGATTTCCTGGGAATTCCATGCAATACAAAGGTGTTACACAATAGGAAGAATGCTGAAATTCAAGCCTGCTTTTAAAGCCTTGCTTTGCTACTTACTACTCTGTGAACCTGATTCTGTGGCTGACCTACACTTCTGAGCCCATTTCCTCATCTGTAAAACAAAGGATTATACTAGATGACCTTTGAGGTCCCTTCCAACTCCAAACCCATAATCCTAGATGGCCTGGGTTCTTAACTTTGGATCTCTGGAGAGATTTCAGGGGGCCCATGAACTTACATTTTAATTTTTACTATTTTTTTCAATTTCGCATTTTCTTCAGTTATGAATGTAGGAAATAAAACATTATTCTGAGAAGGGGTCTACAGGTTTCATCAGACTGCCAAAGGAGTCAATGACATTAAAAAGGTTAGGCATCCCTGCTCTACGGAAAGAATTACTTCAACCCTCACAATCTAGTTTTTTTTTTGACTAAGAAGTAGAAACAGCGTTGATCTTTACTTTTAAGAGCATACAGACCAGACTATGGTCTTTCTTAAAAATAAAGAAGATCAATGATTACTTTGGATTCCCCTCCCTGACTGAGAGCATGATACAACTATTTAATGGCAGACTTAACTTCAAAAGGTATAAAAATGTTTTTCTACCACCTGGTCTCAGTGTTAGCCAAGTAATCAGTTTCAGAGCTCCTATGAATACCTATGACAAACACCTATGTGTCAAGCTGCCAATGCATTATGATGGAAATTTACAAGTGACACTCTATGTCTTTACACTTACCTTTGATCTCAAATTCATGAAAGTTCAGATACTGTGCCATGATTAATTACACTGTTTCTTTCATAAATTAGATAAGCTTTGCATGTGTTTTATTACCAAATATTAACATAGGAGCTATTGAAAAAGTACATTTTAAAATTAAATCTTAAAGAATTCTCAAATTTAGAAAAAGGGTAAAATATTCAAATTATAAGGCCCAAGCATAACTGCATTGTTATCTTCTTTAATAATTCAAGAATCTATGTCCTTTGCTATCACAAATAATAACCCTATCACAACTTGGAAGTTAGTTTTCAACAACTGCTATGGCAAAAAATTTGGTCAATTTTGGTCGACCTGATGATAAGCATCTCCAAATTTAACTAGGCTAGCTCTAAAATGATGAAGGGAAGATCTGTTGGTAAGCCATCCTCCAAACTTTCCAGACTTTCCACTAGCACTGACACTGAGACCCCCAAGGACACCTCCATTTCATGATGACATATAAGAATAGGACTTGAGTGGAAATTCACTGTCATCTAATATCATCTGAATATAGCATGTTTCTTTTCTACTTGGTAAAAAAAAATACAATGCAAAGTCTGTTAAATTAAGTGCATCATTCCAGTATGTAATGAACAAGATATAAAAGTGAACTGTTACCTCTCTATGAGACCAACTCTTAGGCTATCAAAGACCAAGCTAATTTGACATAATTTTTCATGGATGAAGAAGGTCAAGGTTAAACATTTAATATACATTTGAGTCAGTTGGCTTCATAAAGAGAATACTATTCCACATTCACAGTCTGAAGCCATACCTCTCATCCAGCTGCTGTTATTAGTTACAAAGAATGGATGGTATGAGAGTATGGCTCAGGAAAATCCAGCAACACTACTGGAAAATCAATCAACCAACAAGGATTTATTAAGTGCCTATATACTGTAGTAGGTACTGGGGACATAAATACAAATATGACATAATCCCTGTGTTCAAGGAATTAAGAAAATAATTTTAAAAATAAGTTATTCTGATGAAAAGTTAACAGAGTTTTCACATAGGAAGAATACCACATTTATATAAGAAAATATGGGATTGTATCATATGAGAAGCAATTTGTTCTGATGGCTCCTCTGCATAAAAAGTAAGAAATAGCATAAAACTAATACAAACACACATAATAACTTTTGACTATATAAATATAAACTAGGCATTAGGAATCTGGTACCTGAGATCTGCTGTCAACCTGCCAGTCAGGGGCCAATCCCCTCTGATGCCACCTGCTTGGAGATTAATCTGAGATTTTTTTTTAATGCATAGTAGCTTCAGAACTCTAGCTGGCAAGTCTTACCTCTGACTTTTAGGTTGGAAATAGGTTTCAGATGCCCCTTGATATCTTGGGTGGTGATATGGGGACAGGAGGATACAGTGCCCCTCATAATTCAGCACATTAACAACACCTGAAAGTGGGAATAAGCAGGAGGGAGGGAGGAAGGAAGGAAAGGAGAAGCCAGTAATAGGAACTGGTACAGGAGGAAAGTCTGAAAAATGTTGCCGCTGCCACTGGTCACATCTTTTCCTCTGGCTCCTACAACTTCAGCTTTGTTCTCACAGCATGGACACTGATCCTGGGTGCGTGGTTTCAAAGCCATAAGTTCTTCTCCAATCCCAAGTGCCTTCAGTTAAGCTGATTCTCTGACCCTTGATGAGAACAAAAGGCTGAGGGACACTGCATCCAAATGCTTAGGTGGCTGCAGACACAATGATCTGGGGTCCCTCAAACATTATTTTCTCTATCAGCTTAGCTATATTTAATGCAACTTCTCTTCTCACTGCCAGCTTGCTCACACTAATCTGTCTCTTGACCCCACTATAATTCCACTAGCCTGGTCAGATATTTCAGTGAATGAGGGTAGCACACTAGAGCTGTCCTAGGTCAATAATGTCATGGTTCCTAGTAGAAAGACAAGAAAGCTGAGATAAAAGGAAAAATAGAGGCTGGCACTTGGCTTCTGATTTAAGCTGGTCTTATTATCTGGAACAGGGTAAATAACATTAAATTTACACTTTCGGGTGTCTCCTTTACTTTCTGCCTAAAGAGGCTAGGATGCGAGGCTTTAAGAGCCCCTCTAGGAAAGAAGGGATTGCTGAGTAACTATCTATCCAGTACTGGGGAAGGTAGGCGTCCTAGGAATTAGGTTACAGCTATGGCAGTTGAATCATCAAAAAAAAAAAAAAATGTAGCTAGTAGCAGTGATAGCATTGTCCAGATCCCACTAACATTTAACCCGTGTACCACAATCAGCCCTTCCTTCCTTTAATTGAGTGCAATTTGATTCATTTCAATAAACATTTATCAAGGATTACTACTGTATGAGCTATGCACTATACTAGGTAACAGGAAAACAAAGATGAAACATTTATTAAATGTCTTCTTCCATTTTATGTGCAATTGCATATAACCACATACCTAGTTTGGACAGGTATATGAATCTGATATAAAGATTTTGGGGAGGGGAGTAGGTGCTGTTCCAATGGCATGTGAAATTTCTTTCCTATCATGACCTGTAGTGTCACTCAAAATGGCATTAAAGCCACAAAAAGACTGTCAAATGAGCTATATGTTTTCATTTTTGCCAACAGTACTCTTCCAAATTAAAAATAAGTCACCATCAGGATTTACTATTTGAATGTATAATTAATTACTGTTAGTGTTTAAAGTAATCAACTTTTTGTTAAAGTTAATTCCTTAGAACTAAAGGAACCAACCAACCAAAAAAAAGGGAATATGGACCAAATACAAAATAAATGCTTATAGGATAATTAGTTACATGATCAAAGAAATGACTTCTTAACATTCTGAGAGTTAAAAGGAGGGTACTGGAAAAATAAAGGACCCCCTATATTAATTGATTTTGAAGAGTCTCTAACAATACATAAGAGAAAAGATTAATATGTGGTCTAATTTTAGTATATGTTTTTATTATGATAAATGGTATGTTTATATCAAACCATCCTGTCAGTTAATGGTAGGCAAAGAAACGATAATGCTTATGTTTAGCAGTGAAATACCTGATCATGATAAACTTCATACAACTTCACTATATTGGGGTGTCCTTCACAGAGTTTCAAAGCTGTTATTTCTTTCTGAGTGTTGGCTTCCATTCTGTAAAATGAAGCAGCCATATTGTACCAATCTATTCAAGCATATTTCCAATCCAATACTACCCTAAATCTAATTCTGTTTTTATTTAATGTGCACCAAAAACTTAAAATCAGTGTTAGGGCAGAACAAAATTTCTGTGAAAGTAATGACTTGTACAGTTCATTTGGACAAGCAGTCCATTTATTTCAGAGAAAATCACTGTCTGAGTCCCTAAAAACCAAGTCAAATGATAATATTCCCTATGTCTCATAATTTGGTAATTGTATTATGTGGTACAATTACAGAAGTCAGAACAATCATTTACTAAAACACATCTCTTTGCTAGTCCTAATAATAACCCTTAGTAACCTAGTATCTTTTTTATTAGAAATGTTTTATTGATGATTTTAAAAATATTGTTATCATGCCTCAATGACTCTCCCCATTGTATTCCCCAAAAGAACTCTTCCTTGTAAAAAGGAAGTACAGTCAGGTAAATCAAATCAAGACATTCTGACAATGCTAGACTAATTTCTAAGGAAAAGTAATTGCATACATTCAATAGCATCTAAAAAAATCCAGACAAATCTGATTATTAGTAACACTTAATAAAACCATCTCAGTTAAATGTCCCTGTCAGAAGCAAAGAACATTTCTATTAAAATGCATTATAAGGATACACGCTGTCTGTGAAAAAAAATTGTTACTATAAAGTACAATATCTAGTGTAAACTATTATTTTGAGACAGCATGTCATAATGAAAAGAACACTAGATAAGGAATTAAAAGAAATGTGTTAAAATTATGACTCTTCCACTTATAAGCTATATGACCTTGGTCAAGTACCTTAACTTCTCTGAGTCTCATTTATAAAATTAGAAAAATAATATGTGTACAAGCTGGTTCTCACAGGGCTATTGTAAGAAATGAAATAATGTATGTTAAACTGTGATGTAAAGTACTAAATCAGTATATGTTATTATGAATCAAAGGACTGAACCTCTGAGTACAATCCTAAAAATGTTTTGAATCATGATTTTTTTAGGAAAAACTTCATTTATAATATTAATTAGATGGTATGGGTATAAAAACACAAAAATATTTTTAAAAACATTTATACCTTTTGCTTATTATTTTGACTGCATATTCTTGGTTGCTTTTCCTATGTAAACATTTTCGACAAATTGAAAAACTTCCTTCTCCCAAAGGTTTGTCTTTAAGATCTAGGTCATAGTGCTGATAAAATGGAGAGTCCTAGAAACAAATCAACAATGTATAACTTAGAGAAATAACATTAATATACAATACTTAAAAGACCATCTTAGAATATTGATTAATATTTGATATTCACTAAAACAAAGTTCTAATATTTTTATTTCTTTCATCCTTGTTAAAATTCATTTAAATTATGTAACCCTATTATACTGTTTTTAAAAGCTGTATCAGCATTTAACAGTTCTTTAGAACAAAAGGTACAAATCAAACATCTTCAGAGCATTTTTTCTCACATTAAGACTTTAATAAATCATAGACCTCTTAAGAAACAAATATTACTATTAAAGTACTCATATCAGAATTCATTCAAGCCACAAATACATTCTTTAGCTTAAAAAAAATCTATCTACCTTCATCATTGCACTCCTGGCGACATTTGTTATTCCTGGACGTTCAATTCCCATGTGAAACTGAAGAGGATCTATGACAGCTGCATTACGTTTAAATAAGATAGAAGGAGCAACAAAAGAATACCCCTGGGGGTGGAGAGAAATAAAAAAAAAATATGATAAAGGTTATAGACCGAAAATATTAAGTTTAGGCTGCTAGGATTCTAGAATTTTTGAAGAAAGGAAAAAAATTAAAAGATGGGTAGCTATTATTTTATTTAAGGTTTAAGACACATTTTTGTTAGAAATCAAAAGGTAGAGAGATGCTTTTTAGAAGAAAAATATGCCACCTTCTGGCATAGTTAAATTAATTTAAAATTAATAAATTTTAAAAAATGCTTTCTTTGTCATCTCAAAAAAATGATTCTTAACTTCAGTTCTTTTTCATTGGTAACAAAAGCACACATTTCAAAGTGGCTAGATTTCAAAGAAACATATAGTTAGGGAATTAAAAAGAAGCTGAGTTGATACTAGAATAAGTGCTATTTTAAATTGGAAAAGTGGGTTTCACCATAAAGTTTACAATTTGTGAACACTTGATCCTATTACTGGATTAATTTAGCCCAATTAAATTTAAGGTCAAAGTTTCATGCAATTTACAAACATAATATAGTATACTAATGCAATGATATATCAACAGGACAATGATGCTTAATCCTGATTAAGATTACTAAATAATATATTTGTTTGTATTTGTATTTGTAATCCATGATTTAAAGAAATAAAGCCTATTAGTCAGAATATAAAATCTCAAAGTATAATAAAAATCATTTTTAAATTGAAAAATCTTTTTTAAATGCTTAACAAGTGGAAAGTAATTAAAAATAACTATCTAACATAAAAAGTGAAACCAACAATTGTAATGATCAACATTTCACTCTATACAGAAGTAAAATAATTAAGCACATTTTCTATAAAAAAGTTTTGAGAAATAAAAGCTATCATATAGAACTACAAATAAATTAATTTTTTGCATATCAAACTCTTTTTCTTCTTTTTTTGGCCTGGACCTGTGATTTCATCAATGTAGGGAGCACCTAGAATACTCGTAGAATACTCTCTGCCAACGTAGATTAGCCCCTCACCAACAATTTACAGAGTTGCCTGGGGACAAAAAGAACTTAAATGGGTTACTGAGAGCCATAACCTCTAAGTGTCAGAGGTAAGACTTCAATCCGGGTCTTCTTGACTCCAGCAGTGGTTCTGCATTTACTACACCATGCTGCCTCTCATATAGCAATAATAAACTCTTAAAATACCTTAAAATAATAACTATAAAATAAACCATAACATCTAGCAAATGTAACTGATAGCTGTAGCCTTTCAATACCCCCTTGCACTAAATTAAGAAACATTTAAAGAACATTTTCTTAAAAGACTGTTAAAAACATGTAAAGACAGGAAAAACTAATAATCAATTTTCTAAACATATGTACACTAAATATATAAAGGTATTTAGAGAGATCTGCTTTTTAAAATTACCTGAAATAGCCTCTCTGAACTCTGAGGCAGAGCCGCAGGAGAATATGTGGGATCCATTTCTGTAAACTCCTCTGCAAAATTACTGACATCTAACTCATCCCGGATTACTGGTTTAAATGGTGCTGGCACTTTTTTGGCAGCTAAATCATCCCAATTTATTTTCTAAAGCAAAAAGTAAAATTAAAATTAAGTAGTAATTAACAAAATAAGATAACAGAGAAAAATGATTTTGAATAGAATCACTAAATTTCAACAAATTGGACTAAAGGTAGTTAAGAGTTTAATTCCGTGACTTTAAAGAAAATGTAAATCACAGCTGTCATTCAGAATGCTACTACTGAAAGGTACCATGTATTTTAGAATACTGTGGTATCCTCCAGGGGGCACTGCAATATACTAGTTTAGAGCCAACAAAAAAGGAAAAAAACTTCTTTCATCCAGAAGTTTCTTGAAAGGTAGCAGGCTAAAGCAAAAATACAAAAATTTAAAATTCTCACCAAAGAGACCAGTTGCTATTCAATTATTCTTTTCTGATATAATTAGAGTTGTGAAAAATCCTCTTCTTGCCCCTAATTTCATTCTTCATTCCCAACAGGCACAGAGCTCTCACCTTCTCTCAAGTCTCAGCCCACATCTCGCCCTGTCTCCCGCCCCTCTCCTCCCCTCCCTCGACTTCTCTCCTTTTCAGAATTGAATTATGTTCACTGATCCTATTCTTTTTCTTTTAGTAGTTTTCTAATCAACTGATGCAGATTGTTTGGGAAGAAAGTGGTATTTGGAGGAGGAAGGATTGCATGATCCTATAGAAGGTTTAAGGAGTTTCTAAATATTAAAAATATGATAATAGATAAAAACCTCATTCAAATTTTTTTCAATTCCTCTTAACTCTATTTTCCATAGCAATATTTACCCTGATAGTAAAACATACTTGGTAGTACTAGATTAAAGTTATAACCTGACATCTTTCCTTCTTATTTATGTCCTTCCTAGTACTTTAACAAATTAGTCTTTTAAAAACTTAAAAAACAAAACAAAACCCAGTCTCAATACATTCCCCTAAATGTTTATTTCAGAATGTCTTTTTAAATGATTCTGGGTATATAGTGTGAGGCAGTGACTAGTTACCAATAGTGACTATGTGACAGAAACTAACAGTATGGAGAGTAATAAAAAAAGCTAATGAACCTATATATTCCTACAGACATTGCTCTATTAAATTTAATCAGCTAATACAAAGTGTTTTCCTTATGCCCTCTTGTGGAAGAAGTGGGAATAAATTTGATCATAGAATTTTCAAATTTGAAGGGACCTTCAAGATATCCTAGTTCAACCCCTTCAATTCCATAAATTATGATCTTAAAATCTAGAGAGGAAAGTGACTTGTGCTGTTTTCATTGACACAGTAATGGTTTCCATTCAAAATGAATCATCCGTTGGAGCCTTGAATAGTTGGAGAGCATCCAGAAGGGCAACCTGGATATCGAAGGGTTCTGAGTTCATGACCAGTTGAAGGATATGGGGACATTTAGTTTGAGGAAGAAAAGATGTACAAGGGACAAGATCAGTGTCTTTAAGTACTTAAGGGCTGTCATCTGCAAGAGTGATCAGAATCTTTCTCTTCAGGCCCAGAGGGAAGAGTTATGAGCATTAGATAGAAATTGAAAGAAAAAAAAGGCTTGAAGTAAGGAAACACTTCTTAATAGTTATTTACACAGAAGTGAAATGAATTGCTTAGGCAGCCTGGGCAGTGCTATGTAAAGATTGAATGGGTTTGGAGTCAAGAAGTTACTATGGTTATTCAATCATGTATGACTCTTCGTGACTCCGTGGACCATAGCAAGCCAATATTGTCCACCGGGTTTTCTTGGCAAGGATATCAAAGTAGTTTGTCATTTGCTTCTCCAATGGACTCAGGCAAACACAGATTAAATAACTTGTCCAGGGTCACAAAGTAGTAAGTGTCTGAGGCTGGATTTGAACTCAGGTCTTCCTGACTCCAGGGCCACAGCTCTATCCACCGAGCCATCGAGCTGCCCCTGCAGTCAAGAAGAATCGAGTTCAAATCCTGTCTCAGACACCCAGCTATTAGGCTAGGCCATGCTGGGCAAGTCACCTAAGTCACTTATCTCACTCTGAGTTTTCTCATTTGTAAAATGAGGGGGTTGGACCTGATGGCCTCTGAGGTCTTTTCTGGCTCTAAATCTGTGAGGGTGTAGTCCGAGATGTGCTGACTGACCTTCTTCACTGGACATCTCCAGAGCCTGGGTATCCAGTTGTTCAGGATGTCAAAGAGGGGATCAACCCTTTTTCAGACATGACTTGGACTAGAAGGCTACTGAGACGCCTTCCAATTCTTAAATTCTATTAATTTTATTGACTGAGGTTAATTTTTAAGCCAAACTGCTGAATTTTATCTTTGAAAAGAGAGATGGTATTGTTAGTTTAAACACTAATCTTTCTAGGTATATGACATTACAGAGCTTGCAGTTGTATCTTGAGAAATTCACTTTATTTTTAAAAGACTCAGAAACTCATCATAGATTGTAGGTTTGTCTTCAAAACTTGGCAGTCCTTAACATAAATTGAAAATTTTGATATCAGCTATCCAAAGTTTATTCTAAGAAACACATTTTTACTTTTGATTTTTTTTAATACTCAAAATCTTCTTGGTTTCAATGATTTTTTTTCATGTCTTCTGGGTAAATGTCATACAAAGATTTTTCTTAGAAAGAAAAGGAACCCAAAAAGTTGATAGTGACTTTGGATTATAAATATTCTCAGGTCATACTTCATTGTTGTTGTTCAGGTGTTTCGGTGGTGTCTGACTCTTCATGACCCCATTTGGGATGTTCTTGGCAAAGATACTGGAGTGATTTGCCATTTTCTTCCCCAGATCATTTTACAGATGAGGAATTTGAGGCAAACAGGGTTAAGTGTCTTGTCCATAATGGGGTCACACAGCTAGCAAGTGTCTGAAGCCAGATTTGAACGCTTGAAGATGAGTCTTCCTGACTTTGGCCCAGAACTCTGTCCAGTGCACCACTTACCTGATTCTTCATTAATATGATGTTACTGCTTTGAAATCAAAATCACAGTAGCCAGGCTAGCAATGCTGCATCTTTAGAGAGATACTAAGTTTGATGGATTTGTCCTGTCAATTTCATAATCCAAA
Source organism: Vombatus ursinus (assembly GCF_900497805.2). Lineage (NCBI taxonomy): Eukaryota > Metazoa > Chordata > Mammalia > Diprotodontia > Vombatidae > Vombatus > Vombatus ursinus. The sequence goes on along the minus strand of NW_020954723.1, from coordinate 4,125,816 downwards.
GAGTAAAAAAAAAAAAATTATTCCCCCTTCCCCCAATAACAATCTTCTGGAATTTTTCTGGGCAATACTGACCAAAATAAATAACTAAATTGATGGCTGAAGACAGTTATTAATCTTAAAAAATCATAGGTAAAAACCACTATAAAAAGTAAAAAGCAATCCTATACTACAGATAAATCACCAAGAAATACGTAGATTCTAAATTAGCCAAGAGATCTCTTATAGAAAAAGAAAAACACACACACCCTGGCATATTCAAGGCCTCTTTGTAAAATAAAAAAAAATTTACTTGCATAAAAGTTGATAAAGTGATAGCAATATCTAATAAAATGAAAGTGACATAAAATTAGAATATATAAATAGAAATTAATTTCTGGATTCAACCAATTCAACCAATGTGGTCCAATGGCATCATATTTTCACATGATATGAGGATAGTAGCAGCCTTAAAAGAAAATAACAATAAAAATGACTCAGGGCAAAGATTATGGACAATCATTTTATAGAGCACAGTATTATACACACAGTCGACACAATAAATATTAACTGAATTAATTTCACCTGAAAGAAGGGATGCTCTTTGATTTCATCTGCATCTCGTGGACCGCAACCCAATCTTTTCTTAGGATCTTTCATCAAGAGATGCTGAATTATATCTTTAGCTAAAGCACTCATTTCTTGGGGATATGGAGGTTCACTTTTTAATATTCTCCTGTAGATAAATATTTGCTATTAAAATATAACATCCATAGTAGATGGCTAAATTAAGTATTTCCTTTAGAAAACAGTGTTAAGATACTTTATAATTGAATTAGGCCTTGAAAAATTTTACTTAAAAACATGTTTAAACATGAGGTACTGGGTTCTTAAATGGAAGGCAATCAAGAATGAAAATTAAGGCATCATCCTTCAATAAAAAATTAAATATACTTTGATCTTTCCCTTTCTATTGATTCTATCCCAGCTATCTATGATTATTCCCAAGTTTCTCCATTCATTGAAAACAAAAATACTCATACTTTCCCTTGATGCTGTCATCCCCTCAAGCTACTGTGTTAAATCTCTCCTGTGTTATACTTAATGAGATTTTAGTTTGGAATTAAAGGAAGCCAGGGGAGTCAGCAGGCAGAGATGAGGAGGGAGAGTATTCCAGGCATTGGAGACAGCCAGAGAAAATGTCCAGGAGATGAAGTGTCTTGTTTGTGGAACAGCCAGGTCAGTGTCACTGGGAGGATGGTGCTGCCCTCTACAGAATAGGGAAAGTAGGAGGGGGACAGAATTTAGGAGGAATGATGAGTTCATTTTGGACATATTAAGTTTAAGAAATCTACTGGACATCTACATAGAGATATCTGAAAGGAAGGTAGAGATGTGAGATCAGACCTCAGCAGAGTTTCGGGCAGGATAGGTGGATGTGAAAATCATTAGCATAGAGACAGTAATTAAAAAAAAACCCTTTATTTTTAACATTAATTTTTTAAAATTGGGTTACAAATTCTCTCCTTCTTGTCATCTCTCCCCCACCCACTGAGAAAGCAAGCTGTATGATATCAATTATACATGTGAAGTCATACAAAAAATTTCCACATTAATCATGTTACAAAAATAGGTGAGAAAAATAAAGTGAAAAAAGTATTCTTCAATCTGCATAGAGATAGTAATTAAATCCATGGTAGCTTATGAGATTATCAAGTCAAGTACTATGGAGGGAGAAGAAAAGAAAGCCCAGCACAGAATCCTGAGGGACATCTATGGTTAGAGGGGGTGACCTGGACGAGGATTCAGCAAAGGAGACAGAAGAAGTGGTCAAATATGTAGGATGAGGGCCAGGAAAGAGTGGTGTCCCAAAAACCTAGAGAGAAGAGAACATTAAGGAGGAGAGAGTGATAAATAGTATCCAAGGCAGCACAGAGGTCAAGAAGAATGAGGACTGAGAAAACACCACTGGATTTGGCATAAAAGATCATTAGTTAACTTTGGAGAAAGCAGTTACAGTTGAATGATAATGTTGGAAGTTGGATTGTAAGGGGTTAAGAAGAGAGTGGGAGGAGAAAAAGTCGAGGCATCTACTGTAGACAGACTTTTTGAGGACTCAGCTTTTATAAAGGGCAGAAGAGATATAGGACAACAGTGGAAATGAAAGGATCAAATGAGGATTTTTTTTCATGATGAGAGAAACATGAGCTTGTTTGTAGGCAATGAATTGGTAGTCAAGAAGAGTTTGAAAATAAATGATAGAGTGGGGATGACAGAGGGGAACACTGTTAGAGGAGATGGGATGGAATATCTTGGAGGAGGGAGAGACTGATGTCAAAAATTGTAAAAAGGTTGAGGACTATGACTGAGGAAATGTGAAAGTATTTAGCTGATGAGATTGCTGATAACGTGAAAGAACAGTTTCAGCAGACTGGTGGTGCTGGAAATTCCAAGGGGAAGAGAAGTGTGGAAGTGGAGGCAGCAAAAACAGACAATTTTTTGTAGGATTCTAGAAGAACAAGGACTCCTGTGGAAAACAATGAGATTAAACTGGAGGCCAGACTACAGCAAAAAAGGATATTGTAGGAGTGATATAGAAGGATGGAATAAATTGATAAGATAATGCTTTCTCTGACAATGTCAATCATGCTTTTCGTTTAAGCACATCTTTTTGCTTTTTAGGACATGTGTAACTATTTCAAACCATAATTTCCCATTTCCCTTGAACCTTCATAAACATAATGCTAAACTATTTTAAAATGGGGTTCAGTGGTGACCTGGTTCAAAGTAATGAAATTTTCAAAATCAAAATTTCATTTTGTGATTTGTAACAACATTTTGTCAAATAAATGTATGAAATCAATAAAGCTTTCTCAATATCCGAAGACAAAAATAAAAGAAAAAGGAAATTAGAAATAAACCATCTCAAACAGTCTCTGAAAATAAGATATCAAAAAAGTTCTTTAAAATATTTTATTAGCTGAAAATAATTTACATTTGTTTTTCAAATAATTATGAGCAAGAAAGCATCTTGACAATAATAAGATCAAAGTGAAAAAATAGAAAGGCAGCTGGCCCTGCTCTATTCTTATAGTCACATTTTTAACAGTAAGAATTAGAAATTAGAAAATGTGAATTAGAATGTAAGTTCATTGTGAGTAGGGATTGTTTTGTTATTCGTACTTATATCCCCAAGGCTGAACATGGTGCCTGACACATAGAAGGTGCTTAATAAATACTTGATGACTGACTTATTGATTAAAAGAGCATTACTTTCGCTGGTAGTAAGAAAATGGAAACAAAGGACTACCTAAATAAATTGTGGTACATGAAGAAACAATGGCATCTCTCAACAGACTATACATTATAGGGTAGGTACCAATTTTTATTGGGAGAAGAAGTTTCTTGGCGTTTACCAATGAAATTTCAGGTTAAAACAAAGAATGCTTAATATAAAGAATTCAGAGATGTATGGAAAAACACGAATTAATGAAAAGTGAAATATGCAGAATTCAGAAATAAATGTACAAAATGACTATAATAATGTAAATGGGAATTTAAAACAAACAAAAAGAAACTGAATGCTGTACAATCACAATGACTCAGAAGAAGAGGTACGAAAAATCTATTTCTCTCCCATCATGTTGGATGAAATATGAGTGTAAAACACTGTATATGCCATCAGATTCAGTTGTAGTGTTGGTTAGCTTTGATAAACTCCTTTATTTTTCTTTCTTTGTTTATTCTTTGTTAAATGGGTAGGGCAGGAAGGAGGGATAAATTTGGAAATGAAGTTCATACAAAAAGAAAAAATATTTAAAAGAAAATTAGTGAGCAAGAAAAATAATAATGTTGATTACTTTAAATTCTGCAATTTTATTATATGTATTCATATAACATTTATGTATCTATCTTTAAATAGAAATTCTTGATATAAAGTTATTTTATTTTAGTGATTAAAGATATGTATAAAAATATTTAATATATACATGTATATTGCATGTATAATTTTGTGAGCTTCTAGAAGCTTGATATAGTAGCTAAAGAAATTTGTTCGTGGAGTCACCAAGACCTGCCTTCAAGGCCTACATCTGACAAATACTAACTATGTAAGCATAGGCAAGTCACTAACACTCTTAGTATACATGAAACTCTGTAAGACTACAAGTTAAAGATGAATAGCTTATCTGCAATGAAGGAATTTTCATTATTTTGCATTACCCATCCAGGAGGGGAGGAATACATAATTTTAGTGGTTCATGGTAGAGAATTTATAGGTTTTCAGTATACTTTAGGTTGGTAAAACTTTATAATGAGAGTGATTAGCTTAAGAGGAAAATTCATGTCATCAGCTATGTTTAAAAATTGCAACAAAAATCTAGAACAGATTTTAAAAATTGTATAAAAAGAATTGCTAAATATATTATACAATGGATACCTGATTGAAGCATCAAAATATCTTATTTAATTTCATGATCTTCTCTAGCTTTTAGATTTTGGATAGTCCAATTTAGATAAGAGGGAATTTTGAAATAGAAATTAAGCCTATTATAGTAAAAAAAAAAAAAAACATTTTTGAGACCAGAAATAATTGGCATGCTCATCCCTAATCCCAACTTCTCATTCCCTAATCCCAACTTCTCATTCTCTCATTCTCATTCACCTGAATCCTACTCTTTCTGAGTCCCACTCCAGCCTTTCCCACTCATTCCACTGTGTGTCCTTTGGAACTCCTATTTCATAGTTAACTATTAGCATAGAATTTTAATAGCTTAAAACTGCACTAAAACTTTTGAAATACTATATATATGAGCAAAACTCTGTCCTGTGTAATGTCTTGAGTCATTCTTATGTAAAAGGCGACTTTCAATTTATTTCTCTTTCTTCTAATGTTTATATTATTACATTTTAAAAAATCTATACATTTAATTAGAGGTGGTATGGCATAATAGAAAGTTGGCCTTAGAGTCGGGAAGACCTGCATTCAAGTCCTTCTCTGACATATGCAGTAATTCTGAGCAAATCATTCAACATTTTAGTACCCCAGGCAGCTCTTCCAGACTAGAAATTGCAAAAGAGTTGTCAATTAACATTGTTAAATCAAGCTTCTCAGAATTTTCTTACACAAATGGAATCATAAATTAATTCAAAGATAAAAAAGAGAATCCAAACTCTCAAAATACTTAATATAATGATGGAATTAGTCTGGGTTGTGAGTTCTATCACCAATATTGTTTTATAAGCAATATAAACATGAATATTTTTTATATTAACAATGTATAGCTACTAAATTATAATGAGATTTTTGTATTTCTTTAAAAGATTATTAGTTTTTACAAGTTAGGCCATTATAAAAGTAATAAAGAAGAACATTCAGGTATAAAACTCTTAAAAACTAAAAAAGCGGGGCAGCTAGGTGGCGCAGTGGATAAAGCACCAGCCCTGAAGTCAGGAGGACCTGAGTTCAAATCCGACTTCAGACCAAACACTTGACACTTACTAGCTGTGTGACCCTGAGCAAGTCACTTAATCCCAATTGCCTAAAAAACAAAACAAAACAAAAAAACCCCCCAAAACTAAAAAAGCTTTTGGTATTATTCCAAGGTAATATGGTATAAAAATAATTTAAAAAAACTATTCATGTCACGTTTCCATAACTTATAAATAAGATGTTACGTTTAAATAAATCTTTATCTTGTTTTCTCATATAATTTTTTTTTGAGTGAGGCAAGCAGGGTGAAGTGACTTGCCTAGGGTCACATAGCTAGTAAATACCAAGTATTTGAGGCTGGATTTGAACTCAGGTCCTCCTGAATCCAGGCTGGTGCTCTATCCACTATGCCATCTAGTTGCCCCACTCACATAATTTAATGAACATAAAATAGCGCCACCTTTTTTTAAATGGGAAAACTTTGATTTAAAACAGTAATTTAATCATTTAATGAATTAGTGCTAATTCTGTAATTAAGATTTCAAGACTTGTGATTTCTAGCAGTATACTCATATAAAAATAAGGTCATATCCACACTTAAAAAAGAGAGAAAGGAAATCCTTTACAATGAAATTTCTTTCAAACCTCACTATCTTTGACTAACATATGTAAATTGCTTTGATTTTCAGAGCACAAAGGAAATACAATAAAAGTGGTAAATGCTAAAGAGCAAAGGGTTATATTCTGTTGGCCATTCATAGATAGTGAGACAATAGATATTCATACATCATGGGTTGGGTAGGCAGGCCCACAATGGAGTAAGCATTACCATCTGTACTTGTCTTGAAGGTGTTGGGAACACCAGGCCTATGTCATATGTAGAATTATGATTGATTTTTTAAGTACAACTTCCCTGGACTCATGTAGAGAACTTTCTTCAAGATTATGTCACCTTTAGAAATACTATATCTTTTTTTCCCATTTAAAACAAGAACAATTCTCTGAATATTAAATATATTTGGCCACAAAAATATTTTTGGCATGCCACAAAATTCTCTACAATTCCCTGAGATTTCAAATTTAACTTTGGGACTCTTTGAATGGAGAAATAACATCTTTAATTTTATATATCTACAGCACATAGTTATATTTAAATATTAAACCAAGTTATATCTTTGACCTTAATTACTAATATAATACTTGAATGTATAGAGCATATAAAGAAGGAAAACCGAGCAAAACTGACTGGTAACAATATCTAGTCACAATACTTACATTTGAAAAAAAAGTACTGATTATATTAATAAGACTTTAAGTTAGTGTCAGTTTGTCATTCTGGATTGTACAACTCAAGGTGCAAGATTAGTTTTTAAAACACACTGACATAGGGGCAGCTAGGTGGTACAGTGGATAGAGCTCCAGCCCTGATGTCAGGAAGACCTGAGTTCAAATCCAGCCTCGGATCAAACACTTGACACTTACTAGCTGTGTGACCCTGGGCAAGTCACTTAACCCCGACTGCCTTAAAACAAAACAAAACCACACTGACAATGTTGCAATTTTTAGGTTACTTACCTCCTCTATTGAAGAACCTTAAAAATCTGTTTTAGCACAATTAATAATAAAGCTCTTTAGACAGTGAGAAAGCAACTACACAAATTTTATCTTAGATTTAAACTTTGATTTTTATATTGTTTCTGTTCACTCCTTGTAAATCAATTCTGTCTTTGTAAATCAAAATCACTAACATTCTTTCTATACAATGGTGCCGACTATATGGAAATTCTCCAAATAAGCTTTTCCAACAAACCTGAAATAAGATCATGTCTTAAATTGCTTCCTGTGGCAGCAGATTTCAATAATCAATTTCAATGAAAAACTACACATTTATTTTATTATACTTACCTAGATATTTCAGCTTGGGAATTTTTCTCTCCATCAACAGTAAACGGAGACGCTCCAGTTAATAATTCATACATAAGAACACCTAAACTCCACCAGTCAACTGCCTATAAAACAATAATCATTGCACTTTACAGAATTACTGACAAATAAGATTAAAAAGGACATAATTATTTCTATAATGAGAATTCAATAATTTTAGTAGATATTTTTAACACAAGTTTTGTACTATTTCTATAAGCATATATGTATATATATATATGTATATGTATATGTATACATGGACAAAATATTAAGGAAGGTTAAATTATCAAATGCACAAAAAAATTAGAGGACTACTACCAAGGTAATTTATTTTCCACAAATTAGGCAGTAATAACAATATAATTATATTAATGGCTTCATTTGCTCTCCCTAGTTAATTCTGGGACTCATGCCTTTGAAGAATTTATAGTAATGATCAAGTAATGACACTATAACATAAAAGTTTTCACTTGTCAGCAAGCCCCTAAATTCAAACACAAAGTATTTCCCCAAAATGAAGTCTATTAATTAGATCAATAAAAGTGGTGGGAAAGTCATGTTGAGGAATACTATTAATCATTCCCAGTGTTTTTGAGCTTGGCACATAGTCCATGCTTAATAAATGCTTGTTATTGATTGATCAATTGATTCTGAAACTTCCTAAATCAGTTTTTCTTGTGAAAAAACAAGAAAAACAATTTTCTTGTTTCAAATATACTTCAGAATCTTCAAGGAGGAGAATCATAAATTTAGATTTGAGATCCATGTGACTGGCCTGAATATGGGCTGCACCTTTCCTCTACATCTAGTGTGTACAAACACTAGAATAAGGCTGATAATTAGTGTTATTTTCAGCCTATATACTGTTTTTCTTTCAGAGAGGTATAATATTAGGGGTTTGGCTTATATTTAGGGATGGCCTACATTCAGACTAAAATTGTAAATGGTGTTATATGATTGAGAACATGGAAAAGTATATGTTTCTTTTTAAAATGCTATTTATGATGAAAATTATTCTGACTGAAAAATCAGATTAGTTAAGACTGACACTAGATGACAAAGTTCAAGCCAACATGAGATTTTAAATGGAATTCTGGCCTTTAAAAAAAACAACCCTGCCCTCGAATTTTTCCTGTTGTACCAAAATAAACTAAAATTTCAGTAGACGACTAAAAACTTACAAAATATAAGAACTTTAAAGTATGCAACAATATCACATGCCAAGGAAAAAAATTTTTTATAAGAAATACAATACAAAATCTAGAAATTTTGGTGTTGGAAAGATAACTGTTAAGTAAGTAAAAATACCTTTCATAAAACCATGACAGGTACTCAAGAAATGTTTGTTGAATTGGGAAAAACAAAACAAAACAAAATTATTAAGAGGGAATAAATCATCACTTCACTAATTGGATCCTTAGCTTCCTCATTTTTAAAAAGAAAGGGGTTGGACTAGATAAGCAGAACTACAACAGGTTGGAATACATAATTTTCTTTAGTTAAACTGTTCTTTTAGTCCTTGAGTAGTGATTTTTGAGATTTTTAATAGGTCATAAACTTGTATAGAATCCAAGCTCTCAATTTTTGTAAAAAAGGTAAGGCACAGAAAACAGCCAAATTAACTGAGCAATTTCTAAAATTACGGGCCTTTACTATGTCATGAGGTAAAGAGTACCAGAGTTGGAAAGAAGGAGACTGGGTAAAAGTTCTGACTCAGATACCTAATAAACTACAGCTACTACAGTTGTGTGATCACAGGTAAATACCTGTTTCCTCATCTAATAGGGATATTAATATTTGTAATTTACAGAGTTGTGAATTTTAACTTTAATACTTTGATGGATCAATAATCTCATCAATGTAGATATTCCCTAAGATAATACCAATAGCAGCCTATTTAATACCTTCTCATCCTGTGTGATTCCAGTCTTTATTGTTCTGTAAATTCTCTACTAAGCATGCTGGGGAGGGGTGTGTGTGGTTTTCTTTAGTTCTCTTAACATTGCTTGGATACCAAAGATGCATGTGAGTATTAATTATCCTCCACTCTGGCTCATGGTCTTTCCAATGATACACTTCCAATGATAACCTTTACATCAATGGTGTGAAACTCAAATAGAAATGGGGCCTCTAAAACTACCCAAGGATTTTTATAGGGCTTCATATTGACTTAGAAAACCACATATTAGCATTACTTACATTCTATTATATTTTTGTTTATTTTGTTAAATATTTTCCAATTTGGTTCACTACTCACTCCTGAGTGTTATGGGACACAATGCAGCCCTTGGTCTTGTGCTCAACACCTCTGCTTTATACCACTTTAGATGCACAAATCTTTGTAATGGGCTGCAGCCTGCTCAAGCCCAGCATGAGCCTCTCCATTGCCCTTAGGATAATCATACACAATAGGTGGAAGAATACTGTTGTTAAAAAGATGGACCTTTTGTGAACTGATCCAACCATTCTGGAGAGCAATTTAGAACTATGCCCAAAGGGCTATAAAACTGTGCATACCCTTTGACCCAGCAATACTACTACTAGGTCTGTATCCCAAAGAGATCATAAATGAGAGAAAAGGACCCATATGTACAAAAATATTTATAGCAGCTCTTTTTATGGTAGCCAAGAATTGGAAATTGAGGGGATACCCATCAGCTGGGGAATGGCTGAACCATTTGTGGTTCATGACTTGGGGTATATGAATGTAATGGAATACTATTGTGCTATAAGAAATGATGAGCAAGTGGATTTCAGAAAAACCTGGAAAGACTTACATGAACTGATGCTGAGTGAAGAGAGCAGAACCAGGAGAACATTGTACACAATAACAGTAACACTGTGTGATGATGAACTATGATAGACTTAGTCTTCTCAGCAATACACTGATCCAAGGCAATTCTAAAAGACTCATGATGGAAAATGCTATCTACATCCAGAGAAAGAACTATGGAGTCTGAATGTAGATCAAAAAATACTATTTTCACTTTTTTCTTTCTCGTGGTTTTTCCCTTTTGTTCTGATTCTTCTTTCACAACATGACTAATGTGGAAATATATTTAATATGATTTGTACATGTATAACCTATACCAGATTGCTTGCTGTCTAGGGAGGGTGGAGGGAAGGTAGGGAGAGAGAAAAATTTGGAACTCAAAATTTTATAAAAATGAATGTTGAAAACTATCTTTGCATGTTATTGAAAAAAATACTATTGAGATTAAAAAAAAAAAAAGATAGGCCTTTGATTCATGAATAAGTTTGGGGTCATTAGAAGCACTGCACTTTCCCAAAGGCAATCCATGCCACTCTTCTTGTTTTGTTAGATTCTAGGACCAGTTTGTTGTCTAACTTGTGAAGTGTCCATTTAGCTACCAATCATTATCATAGTTTTGAAAACAGGCATTGTAACTTTTCAAAATTTTTCCCCTATTGGTGGGTCAAACTTGAGTAAAAGCTAATCTCATTTGGGAGACTCTGAAATGCTCCAGGGCTTAATGCAACCACTATCCAATATTATCTGCAAATGGGAGCAAGACTATTTGGAAGACTATATCAACTATGGGGATTTTCTTTTCTATTTGGACTCTGAGGTGGACATCCTCCATGACTGAGCATATACCTCCCTTCTTTATGCTTTCCCAGATATTAACAAAAGAGGTATCAAACAAAGGTTCCTGTGTTGTTAAATCTTCTAAGGTGGCATTTTATACTACTGAATAAAATTCTTCTTTATAGTCAACAAACAATAAGAAGAGTTGGATCTTGTATTCTGTGTAACCTTTAGGAAACTGTGACTATATAAAGACATGATCTATTATAGAAAGTAGTTTAAGAAAGGCTTTCCTTTTATTATTATTTTGTTATATGTAAAATCAATGTATAATATATAGCATATGTTATTATAATTATATTTTACATATGTATATAATTTATAAACAAATATAATTATTACTAATTTTAATTATTACAATACATAGCATCATTATATTAATACATCATTATTGTTTTATTAAAATATCTTTATTAAGGATGCCCTAGAAACAAGTATAAATGACTCTCATAAAAATTTTTGGAAAGATAGAAAAATACGCACAGAGTCCAGAAGTTATAAATATTCTCTTAACTATTTTCTAGCAACAACATGTTTTTTCTCATGCTTTTGGTGACCTCCTTTTTTTAAGATCCTTTATCAACCTCTCAACACTCTCAAATTGTTTTTGATTCCAGCACAGACTTCCTCTGGATACATTTTTGGTTTATTTTCTTTAGTGTCACTTCTTTGTTTTCTTAGGGGATTAGGACTGTTACAATACAAATGTGGTAGCTCCATTATCATTGATGGTGGAAAGATGATCAACAAAAGTTTTTGATTTTTTTCCATTTTTTGTTCTATTCTCATCTTCCTTCCACTTTCATCCTTATATTTCCCTTAGCTAATTTTGATTAGGTGGGCCTCTTCTCAAACATTTTAAAATTTATTCTTACTTTTGGGGTTTTTTTGGAGTTTTATGAGGTGACATTGCTTACAAAATGATGATCATGCACTATTTTCTAATATAAGATATTACAAATGATTTTATGCTGTGAACTCAATTTAAATCCTTGGCTGTCATTTCTCTTCACTAGGCAAGGTGCTCAAGGATTTTTTTTTGACTGAGGTGGTTTCTAGACTCTTTTGGTCTCCTCCTTGTGGCAATTAATTTACATGAGCTGAATTTCCTTAGTCTTCATCAGTGTTTGTTCTTTTAATCATTTTCCAGTTGTCCGCTTCAAAAATTTGTTTAAATAGGTCAGGTTGGAGTTATCTCAATTATTCACCATATCTTTGCATTTTTATTTTTCTTCTAGTTTGATATGGATTTTTATCTTCACTACAACAAATCAATGGTATGACTATATACAGAAAGCTTTTTTGGAAATAACCCACAGTCATTTTAAATAGTTATTTCTTGTCATAATAGAATGAGTTTCACTTCTGTGTTCTTATTTGATGCTCACTATTTCTGAACTTGCCAATTCACTTTTTGGAAAAAAAAATAAGAGTAATCTCTCAGATGACAGGAGGCATCTATTTCTACAAACCTCTGACACACTTTTCTATCATATTACTGAACTATCTTTCCTAAAATATTTTTTGCTGACTTCCCTTGCACTCATCTTTGCATTAAAATCGCCAGATATTAAAGTATATTGTTATTTAATTTGAAGAGGTTTATCAAATGCATCACAGAATTTTTTGTCTTCATTCTTCACAACAGATTTTTGACATATGTTACCATTATTTTCAAGCTGATCTTGCAGAGGTGACAAAATGTCCCAAGAAATGTTTCTTGTCCTTAGATACATGATAAAATTGACTAAAAACTCTTCTCTTTGACTCTCCAGGGAGAACTTGTGCCCATTCTTCCATATAACTGCAACTTCATTGTGCCTTTTAGTTTTATATATAGTGAGATTGTTAAAACCAATAGAACTAAGTTCCTTTAGTATTTCCATTTGTTGGTCTTTGGACAAGGATCTCACATTTAGAGTACCAACAGCTAAATTAATTTTTGAAGCAATCTTAAAAATGCTGATTCTTTGTACTTCTTGCCCCCTTTTCAGTCATTCTAATTTTGTCATTATAGATGCACAGAAGGAGTATGAAAAAGAGTGGGGGCCATTTTTTATTTTCTTTATTTTCATGAATTGCTATGGTCAAAAGATTCATCACTAAGTAGCCATTTTAATGGCGATGTGCTTCTCTGTAGTTAGGATACTTCTCAGAGAATGGGCATAATTTGTTGCTGAGATTGTACTCAAACCATTCCAGTATGAGGAAATCTACAAAGTTTATCATGCTCTACTGGAATAATCTTCAAGAATCAAAGGGCACCTCTAAGCAGTGATGAGGCAGCACAGCAGGGCTTTGTGAAAGTACTATCCTTAAGGTATTACATAAATTTGAATTATTATTATAATTATCGATTGCTTATTGGGAAAATTAATTATATTTTCACAAAAACTTCCAACTAAAGCAAATAGCATATTAATAAATCAGTTTTTTAGAGAATTTCTCTGTCCAAACAGTTCCTCTGGAGAAGAGATACCTTCACAATGGCCTTCTTATAATTTTCTTTTAAATGTGAAATGTGATCACTAGGGTCAGGCTAACCTGAGGCAATTTATGGGGAAGGAGATGCTTTACAAGAGTGAGACTTTAGAGTGAGACTATGATGACTAGAAATAGCAATCTTAACCTAAAAAGGTACCATCATTTTAAGGGTTATACAGGATACCCAGGAATTAAAATGATAAGGAAAGATAAGAGAGAATGTTTAAAAAAAGGTACTTGAACAGGATCAAAGTCATCATAGCCTGACTCAGGCCTATAGTGTTATACGTGTGAATTTCTTGTTTATTTACTTTTTGTTGCAGAGGAAGGGATATTATCATTTTTTTTCTTGTCTGCCAAGAATAAGAGTAAGAGGAAAAGGATTAAGGAGAAATTAAATGAATTTAAGCCTCGTAAAAGAGAAAGAGAGATTTTGCTATATATGTTCACCTCAGGAAGCTTCCATGATAATCCTGATTTAGTGCAAGATAGTGGGAGAAGGGAAAAAAAGGATTAGATTTCTAGAAGAATCATTAAAAAACTGGAGGGTTTATATATATATTTTTAATATTTAAGCTAATTTTTCACTCATGAAGACTATCAAAACTTTTAAGCAGATAGTCAAATGAGTTACTTTGTCTCACACACAAAACAAAACCAGGAGAAAGAAACCAGGCATGGGGAAAATATGACTGCTTGCCTTCTTTCTTATTGTGACTTTTCATGTAGCAAAAATTAACTAATAAAAGAGGAGAGTAAAATCAGAAATGCCCATAATTCAAGGAAATATTTTCTTCAGTACTGCTCTACACCTCTTTAACCAAGTTATTAACTTCATTTTTCATAATTTTCTTGTATGTTTCAATCAATCAATAAACATTAACTAAATATCTACTATGGTGCCAGGCACTGTACTAAATGCAGAGGTTACAAAAAAGAGGCACAAGATAGTCCCTACCCTCAAGGAGTTTACAATCTAATGGGGAGACCATAAGCAAACAAGTATTTTATACAAAGCAAACTATATATAGGATAAAAAGGAAATGATGAACAGAGGAAAGGCACTAGAATGAAGTAGGGTTAGACAAGGCTGCTTGTAAAAGATGAGATTTTAGTTGGAACTTAAAGGAAGTCAGAGAATTCAGTAAGTGGAGTTAAGGAGGAAGAACGTCCTAGGCATGTGCAACAGCCAGAGAAAATGCCCAGAGCCTAGAGATGAAATGTTTTGTTCATGGAACGGCTAGGAGGCCAGTATCACTAGACTGAAGAATATGTATCAGGAAGTAAAGTGTAAGAAAACTGGAAAGGTAGAAGGGGACAGGATTATGAAGGGGTTTGAATACGAAAATGGATTTTGTATTTGATCCTTGTGGCAAAAGAGAATAACTGGAGTTTATTGAGTGTATAAGGGGAGAAGGGAAGGTAACATGATTGGACCTGAGCTTTAGAAAAATCACTTTGGTGGCTGAATGGAGAATGGACTGGAGTGGAGAGAAACTTGGGGCAGGAAGACCCACCAACAGGCTACTGTCGTAGTCTAGGTGTGAGGTGATGAGGGCCTGCAATAGAGTTGTGGGAATGTCAAAAGGAGAAAAGGGGGCATAACTGAGAGATGCTGCAAAGGTGAAACTGACAGGCCTTGAAAACAGCTTGGATATGGGGGTAAGAGATACGGAGGAGAGTCCAGAATTAGTCCTGGGATGAAAGCCTGGAGGACTGGACGGTTTAAGAATCGCTGAAGGGGTCAAGAGTGGAAAAAGTTTAAGAAGCTCTGCAAAGTAGTAGGGAAGGAAGGAGGAGGGGGTAATTTTTGGGGAAAGATTATGAGTTCCATTTGGGTATGTTTGATTTAAGATGTCTACTGGGCATACATTTTGAGATGTCTGAAAGGTAGTTGGAGATGGCAAATTATAAGTCAGTAGATTTGGGGACAGGATAGGTAGATTTGAGAGTCATCATCATAGAGATGGTAATTAAATCCATAGGAGCTGATGAGATCACCAAATGAAGTAGTATAAAGGATAAAGAGAAGGGGGCCCAGGATGGAACTCTGACATCTATGGTTAGAGGTGATCTGGATGAGGATTCAAGAAAGGAGACAGAGAAGGAACAGTCAGATAGGTAGGAACAGAACCTAGAGAGACTGGTGTCCCAAAAACCCAGAAGGAAGAAAGTATCAAGGAGAGAGTTTTCAACAGTGTCAAAGGCCATAGAGAGGTCAAGGAGAATGAGAACAGAGAAAGAGCCACTGTATTTGGCAACTAAGAGATCATTGATAACTTTGGAGAGGGTAGTTTCAATGGAATAAGGTCAGAAGCTGGGTTATAAGGGAAGAGAGAGAAAGAAGAGAAAGGGGAGGCACCTACTGTAGATGGCTTTTTTGAGGAATTTAGCTATAAAGGGCAGAAGAGATATAAGACAATAGTAGAGATAGAAGGATCAAATGAGGGTTGTTTCAGGATGAGGGAGACATGGACATATTTGTAGGCAGTAGGGAATGAATGAGTAGAGAGGGAGAGATTGTAAATAAGTGAAAGTGGGGATGATAGAAGGGACAATCTGTTAGAGACAGAATGGAGTGGGATCACTTTAATAAGTAGAGCAGTTAGCCTTGGTCTAAGGTAAGTCCACTTCATCATGTTAGAGAGGTGGAAGGGGGAAGGAGAAGAGAATGACAGAAGACACCTAAGACATAGGAGAAGAGAAAGAGGGGAGAAAAGGGAATTCACAGTGGATAATTTTTTTTCTGTAAAATATGACGCAAGGATTTTAGCTGAGAGAGACGAGGCAGGGAGGGGAGACTCATAGAGATTTGAAGAGGGATGAAAAGGTTTGGAAGAACCATTGTGGAGAGTGAGACAGTAAACTGATAAGGAGATATAGTAAGATTTCCTAGCAGCAGAGGGCCCAGTTGAGGTTATATAATATAAATCCATAGTGGATCCAGTCAGAAAAGTTGCATGTTTTTCTTCATCTTTGTGTAGGAATGAAGACATCCAATGGTAACAGTGATCCAAGTCTGAGGCTTTGATGGGTAAAAAGACGATATGATATAAGGGGGCTGGGAATTCAAGAAAGGAAGAAAGTATAGGGCTGAATTGGTTCACTCAGGGATTGAGTTCACTCAATTGCTTCACTGAGGAAAAGAGGAGAGAGTGGCTAGTACAGGGAGATGGCCTGGGAGAGAATTAAGGGGTCAAGGGATTGGAGTTCATGTTGTGGACAAGAAGTAGAATATTATAAGGAAAAGCAGAGGAAGAGGTGAAAAACCAACAGATTTTGGCTGGATAAGGGGATTTCAGAATTCTTGAACATGGAAGTGGTACATTTGCGGCTGATGGCAAGATCATAACGTTGTAAGACCATATTTATGTGTGACAAAGGTAGGGTGGAGTAGCTCATGGGAAGTGAGTAGGTTGAGAAACTGAGTGGTTGGGGTGTTTGAGAGAGCATCAATATGTATGTTGAAGTCTCCCAGTTTGAGGGCAGGAGTTGGGAAGAAGAGAAAAATTGTAAGCCAGGTACCAAACTCACTGAGGAAGGATGGGGAGCTTCCTGGGAGTCTGTACACAGTAGCTACAAGGATTTTTACTGAATGGTAAATATTAATAACCATGAACCTCAAAGGAAGAGAAGTTACTAAGTGATGGAGGCAGGGGGAGAATCTGGGAAGTGGCAATAGGGAGCAAAGAGTATTCCAACTCCCCTGCCTTGACTAGTGAGCTGAGGAGAACGAGTGAAGGTGCAGCTAGTACTGGAAAGTGTGGCCAGGAATGTGTATTATCTTGGGAAAGACAGGTTTCAGTAATAACTAGTAGATGAAAGGAATGGGAGAGGAAAAGAATTAGGATGAAGAGAAGTTTGTTGCCTATGGAACCAGCATTCCATAAAGTAGAGGAGAAGGGCTGGGTGGTTTTTGGTTGAAACTTTGGGGTGGGAGGGTTGAGGAGGGTGATACTAAGGAACTGAGTGATGCAGGGTCAGGAATGGGATTTGTATAATGATCTACCAAGGTTCAAAATTGCGGAGATCTGAAGGATATGACCAGGTATGAAAATGTTCACCACTGAGTGGAGAATGCCACTCTTCTCAATGAAGGCTGGAGATTGGTCTGGAGGCAAGTGCAGAATGAAACGGGAGGGGTTACAGTCAGACAATTAGATGATCAGTTGGGGAGCGTTGGCTTCACTACTGAACCTTCTCCCTATGACAAGTGGAGATCATGCTGGAAAAGGACACAAGAAAAAGATATGAAAATTGAATCTGCAAAGCAGGGGAAAGAAGTCCTGTTCCCCACACACTTTCCTCTTCCTCTTCCCTCTAGGCACAGGCACAGAAGAAGATGAAAGGCCTGAGGTCAAAGGAGAGGTTACTCCTCTTTTCACTAGTGGTTCTTAACATTCTCTCTGAGATATCAAGCTGATAGCAGGTAGCGGAAGTCGCCTTGTGCCAATTCGGGCTGAAGTCATTGCTTTGTGGCAGGAGGAAGACCTCTGGGACTGATGGAAGATGCCCAGCCCCTTGCTGCCTTTCCTTGGGGGACAGCAAGAGATGGAAAGCACAAAGCACAGGATCAGGAACTTCTGCCTCAACTTCTCACCTGAAGAGGCTGTCAAGGAGTCAGTAAAACAAGTAGTAGACTCCTTGTATAAGGTAAGTCCTTTGGGGCAGATGGAAGACTCTTGGGCTAGCCCTTGAGACCTTTCCTTAGGAGACACACTGTGTCCATCAGGAGATGGAAGACACAAGTGGCAAGGTCTGAGAACTTTTGGCTCTTCTTCTCCCCTGAAGAGACTTTTGAGGTCTCATTTCTTTCCTCAATTTTCCCCCACTCATTTGATTTTTAAATCTTTTTTCTTTTTTGCTTTTTTAAAAAAAATCTCTTTACATCTTCTAGGAATTCTTGTTGGGCATGTGTCCAATCTGCAATTTTCTTTTAATGCTTTGTGTGTAGATGTTCTCACATCATTGTCTTCTGTGCTCATTCCAGTCCATTTCTTGACTTTGGACTTTATGTTGCATTGGGCTCTGCTCAGTTGTTGGGGGAGGGGGGAGAAATATCTGGCCTGAGCTTCTATCTTTTTATGTCCTTCTGCTGTTTTCACAGCTCAGTCTGGTGCTATTTACGTTGTCAGTTCTTCCAATGTGCTGTGATCTGAGGAGAGATCTGTTCACTGTCTTCCGGTTCTATGTGCTGCAAGTTCCTCACCTTATTTGGGTTTGTGGATTGTGCTTCTGCGGTTGCAGCAGGACTCAGTCACTATAAGCATCTGGAAGATTCTGCAGTTTCAGAGTTTCTAACCTGCTGGCTCTCTTCATCTTGGTTGCATGCTCTGGTTTATTCCTCTGCAGGCTTATGTTCAGGACCAAAAGTTAGAGCTGAGTCCTCATTCTGTTCTTGGGCTCAGAGCCACAAAGTGAGGTTTCTGGAACTTGTTTTGCTCCTTCCACAAGCAGAGTCCTTCCTCCCCCCAACCTAATCACTTTATCTCCCTGTGCCTTAAGTTTCATTGTCTGTAAAATGAGGGGATTAGATTAGCTGATTTTTAAGTTCTATTCAGTCCTGAGATATTAAGCTATGGAATAAATGAGCATGATTACACTACTGAATGGAATACTGAATGTGAATTTTACTTTTCTACATAAATAACGTGAGTTAAATTCATAAAAGAAAAACTGACAAGACAATATATGATAAGAGAGAAATCTAACAATATTAACAAAATTGCATAAGAATGTGATAATTCAAACTAAGCAACAGAGGTGGAGTCAAGATGGTGGAATAAAGGCAGGGACTCACTTCCAAACAATTTTAAAATAATATCTCAAAACAAACTTTGGAACGGCAGAACCAACAACAAAAGAATAGAATGAAGCAATTTTCTAGCCCAAGAAAACTTAGAAGGTTGGCAGAAAATATTTGTTTCACTAGGGTGAGAGTGGAGCACAGTCCAACTGAATCAGCAGCATTATCTTCCAGATTTCTCAGCCCACAGACAATAAAAGGGTTGGACTACTGGTCACAAAGAGATTACAGGGATCCCTTTGCTGCTACTCAACACAGGACTCTGCATTGCCCATACACAGTTCTGAAGAGAAGAACTCCTTAAAAAGCAGACTTAGCCACATGGAAAAAGATGTACAAAAAAACACTGAAGAAAAGAATTCCTTAAAAAATAGAACTGGCCAAATGGAAAAGCAGTAACAAAAGCTCACTGAAGAAAATAATTCTTTAAAAATGAGAACTGGGCAACAGGAAGCTAATGACTCCATGAGACATCAAGAAACAATAAAACAAAATCAAAGAATGAAAAAAATATAAGAAAATGTGAAATATTTCATTGGAAAAATAGATCAAGGAGAAATCATTTAAGAACTACTAGACTACCTGAAAACCATGATCAAAAAAATAGCCTAGACATCATATTTGAAGAAATTATTAAGGAAAACTTCCCTGATATTCTAGAGCCAGAGGGTTAAAATAGAAATTGATAGAATCCACCAATCCCCTTCCGAAAGAGATTT
Organism: Vombatus ursinus; assembly: GCF_900497805.2. NCBI lineage: Eukaryota > Metazoa > Chordata > Mammalia > Diprotodontia > Vombatidae > Vombatus > Vombatus ursinus. The sequence goes on along the minus strand of NW_020954723.1, from coordinate 4,105,864 downwards.
CAAAATGAAAACTCCCAGGAATATTACAGCCAAATTGCAGAGCTCCCAGGTAAAGGAGAAAATATTGTAAGCAGCCAGAAAGAAACAATTCAAATATCATGGAACGACAGTCAGGCTAACACAAGATTTAGCAGCTTCTACATTAAAGGATCAGAGGGCTTAGGATATGATATTCTGGAGGGCAAAGGCGCTAGTATTAGAACCAAGAATCACCTGCCCAGTAAAAATGACTATAATCTTTCAGGGGGAAAAATGGACACCTAATGAAAGATGAATTTCAAGCATTCCTGATGGAAAGAACAGAGCTGAATAGAAAATTTGACTTTCAAATACAAGACTCAAGAGAAGCATAAAAAGGTAAGCAGGAAAGAAAAATCATAAGGGATTCAATAAGGTTAAACTGTTTACATCCCTGCATGGGAAGATGATACTTGTAATTCCTAAGAGCTTTATCATTATTAGGGCAGTTGGAAGAAGTATACATGGAGGGCATCAGTATGAATTGACTATAATGGGATGGTATCTAAAAAAATAAAATTAAGGGATGAGAAAAAGGGATATACTGAGAGAAGGGGGAGGGGAGAGGTAGAGTGCAGTAAATTATCCCACATAAAAGAGGCACAGAAGAGCTTTTACAGTGGAGGGGAAGATGTGAGGGGTGGTGGATAATGCTTGAACCTTACTTTCATCAGAATTGGCTCAAAGAGGGAATAACATGCACACTCAGTTAGGTATAGAAATGTACATTACCCAACAGGGAAGTAGGAAGAGAAGGGGATAAGAGAAGGGTAGGACTGATAGAACGGAGGGAGGACCGGATGACATGGTGGTCAGAAGCAAAATACTTTGGAGGAGGGATAGGGTGGAAGGAGAGAGAGAGAGAGGGAAGGATAAATGGGGAAAATAGGATGGAGGGAAATACACAGTAATTAAAACTGCAGAAAAAATTTTCTAACAAGTTTCTCTGATAAAGGCCTCATTTCTCAAATATATAGACAACTGGGTCAAATTTATAAAAATACAAGTCCTTCCCTAATTAATAAATGGTCAATGGACAGGAACAGGTAGTTCTCAAATAAAGAAATCAAAGCTATTTACAGTCATATGAAAAAATGTTCTAAATAAATATTCATTAGAGAAATGCAAATTAAAACAACTCTGACATACCATATCACACTTATCAGATTAATATGACAGAAAAGGAAAATGACAAATATTGGAAGGGACATGGGAAAATTGGGACACTAAGGAGTGTTGGTGGAATTGTGAACTAATTCAGCCATTCTGAAGCAGTTTATGCCTGAAGGGGTATAAAACCATGCATACCCTTTGACCAAGCAATACAACTATTAGGTATCCCAAAGAGATTAAAAAAAAAAAAGGAAAAGGACCTATATATAGAAAACCTTTACAGCAGTTCTTTTCGTGGTGGCAAAGAACTGGAAATTTAAGGTATGCCCATCAACTGGGGAATGGCTAAACAGATTATGGTATATGATTGTGATGGAATTCTATTGTGCTATAAGAAATGATGAGCAGGATGCTTTCAGAAAAACCTGGAAAGACTTACATGAACTGATGCAAAGTGAAGTGAGCAGAACCAGAAGAACAGTGTACATAGTAATAGCAATATTGTGCAATGATCAACTATGAATAAGGCAGTTATTCTCAGCAATATGATAATCCAAGAAAATTCCAAAGGACTTAACGATGAAAAATGCTATCCACCTCCAGGGGAAGAACTGATGGAGTCTGAATGCAGATTGAAGCAAATTTTTTTTTAATTTTATTTTTCATGGATTGGGTTTTTTTTTTGTTTTTTCACAAGACTAATATGAAAATACACTTTGTATGACTACACATGTACAATCTACATCAAACTGCTTGCCATCTCCGGGAAGGAAGAGGTGAGGGACAGAAGGAAAAATTTTTGAGCTCAAAATTTAAAAAAATGAATGTTAAAAATTGTTTTTGCATCTAATTAGAAAAAATGAAATCTTTAAAACAAAAAAAAATTAACAAGTCTAAATATTAACAACATTAACAACTTGAAACTACAAGACATCTGAAAAGAACTAAAGGAAATGATCAGATAAAGAACATTTTTTTCAAGTACACAAGGATATCACAAAAATTTACAATACAGGCAACAAAGAAGTTCTTTTTAATACAAAATCATAATTTCTATGTACTACTTTTCAGACTACAATCAATAACAGATGATTTGAAAGACAACAAAATTATAATGATATAACATCTGGAGAATACAGGCAGGGAATACAGATAATTTAATAATTGGCTCTCTGAAAAAAAAGTATGCATTATATACTTTTAAGTTTAACCTCCATCATTAAAATGTTCTCCATAATTTTCTAATTGCAAACAATAAATCAACCCCTGATTTGTAGCATTTGCCTATTTAAAAAGTATAAACACTCACATTGAAAATTTAACAATCAGCTCTCTCAAGTCAGTATAAACATACCCCTGACAATATAGTGGGTATCTAGGTAAATTTATAACAATGAATGCATAATAATTGAATTACAAAACCATGATCAATAAGAGATGAACAAGTTCATATACATGGCACATTTGTCCAACAAAGCATTAGATAACTTTAATAATAAAAATGATAATGACAATAGTTAACTGCCAGGCACTGTGCTAAGCACTTTATAATTATTAATTCACTTGATCTTCACAACAAGCCTGGGAAGTAGTTGCTATTATTATACCTATTTTACAGATGAGGAAACTGAGGCAAAGAGATTTAGTGACTTGCCTACAGTTACATAGCTAGTAAATATCTGAGGCTGGATTAGAACTCAGGTCTTCTTGACTCCAGGTCTGGCACTCTATCTACTATACTACCTAGTCTTCCGGCATACTAAGTAAAGAAGGGTATCAAAGATAAGAATGTCCATATAGACAAATGAACTGAATGAAATGACTGTCAGAGAGACAACTTAGTTAGCTAAAACTTTTATTATTAAACCTTTATATAAAGAAATCAATAAAAGGAAGGTCAAAATAAAGAATACCTTATCATGTCCTGCATCTCCTCCTCTGACAATATCAGGTGCCATATATTCTATTGTTCCACAAAAGGAATATGCTCGTTCAGTCTGAAAAAAAGTCATCAACAAAAAATACGACATGAAATGGTTAGGACTACCCTTATACTTGGGTGAAATAAGCAATCATCTATACCAGTGGTGTCAAATTCAAATAGAAATGAGGCCACTAAACTGTACCTAAAGATCCCATGCTATTGTATATTGACTCAGAAAACCACATATCAACATTATCTATGTTCTATTGTATTTTTATTTATTTTGTTAAATTTTTCCCAATTATATTTAAATCTAGTTCAGTAAAGAGTATTGGGTACCACCTGTTGGACACCTCTGATACACATGATAGAAGAAAGAACACAAAAAAAGTTCCTTCTCTCTCGCTCTCAAAAACTATCACTCTTAATCTTTGAAATCCCAAACCTAGTCATTTTTTTGTAAGTGGACCCTTTCAGGTATCTTTTTATCAATCAATCAATCAACCAATCAACAAGTATTTATTAAGCACCTACTATGTCAAGTATTGTATAGCTCTGAATACAATAAATCAACCAATGCCTATTTTAAAAGAATTTGCAGTCTAATGTGGAAAACAATTTAATGTGTGAACATAAATATTATAAAATATATATGTAAAACTTGCATATATACATTGTTGTATATATGTGACATGGATATATCTACATATGGATACACATATATATAATATGCACATATAAATGTATACTGAATAAATAAAAAGATAATAAATACTTCCAGGAATCTAAATACTGTCTAGGAGTAAAGAAGTGTGCTGCTGTGAAGAGTATTAGATTTTTGATCTGACAACATAATTCCAAATCTTTCCTTGCAGAATGTGTGACCTGGGGATGGTCACTCAACCGCTTTGGCCCTTAGTTCTTTTATCTATCAAATGAAGGAATTGGGTCAGGTAACCTCTTAGGTTTCTTTCAGCTCTAAATACAGCTTTATGACTTTAATGTAGATTAATTTATTACATCTCTTTCTACCCAGAGAGAAAAATGGAAAGTGTGGGTTTGAGGTTGAGGGGAAGGAGGGAAGGTATTTCCAACAGGAAGATAAACTTCTCAGCTGTACTACACTGCCTAGACACAGCTTTAAGAGTGCAAATATCTGACTTACAGTATCAAGCAATTAAGCATTTATTAAGTGTCTACTAAGTATGAGGTGTTTGTACTAGGTAACAAAAATATCAAAGACAAACAGTCTCTGCCATCAAGGAACTATATTCTAACAGGGAAGACAATATATACATGTATAGCTCGCTCTCTCTCTTTCCATATATATATATATATATATATATATATATATATATATACACACATGTAGATACACACACACACACACATACACACAATTTATATGTAATGTGTATATTACATATAAAGTGGATATACATATAAAGTACCTTAGGAAAGGAAGAAACTAGTACCTGGGAGGAGTAGGAAAGGCTTGACATAGAAGGTGGTATTTGAATGGAATCTTGAAGGAAAGGGATACCAAGAGGTGGAGGTAAGAAGGAAGTACATCCTGGGCATGGAAGGCAGTCAGTGCAAAGGCACAGAGATAAGAGAGCATCACCTGTGAAGAACGGCAAGTAGGCCAGGGTGGTTGGATGGAAGGAATAACACGAAAGAAGGCAAGAAAGACAAAATGGGGCTCTGCTGTGAAGAGTTTTTAATGTTAGATGTGAAATTTGATCCTTGATGAAATAGGGAGCTGCTAGAGTTTGAGCAGAAGAATGACAAAGTCACATCTGTACTTTAGAAAATTACTTTGTTATATGTAGGAAGAAAAGATCAAGAATCTCTTTTTTTTAATGTAAAGAGTATTTTATTTTTTTTCCAACTACATGTAAAGAAAGTTTTTAACATTAATTTTTTACAAGATTTTGAGTCCTAAATTTTTCTCCCTACTTTCCTCCCCTCTCCCCTCCCCAAGCTGGCAAGCAATTTAATATAGGTTTTGTTATGTGCAATCATGTTAAACATATTTCCACATTAGTCACGTTGTGAAAGAAGAAACAAAACAAAAGGAAAAAGAATCACAAAAAAATCCCCAAAGAAAGTGAAAATAGTATGCTTCCATTTGCATTCAGACTGCATCAGTTCTTCCTCTGGTCAAGAATCTCAAGGATATAATGGAAAAAAATTGGGAAGGAAAGGGGTCTAGGAGGATCAGACATCAAACTACACTACAAAACTGTAATCATCAAAAGAAACTGAAACTGCTTAAGAATAGGTAGATATATTGGGTGAAGAATGCTACTCATCTCCTGAGAGACAGGTAATACATTAAAATGCAGAATAAAACACATTTTTAGATATGGCCAATATTGGAATTTGTTTTGCTGCTCTGTTTGGTTTCAAATCCATGTAATAAGACGTCTCTTCCAGGATAAGCTGATCACTTGAAATCTCTTCATCATGGTGCTTACTCAGCCTTGGATACTCAACTTCCAATTCCTGTAGCCTCCTCTCTCCTCTGATTAGAGGGAGGCATACAGATGTACCCCATTGTGTTCCCCTTCTCTCTGTCCCCCTCTACTTCCTCCTTTTGAGTGTTGTCTTCCTTCAAGAGATTATAAGCTCTGTGAGGGCAGGGAATGCCCTCCAGCCCTCAGCACAGAGCCTGACACATAGAAGGCACTTAATAAATATTTATTGACTTCATAGACCCTGGATCAGACCACTGTGAGAGTTCCCAGCCTCAGCTGTCTCAAATCTTAGAGTAACATTACACTCATTACAGCAAGAAACAAGCCTCAGGACCCAAGAGCGCACAAAACAAGACCAAGCACAGCACAGCCATTTCCTACAGAAGTATTTAATAGAGCCTGGTCCTAACACAAAGTCAGAAGTTTAATTTTTTGAGGATGTGGGAGACATGGGGATGTTTGTAGCCAGGAGACAGGAAAAAACTGAAGATAAGTGAGAGAGTGAAGATGACAGAGTGGGCAATCTTCTACAGAAGTCAGCAAGGAATGAGATCACTTGTGCATGTACGAGGGTTTGCCTTTATAAGGAGATGGGTCATCTCTTCAAGTGAGACAAGGGTAAAGGTGGAGAAAGTGGCAGATGGCATCTGGAAAATGGGAGATGAGAAGGACAGGAGAAGAGGAAGTTCTCAGCACATGGCCTCAGTTTTTTCTGCAAAGTATGAGCAAGGTTCTCAGCTGAGATCTGGGCTTGGGTCTCTAAGCAACACAACTATGGGTTTACCCTTGACTGGAGCTCCAGTGAACTTTTGCTGGAGTCAATCACGATTAGCCAGCTGAAAAGCTCCACAGATTCAGAATGTTAGAACTGCAGGCCCTCTTTTGGTTTGGGCTTCTTGCCCTGATTATTCTGCTACAGGCTGCCGACCTGGCTAGGGGCTGGAATCTGACACTCTACCCCACTACACTCCTAAGATAAGAGACACTACCTTTGCTTGTTTCTGTACTTGTACATTCCTCAGTTCACAGCCTAGGGCTCATGACTGCTCCTTGATATTCACTAGCCCCAGGTGCAAGGTCTCTCATCATTCTGTGCTATTATATACCAGCAGTAGGCAACAGAGTTGCCAGGTGGTCCCGGTTTCTGATCCCAAAGTCAGACCCCTCTTCTAGATCTGAGCCTTATTCATGCCTTGATGAACTGTTGCAGGCAGGCCCTCACTTAGTCCTTGCACTATGCTCTGTACATCTTTTCTTGGCTAGATTCCATGCCCAGTGTCTGTAGGCCTCTCTATCTCCTTATGACTATTTGGACTAGAAAAAATGACGCAGTGTGATTTTTTTCCTTGTATTTCTCAATCAAAACTTGGTCAGGGGCAGCTAGGTGGTACAGTGGATAGAGTACCAGCCCTGAAGTCAGGAGGACCTGAGTTCAAATCTGGCCTCAGACCAAACACTTGACACTTACTAGCTGTGTGACCCTGGGCAAGTCACTTAAGCCCAATTGCCTTAAAAAAAAAAAAAACTTGGTCAGAAATGTTTTCTAGACATTTTTGGACACATTTTGTGTTTTTTGGGAGACACTGGCTATATTATTTCCTCGTATTCTGCAATCTTGTCTTAAGCAGACATTCTTTTTTTATTATTGACCTTTTGGTCAAAATATGGACTATCTTAGTCACTTCCTTAGCATGTTTTGAAACTGCTTTCTAGAAATGCTGCACCAATTCATAGTTCCATCAATAGTATACCAGTGTGCTTATCTTTCCACAACTCCTCCAACAAGATTATTACCATCTTTTTTATCTTTGCCAATTTGATAGCTATGAGTCAAAAAATGGGTTGTTTTGATTTGCATTTTTTTTGTGACTTGGGGCATTTTTCTCATAGCTTTTATAGCTTGCAGTTCTTCTGAGATCCATTTGTCCATGCCATTTGATCTTTTATTTACTGAAGAGTAGCTTTCGGTCTTATTTCTTTCTCTTGGTTACCTTTACATATTAGATACCAGACCCTTCTCTCAAAGATCTTTGATATAAAGATTTCTTTTATCCATCAACCACTACTCTTATTTTCAGTTTCGTGTAATTGAAATTGTCTATTTTATCTTTTGTGATCAGTCATTTTTAAAAATTAAGAATCCTAATCATAGCTATGGGAGGTACCTCATCTGGTGTACTGCTAATTTTTTTTTGTTACTGTGTAGGTTACATATACATTTTGAGTTTACTATGGTATATGTTGGTCGAAGCCTAATTTATGCCAAACTGCTCTCTAGTTGTCCCAGCAATTCTTATTAAATAGAGAGTTTTCTCCTAGGTAATTTATGTTTTCAGGTTTGTTGAAGACAGGGTAATTGAGTTAAAATATTTCTGATTCTTCCTTGTCTAGCCTGTTCTAACATCTCCTTTCTATTTCCTAACTAATATTCAATAATTTTGATGATTACAGTTTTATAATATAATTTGAGGTAATGAGGTGCTATTTCTCCTTATTCCTACTTTTACTTCCATTCTTTCTCTTGACATTTTAGATCTTTTATTTTTATTTGTCTAGCCTTTCGGTAGTCTGGTTGGTATAGTACTAATTCTATAACTGGTAGTATTATCAGGTTTATTATATTGGCATGGCACAGCCATGAGCACCAAATAGCCCTCCGGTTATTTGTCATTTCTGAGGTCTGAAATAGCAGCATGTAATAATTTGTATCTATACAGATCAATCAACAAAGATTTATTAAGCACCTACTATGTGTTAGGCACTATATGCTAAGAATTGAGGATACAAAAAGAGGCAAAAGACAGTCCCTGCCTTCAAGGAACTCACAATCTAACAGGGGGAGACAACATGTACAAATATATACAAAGTAAGCTGCCTACAGGATAAATAGGAAATAAATGAAAGTGAGAAGGTACTAGAATTAAGAAGGGTTAAGAAAGGCTTCCCACTGAAAGTGGAATTTTAGTTGGAACTTAAAGGAGGCAAAGAGAGATCAGTGGGTGAAGTTGAGGAGGGAGAGCATTCCAGACACAGAATAGACAGAGAAAATGCCTAGAACTGAGAGATGAAGTGTCTTGTTTGCTGAACTATCAGGAGGCCTGGATTACTGGATTGAAGAGTACATGTTGAGGAGTAAGGTATAAGAAGCCTGGAAACATAGAAGGAGGCTAGGTTATGAAGGGTTTTGAATGTCAAACAGAGCATTTTATATTTGATCTTGGTGGCAACAGGAAGAAGTCACTAGAGTTTATTGAGCAGAGGGATGTGACATGATTGAACCTGCACTTTAGGAAAATCACATTAGTGGCTAAACGGAGGATGGATTATAGTGGGGAGAGCCTTAAAACAAGCAGACTCACCAACAGGCTATTGCAATAATCCAGGCAGAAGGTGATGAGGGACTGTACTAGAGTGGTGGCACTGTCAGAGGAGAGAAGGGAGTGTACTCAAGAAAAGTTGCAAAGGTAAAATCTACAGGACTTGACAACAGATTGGATATGTGAGATGGGGGTGGGTGAGAGATAGTGAAGAATCTATGAAGACTCTTAGGTTGTGAGCCTGGGGGTCTAGGAGGATGGTGTTGCCCTCTACAATAATAGGGAAGGTAGCACAGGTATAAAATTTGGGAAGAAAGATAGTAAGTTTTTTTTTGACACACTGAATTTAAGATGTGTACTGGGTATGCATTTTTGATATCTGAAAGATAGTTAGAGATACCAAATTGGAGGTTAGCAGAGAGTTTGGGGAAGGAAAGGTAGATTTGACAGTCAACATCACAGAGATGGTAACAGATCCCCAGGGGAAGCAGTATAGAGGAAGAAGAGAAGTGGGCCCAGGACAGAACCCTGAAGGACATCTATAGTTAGAGGGTGCGAACTGGAGAGGATCCAACAAAGAAGGCACAGAAGGAGTAGTCAGATTGGTAGGAGAACTAGGAGAAAGCAGTGTCCCAAAAACTTGGAGAGAAGAGAGTATCAAGTTGGAGAGAGTGTTCAACAGTGTCAAAGGCTACAGAGAGGTCATGGAGAATGAGAAATGAGAAAAGAATATTGGATTTAGCAGCTAAGACAATGAGTAACTTTGGAGAGAGTCATTTCAATGGAATACTAAGGTTGGAAGCTAGATTGTAAGGGGATAAGAAGAGAGTGAGAGGAAAGTACAGGCACCTATTATAAAAAGGGTCTTTTTGAGGAAGTTAGCTACAAAGGTCAGAAAAGATAAAGGATAGTAGCATCAAGGATTAAATCTTGGAAGGATCAAATGAGGATTTTTTTTTTAGGATAGAGGAGACATGGGAATGTTTGTAGACAATAGGAAATGAGTCAGTAGAGGGAAAGACAATATAAATAATAGAGTGGAGATGAGAGAGAGGAGAATGTGTTGGAGGAGATAAGATAGGTGAGATCACTTGGACAAGTAGAAGGGTTAGCCTTCGTCAGGAGTAAGACCACTTCATCATGTGACACAAGGGTGAAGAAGAGAGTGGCAGAAGGCACCCAAGAGTGGGAGATGAGGAAGAAAAGAGAAAAAGGAATTCACGTGAAATCAATTTTTTTCTGTAAAACATGAGGCAGGGTTCTCAGTCAAGTTGGGAAAGGGAGACGTATGGGGGATTTGAGGAGGGAATAAAAAGTTTGGAAGAGTCACTGTGTAGAATGGGACAGTGAGTTGATAAGGGAGGTATAGTAGGATTGCCTAGCAGCAGTGAGGGCCCAGTTGAAGTTATGCAAGATAAATTTATAGTGGACCCAGTCAGAAAAATTTGCATGCTTTTCTCTACCTTTGTTCAGCAGCATGTGTGTAGGAATGAAGGTGAAAAATGGTAGGAGATATCCAAGACTGAGGGTTGGCTGGGCATAATCCATAATATGATAAGGGGACTAGGGATTCAAGAGAAGACAGTGTAGAATTGAATTGGTTTACTAAGGAGTCAAAATGAGGAGAAGAGGAAAGAGTGGTTAGTGCAGGGGTGATGGCTTGGGAAAGAACTGAGTGGTCAAGTGATTGGAGGTCACAGTGGGGATGAAGAATAAGGTCATGTAAGGGAAGGGAGAGGTAAAAAGTCAATAGAATACAACTGGATAAGGGGATTTCCAAATTCTTGAAAATGGAGGTAGTATATCTGTGAGTGAGAACAAGATTAAAAGTATGACAATATCTGTGTATGGCTGAAGTGGAGTAGAGGAATAGCTCATGGGAAGAGAGTTGGTTGAGTATGTTGAGGTCCCTTGGTATTATGGCAAGAGTTGGGGAGGAGAGAAAAATTGTAAGTCAGGTATCAAATTCATTGAGGAAGGAAGGGGAGTGCCCTGGGAGTCTGCAGATAACAGCTACCAGGATTTTAATTGGGTGGTAGATATTAATAGCATTAACCTCAAAGGAAGAGTTAATGCATGGAGGAAGGGGGAGAAACATGCAACTGGCAATGGGGAGCACGAAGTATTCTAACGTCCCCTACTTCAACCAATGAGCTGAGGATAATGAGTGAAGATGCAGCTAGTACTGGAAAGGGTGGCCAAAGAAGGCTGTGTCATAGAGAGAAGCCAGGTGTCAGTAATAGCTAGCAGATGGAAGCAATGGGACAGGAATAGTTTATGATGCAGGGAAATTTGTTGCTTATGGAACAGGCCATTTTGGAGGGCACACTGGAAGAGCTGGGTGGAGTTAGAATGAAACTTTGGGGTAGGGGGGGTTGAGGGGAATGGGAGTGAGGTAAGGGGTGTGGAGTGGAATTTAGATAATGATCTATAGTTTAGAGTCGCTGGGATATGAAGGGTATGACCAGGTGTTAAAATGTTCAACACTGAGTAGAGGGCACCATTCTTCTAGCCTCAAAGCCTTAGCAGAGATGAGAGGTCTGAAGTTTAAGAGAGGGTTGCTCTTCTTTGCTCTGGGGGTTCTCCACATCCCAGTTGGGATCTTGAACTGCCAGAAGGAGGTGGAAGATGCCTTGCGCTGGTACAATGGAATTAGTTGCTTTGAGGCATATGGAAGACTTCTGGCCTGGCCCCATGCAGCCTTTCCTAAGGGACTTGCTGAGCCCAGAAGGATATGGAAAGCTCAGGTCTGGAGTATGTATTGATAGGTTGTCTCTAGATATTTTCTGCATTTTGAAGTCATGTGGAATAGGACTCCCTTTTCTATTATTCTTTCCTGGGTTTTTTTCATTACTATATAGAAATGGTTTTAAATTTGAGAGATTTATTTAGAATCTTGGTATGTTATTAAAGCTATTGTTTTAATTAGTTTCTTAGCTGATTCTCTAGGAAGTAAACCATTAAGACATCTTCAAATATGAAGAGCTTTGTCCCCTCATTGGTTATCTTTATACCTTTAAATTTTTCCTTATAACATTTTTCAAACTATATGGGGAAAGGGTGTTCCTTGATTTACTCCCATATTTACTGGGAAAGCTTTTAACATTTCCCCACTGGGTTTTAGATAGATTCTTTTTATCCTTTTATATAAATATCTTTCCATGTCCATGTTCTGTAGGAGTCAACTTGACTCAGTTTCTCTAAGCTTCAATTTCCTCACTGTAAAATGATGGGGTTCATCTCTATAGTCCCTTCCATATCTATGTTCTCATATTTACTATATGAAGAACTAAGAGTCAGGGAAAGATACAAAAATTAAGTAAGAAATGAGCTCTACTCATGAAATTTACAATTCTAGCAAGGGATAAAGTATTAGAAATCACATGTAAAAATTCATAAATTTCTCAAAATTAATCTAATGCACTATAATACCCCACTGACTTTCTTTTAACCTTCAAGGGGGCATCTGATTTAATTATTTATTTTATGGCAATAAAATGAGGTATAGAGGTAAAGGGGATCTTAAAGGCTCTCTAGTCCAACCTTCACATTTTATAGATGAAGAAACGAAGGCCCAGAGAGGCTAAGTAAGTGCCCCATATCACCTTTTTACTATACAACTGTTGTCCCTTATAATGTCCCACATGTGTTAAGTAAGAGACAGAACCAGAATCTGACTCCAGACTATCTGTTCAGGACAGGTGCTTTTGTTATTACACTATACTGCTTCTCCAACTTTTATTATTATCATTATTTTGTTACTTTAGCATTTGCCCTATGAAGGCCTTTTAGTAAATATAGACACTTGTTAGAAAATAACCAATGGTCCCGCCTCCTTCTTTGAGAAACATCAACAAAATCAAAAGTGAAAGTAAGTTATATATAATTTGAAACATATGAATCAAATATTTCATGATAACAGTATCCTTCTGAGCTAGAAATTTATTATAATTTACATTCTACACTGACTCTATCTTATAGTAACTAAACTGGTCGGTAGAAATCAACTGAAACTCAAATTTATTTAGGTAAAAGTCATTTTCTACCTTCAGGTAGTATTTTATTTTTCTTCTTTATTTTAATTTGTATTAGTCATGTGAAAGAAAACACAGATAAGAAAAAAACTCGAGAAAAGTAAAGTTAAAAAGTATGTTTCAACCTGTATTCAGACATCACCAGTTCTTTCTTTGCGGATGGATAGGATTTTTCAACATAAATCCTTCAGAGCTGTCTTATTGCTGAGAACAGCTAAGTCATTTACAGTTGGTCATATTAAAATACTGCTGTTAACTTGTATATAGTACATTTCACTTTGCATCAGCCCAGGTTTTTCTGAGAGCATCCTGCTCATCATTTCTTATAGTACAATAGTATTCCATCATAATCACATAACACAACTTTTCCCCCAATTCTTGGGTATCCCCTCAACTTCTAATTCTTTACCCCTAGAAAAGAGTTGCTATAAATATTTTTGTAGATACAGGTTCTTTTCCTTTTTTTTTAAATCCCTTTTGGGATACAGACCTAGAAGTGGTATCGCTAGGTCAAAGGGTATACATGGTTTTCATATCCCTCTGGGCATAGTTCCAAATTGCTCTACAGAATGGCTCAATCAGTCCACGACTCCACCAACAGTGCATTAAAGCCTCATTTTTCCCACATTTCCTTCAACATTTGTCATTTACCTTATCTGTCCTATAAGTCAATCTAATAGGTATGAGGTAGTACCTCAGAATTGTTTTAATTTGCATTTCTCCAATCAATAGTGAGTTAGAGTATCTTTTCATATGGCTATAGATAGCTTTGATTACTTCATCTGAAAACTGATCATATCTTTTGATCCATTTATAAATTGGGAATGGCTCTTATTTTTATAAATTTGACTCAATTCTCTATATGTTTGAGAAATGCAGTCTTTATCAGAGAAACTTGTTTCAAATTTTTTTTCAGTTACTGTTGCTAACTATATTTCCCTCCATTCTATCTTCCCCTGCTCCATTTATTCCTATTTTCTCTCTCTCCTTTCACCCTGTCCCTCCTCAAAAGTGTTTTGCATTTACTACCCCCTCCTCCAATCTACCCTCCTTTCTATCACCCCTCCTCCCTTCTATTATTCCCTTCCCCTCCTACTTTCCTATAGGGTAAGTAAGATAGATTTTGATACCCAATTGAGTATGTATGTTATTCCCTCTTTGAGCCAACTCTGATTAGAGTAAGGTTCATTCACTCCCCCTCACTCTTTCCCTCCACTACAAAAGCTTTTTATGGCCTCTTTTATGTGAGATAATTTACCCCATTCTACATCTCCCTTTCTTTTTCTCCTAGTACATTCCTCTCTCTCACCCCTTAATTTTATTTTTTATATATCATCCCTTCATATTCAACTCATACATATGCCCTCTCTCTATATATGTTCCTTTCTAACTACACTAAAAATGAGAAAGGTCTTATGAGTTAAAAATATCTTCCCATGTAGGAACGTAAGTAGTTTAAACTTATCAAGTCCCTTATGATTTCCCTTTCCTGTTTAACTTTTTATGCTTCTCTTGAGTCTTGGATTTGAAAGTCAAATTTTCTATCAAGAATGCATGAAAGTTCTCTATCATATTGAATGTCTATTTTTTTCCCCTAAAGGATTATACTCAGTTTTCCTGGGTGGGTGATTCTTGGTTGTAATTCTAGGTCCTTTGCCCTCCAGAATATCATATTCCAAGCCTTCCAATCCTTTAATATAGAAGCTGCTAGATCTTGTGTTATGCTGACTATGGCTCCACCATACTTGAATTGTTTCTTTCTGGATGCTTGCAATATTTTCTCCTTGACCTGGGAACTCTGGAATTTGGCTATAATATTCCTGGCAGTTTTCATTTTGGTATCTCTTTCAGGAGCTCATCAGTGGATTCTTTCAATTTCTATTTAACCTCTAGTTCTAGAATATTAGGGCAGTTTTCCTTCATAATTTATTGAAAGATGATGTCTAGGCTCTTTTTTTGATCATGGCTTTCAGGTAGTTCAATAATTTTCCAATTATCTCTCCTAGATCCATTTTCCAATTCAGCTGGTTTTCCAATGAGATATTTTCCACTGTGTTCTGGTTTTTCATTCTTTTGGTTTTGTTTTATTGTTTCTTGATTTCTCATAGTCATTAACTTCCATTTGCTCCATTCTAATTTTAAGGAATTATTTTCTTCAGGGAGCTTTTGAACCTCTTTTTCCATTTGGCCAATTCTGCTTTTTAAGGCATTCTTCTTCTCATTGGCTTTTTGGACCTCTTTTACCATTTGGCCTTGTCTGTTTTTTCAAGGTGTTATTTTCTTCAGTATTTTTTGGGGTCTCCTTTACCAAGCTGTTGACTTGTTTTTCATGATTTTCTTGTATCACTCTCATTTCTCTTCCCAATTTTTTCTCTACCTCTCTTACTTGCTTCTCAAAACCATTTTGATCTCTTCTATGAGCTAAGTGAGACCAATTTATATTTTTCTTGGAGGCTTTGGATGTAGGAGCTTTGACTTTATTGTCTTCTTCTGAGTGTGTGTTTCAATCTTCCTTGTCCCTATGGTAACTTTCACTAGTCAGAGTCTTTTTCCATTGGTTGCTCATTTTCCCAGCTTATTAGCTGACTTTTAAGTCTTTGTTAAAGTACGGCTCCACTTCCAGTGTGGAAGGTGAACTGCCCTAACCTTCAGGGGTTTTATGCAGCTGTTTTCAGGGATACTTCTAGGGACCTTCAAGTTTTCAGTTCTTCCAAATTGGTATGATCTAAGGTGAGGTGTTTAACTCCTCTCCTGGCCTGTGCTCTGGTCTGTGAGTGACCACAAGCACTCTTTACTGCTCTGCAGTTGCAAGGTCTGCTGTACTAGTGCTCCTCCTCACCCAGGATTTGGATACAAGTACGGGCAAAGTGACAGAGTCTTGCCTCAGTGCTAGCAAAAAGACCCCTATACTCTCCTTCTGACCAGTTAACTGTTCAACCTCCTTACTGTCTGTGGGCTGAGCGCTCCTGAAGCAGCTGCTGCCTGATTTAGTCACTGCCAAGGCATGTTCCTGGTTTGCTGTGGCCTGGGCTGTGTTGGTGCAGCCTGTGCTGGACTACACTCTACTTTCACCCAGGTGTTACAGATCTTTCCTGATGACCTTTTAAGTTGTGTTTGGTGTCTGTAGGTTAAGAGGTCTGGAAATCACCATTGCTGCAAGTGATTCAGTCTCCCTGAGGCCTGCTCCAGGTTTGCTGGGGCCTGGTCTGCAATGGCGCAGCCTGTGCTGGACTGCACTCTTCTCTAACCCTGGTGCAACATACCTTTCCTGCCAACCTTCCAAGTTGTCTTGGGCTGGAACATTGTTTCACTCCATCTTTTTGTGAGTTCTACTGCTCTAGAATTTGTTTAGAGTCATTTTTTAAAGGCATTTGGAAGGGTTTGAGAGAGAGCTCAGATGAGTCTCTGCCTTACCTCACCATCTTGGCTCTGCTTCCCCAAACAGTACTTTAGTACTATTTCTGTGACAGTTAAGTCAAGTCAATAAGTATTTATTAAATGCCTATTATGTGCCAGGCATTGTACTAATACTAATACAAAGGAAGGCAAAAACCAAACCAAAATAAACAAACAAAAAGTCTCTGCTTTCAAGGAACTCACAGTCTAATCAGAAAAAAAAAAAAAACCAGGCAAACAGCTATGGATGAATAAAATATATCTAGGATAAACTGAAGATAGCTTTCTTATAGATGTTGGGATTTTAACTGAAACTTGAAAGAAGCCAGTGAAAATGTATAAAGAAAGGAGATGGCATGCTATATGTGAGGAGCAGCAAGGAGGCCAGTGTTAACTATATTGTCGAGTTCACATAGGAGAATAAGGTGCAAGAACTTCTGCAAAGCAATTTCAAAGAAACTGCTATAACAATACTTAGTTTACAACGAAAAAATATTATTTAACCTAGTGTTGGACTCTAAACTTTTTTTATCACGTACCCTTACAAATAAAAAAAAGTAAGCACCTATACCTCATATGTGTATGCTTTAAAAATCATACATATATATATGTATATATGTATATATATATATGTATATATATATATTATAGTAATCTGGTACTAAAAGCAATCCACAAAAAAAATTCTCAAATGAATCAACTTCTTTTCTATTTATAAACATACTGATAACTTTAACATATATACAATACTTACTTCATCAGCAAGGAATTCCTTACTTAGACCAAAATCTGTCAGCACCACATGGCCATTATTATCAAGTAGAATATTCTCTAGTTTAATGTCACGGTATATAATACCCAACTGTGAAAATAAGCAAATAAAAATTTAAAATAACAATTTCTTAAAAATAATAATAAAAATTCTTAGATGTCATTTAAAAAAAAAATCATCATTCCATTGCTCAAGAATTCACAGTAGTTTCCTATCACCAATCAGACTGATTCTAAGCTCTTAAGAAAGTCTATCATATAAGGTTCTCTACCAGCTTTCCTTTTCCTAACTACCCAATGTAATTTCTCCTTATTCCCTATTTTGACCTTTCAATCTAGCAAGACCAATTTTCTTACCTTTATCTACTTTCATCATATTTGTCCCTGCTTTAATGCCTCAGCTAATGTTGTTCCACAGTAGGAAAAACCTCCACTTTCTCCAAAGTGAGGTCTTCCTTGAATACACCCTTTTAAGAAGCCTTTCCTGACTAAACAACCCACAAAGTACATTTCTTTACTTAGTATTTCACACCACTTATATATAATTTGTACTACATTTATTTATAAATCACACCTCCTTCACTTTTTTCCTGTATGTTTATTTGACAGTTAAATTGTAGATTTTTTGATTTTCCATTTATTTTGTTTTCAGTGTCTAGTAAAGTGCTATGTATGCAACAGGAAATTAAAAATGTCTTTTAAATGAACTCATTTCTAAATTTAAATATCTAAAATAATTTCACTTTAGTTAGTCCTTAGGGTTTAAACAGCTAAAGCAAACCAATTCAATATTTTATAATGATTTCATTCTGTGTACAACCACTGATGAACAAACTGCAAATAGCTGCCTCATCATCTCTTACAGAAGCTACATCATTGACACTTTCTCAGTGTAAGTCTCATATTCAGTCTTAAAATGTATTCCTGGCCTAAAATAAATGTTTTAAGCAAAAGAAACCTATTTTCACCAATATCAAGGGTATGAAATCTTTGATAATCTCTTAAAAGATAAATAAATTTAAATATAGGAAATACAAGACAATTACTTCCAAGAAGCAACTTTTTCCGCTTGATAAGGTATGAGGAAATATATATCAATCAATTTGATTTATATATCTAAGTCATAGGATGAGTGCCATTCAAAGAATGCTGATTTCAAAGAAAAGTATGGCACATCATGATAACTGAGGGAGAAATAAAATAAATATATGTTAATATTAGGATGAGATAAAAATTTCTAGGTTTTCAAGTTATTTTACTGAACATTAGAAAACACATTTAGCAATAAACAATTTTACCCTGTCATCCCCTCCTATCCCACCCCAAATGTCTCTTTTGGAAGAGGGAGTTCAAAAACAACAGGAACAAAGAAATAAGCTTTTCCACCATGATGCATTTAAATCTTTTTATAGGCAAATTTTTTACCCTAGAGTCTAGTGATATAACTAATTCTTTTGCTTTATCTGTTTAGACATAAGTACTGGAAATATTTATATTCAATATTTAAAATTTAAATTTAATATTTAAAGCGTGTTAGATTGGCAGTCATTTAGTAATCACCTTTACATATATGGTATTTACTCGACACTATGAAGAGGCAGCTAAGTGGATCAGAGGATAGAATGCTAGACCTGGAGTCAGGAAGACCTGAGCTTAAATCTGGCCTCAGACACTTACTAGCTGTGTGACCCTAGGCAACTCACTTAAGTCTCAGTTTGCCTTAATCCACTGGAGAAGGAAATGGCAAACCATTCCGGCATCCTAGCTAAAAAATCCCCATAGACAATCTTGGCATATCCAGGGGATCATGAAGAGTTAGACACAACTAAACAACTGAACAACAAATGGGAACATAAAAAGAAATTAGAAAACAAGTATCTAAATTTGCACAGGTTTATGTACCCACTGACCCTCTCCCTTGAACACCTCTTGCTAATCTATTACTATTCTCTGTCTCTCATTCCCAATCCGTGTCAGCAGTCATGTGAAGATGATCTGTTGGACCAGGAACAATTCTCAAATTTTTGATTGGTAAAGTCCTTGCAGCAAAACAGTTTTAGATGGTATCAACTACAATGAAATAATACCAATTATCAAAAAGCTAAATTTTAAAAATTATGTATTTTCAGAAAAATTTTAGTTTAAATTTAATAATACTTAAGTGAGAGAGATGGGATTGTTTGATATCATAAATGAATAATACTGAATATGACATCTCATCTTGTAAGATTTTTCACAATAATTTTTATTTTCCTCTATTTATATAAGAGTATTTGGCAGATCATTTCAGTTGATGCCAGAGAACTTTCAAAAAAGATGTTTTATTTGTAAATGCCTTATTAACTTTGCCCAAACCATGAAACAACTTTTAAAAATTTAGTAACATAACACACTGCACACTGAGATAAGCAGACTTAAACCTGAAAGTCTTGTTTGGCTTTTAAAGCTCTTCACAATCTGGTTCCATCCTACCTTTTCAATCTTCTTACACTTCACTCCTCTCCACATACTTTGAGAGAGAGAACACAGAGTTGCTTGTATATTGTATCACCTATTAGAATCGAGCTTTTTGAGAGCATGGACCATGTTCTGGACTTTCTTTTTCTGCATACCCAGCACTTAGTAGCTGGCATATAGTAAGAGCTTAATGCTACTTAATGTTGTTGCTGCTGCTGCTGCTGCTGCTGCTGCTGTTTACTGATGATGATATTTATTATCATGTTTGTTTTTCATTTGTATTTAGGACTTGATATTCAGGGGAGGCTTGTAGATACTTAACGTCATGTTTTTAATGAACATTTTTGCCTTCTTATCTCTTCAAATCTTTCAATTTTCCCTAATTATGAATAAGGAGAATTGGTTAGTCAGTCAACAATCACTTATTAAGCTCTTATTATGTGCCAGTCACTAAGTGCTGGAGATAAAAAAAAAAAAATGGCAAAAGCATGGTCTCTGACCTCAAGGGGCTCATATTCTAATGAAGGAGACACATGCAACATGTATATGTGTGTGTATATCATATTTGTATGTATGTATGCAGGCATGTATGTATGTAAAGACATAGTACAAATGGAAGGTACTTAGAGGGAAAGCAGAGGGGGCACCAAAAAAACCCATTACCGATGATGGGACTTGAGCTAAGACTTAAAGTAAGCAGGGAAGTCAGGAGGTAAAGGTAAGGAGGGAACAATCTTCTAAGCAAATAAAAGGCAAAGAGTCCAGATATGGAGCATCTTATGGAAGGAACAGCAAGAAGGGCAGTGACACTGGATTGTAGAACACATGGATGAAGAATAGATTATATGAAGGCTGGAAAGGAAGGAACAGACCAATTTGTGAAGAGCTTTAAATGAAAAACAAAACATTTCATATTTGAACCTATAGGGCATAAACATGGTTGGACTGGCACTTTAAAAAAATAATTTTGGCAGCTGAGGGAAGGGTGGATCAGAGTGGGGAGAAAAAGAAGACTTTGTATTAATCTGGCCAAGAGGTAATAAGAGCCTGCACCCGTAAGGTGGTTGTATAAGTGGAGAGAATGGGACAGGATATATAGGAGAGATGTCATGAAGGTAGAAATGACAAGACTTGACAATAGATTGGATCTGTGGAGCGAGTGCAAGAAAGGAGTGAAGAATAACATCAGTGTTGCAACCCTGAGTGATTGAGAGGATGGCAATGTCCTTAACAACAACAGGGAAGTTCAGAAGAGTGGAAGGAAGAATGATTTCTGTTTAGGATAAATTTGAGTTTAAAATGTCTAAGCACTGGCATAAGATTATTTATGTAAAAAAAAAAACAAACCCTAACCATAATTTATTAAGTGATTACTATGTGCCAGGCATATGCATATGTACATTTGTATGTGCAGCAATATATACAAATATAATATTTATACAAATATATACATAATTATAGATACATAATTTTGTACCTATAATTTTACCCACAATCTGCCAGGACAACCAATTGATACTCAATATTATTGAACACATTAAATGAATGATAGCCTGAGCAAATTTTTTGGTTGCATGATCGACTGACTTCAAACTCCTTAGCAACATGTGAATGACATTGTTTGTCACTGATAGAGATAGTAAAGCAGGTGGGTTTTAAACCAGTCATTATTGTAGTATACATTTATATACTTTTTCTTTCACAAAGGCAATTGATGTTTTCATCTAAGCTAAAAAGCACTCAATTTTTAATATATTCCTTCTGCCTCTTACTCTTATTACACTGCTTTTGGTGATTTCATTATGGTTCATAGAAAACAAAAGATCACATTTGTGTTCCTAAGCATGAAACTTTCGACATTTCTTTTAACTGGCTCCTGGTTCTAATTCCGTTAATATACAACAATGTCTAAATAAACTTATAAGCAAGAAAAATAGAATTAAGCACAATTATAAAAATACAGCCATAATATTTATGTTTCTGTGTGGCAAGTTTTGTTTTAAACTTACGGCTCTCATAAATTATGCTGGTAGTTTTATAAGTAGATTTTTAAAAAATCTTCATATTCCTCTGGCAATTTCAATACATCCGGTTATACCTAAGGTACTTAACTAATAATATGGTTCCCACATATAATACCAATTCAGTAGGTCAGAAACACTTCTTAAATCTAAGTCAGAAATATGAAGATTGTAACTAAAATGTCTTAAATCTAGATAAATGATATTTTCAATAAGATATGAAAGACTTTTACACTGATTTTTTGCAGCATGAATTACAAATTATAGACTAGAACTGAATATTTAACAGCTGAGATAAGTCTACATAGGGGTAAGGTAATGAGACAAAGAAAGTCAAAGACTAAAAAATTAGAATGGAAATAGAGGAAATTGAGTATAGGAGACTCTCAACCAATAAGAATAAAGTAATTCTTTCTCCTTAACCCAGTTAGTGTTTTCTCAGATATGGAAGAAAGCTTAGCTTGGGAAATACATAATAGGAATTATGGTTCCATGTTAAATAGGATGTTTTCTATGTTATACTTTTTGTTTTCTTTACTGAAAAATAAAAATCATAGGGCTACTCTGTCTAATATGGTAGGTGGGGAGGAAGGGAAGGGAGGTAGAAGTTAGGAAACCATTGTTTCTAACTCCTAAGTAAAACAGAAAAGTTCCTTAGAAACTACTTCTTAGTTTGATGCACAGGTAATACACTAGGGAAGAGAATGAAAAAATACTTTTACAATTAATGAAACTAGTAATACACTTAAGAAATATGCTCAACATGTGTCTAAAATATAGAAACAATACGAGAGCTACTTTGAAAAAGAAGCTAGGGAGGTTAAATAGCTTACCTTATGGAGGTGTTCAAGGGCAAGCACAATTTCCCCAATATATATCTGCACTTCATTTTCCGTGAAACGTTCTCTTTGAGAAAGGTGAGTAAAAAGTTCTCCACCATTTATGTAATCTAAAAAAAAACCATGTATTTTTTTTATTCTTTAGCTCACGTTCAAAAAGTAAAGGGAATGTTTCTTTTTATGCTGCTCTTGATTAAGGACAATGCAGAGACTGTACTTATTTATTCTTATATTTCAATTTTTTTTTTAACATTTGAAACTACCATGTTATAAGCACACTCACATATAACAAAGTAAATCTGAATAATTTAAATAGGAGGTTTTGATAAAAATTACCTCATGCCAGTAACCAGTATTTGCCAAATAAGTAGGAACCAATTTTTTTTAAAAATTGACATTTTAATTTGAACTAATAAGTAAAATACATATATTTATTAATGACAGCCTGGTGTAATGGATAGAAAGCTGGCCTTAGAGTCAGAAAGATAGGGGTTCAAGCCTCATCTCTCATACATATTGACAGTGTTACCTCGAGCAAATAATTCCACCTTTGAGCCATAGGCAACTAAGACTATGTTTTGAAAGGAGGTGCCAACTTGCACTGATAGAAGGAGTTCCTTCAAAGAGGTCCAGGAAAACAAACAAACAAACAAACAAAAAACCCACGTACTCACATTTATAAATCATTCCAAAAGGACATAAAATTCATTGTAGTTAATGTGCAGGAGCAGCATATCTCACCGGAAAGTACTAAATCATCACTACAACTATGATAAACCAATACTGTTTCTTCTTAAGTAACAGTACTCAAGTTACTCTATTTTTTTTTTTAATCCTTAGATCTCTTTCTCTCTGACTATATACACATACATAAACATGTGACTATATGTATATGTGACTACACACACACACATAACACAGTATCTTTAAGGTTTTAGTACAGTTTTAACCTATGAAAGCTTTTTTTAAGGGACTCCCTATATATATGCACATGCATGCACACATATATATTTCTTTTTTTTTGCAGTTTAAATAATATTTATTTGATATTATTAAATAAATGCAACTAATGCAATTCTTGGAAGAAAATTAATATCTAAGAATATTTACAGTAAGAAAAGATTATTTAGCATGTAACAGGTACAGGCAAAGCAAGAGAATCTTGCCTCAGTGCCAGCAAAGAGATCCCTGCAATCCCCCTCTTATCAGCCACTCAATTCCCCCTCAGTGTGTGAGCCAGAAGCTCTGGAAATAGCCACTGCCCTGAAGCTGCAGCTGGGACTGGGACTGGGACTGAGCTTTGCCCTCACTGTGGTCATAGACCTTTCCTACTGACCTTCTAAGTTGTCTTTGGTGTTTGTGGGTTGAGAAGTCCGGAAACCACCCCAGCTGTCCGTGAGTCAGTCCTCTGAGGCCTGCTCTCGGTTCGCTGAGGCCTGGTCTTTGCCTGCGCCCCCATGCTAATGTTCCTCTGTCAGGCTAGCGCAATAGACCTTTCCAATCAACCATCCAGACTGTCTTGGGCTAGAAATTTGTTTCACTCTGTCTTTCTGTGGGTTCTGCTGCTCTAGAATTTGTTTAGAGCCATTTTTTTACAGGTATTTGGAAGGGTTTGGAGAACAGCTCAAGCAAGTCACTGCTTTCACTCCGCCATCTTGCCACATATATTATTTCACAGAAGAAATTAAGAATATGTATTATATAATGAAAAAAATACAACAAAAACAAAACAAAAAAAAAGGTTTCTTCAGCGGGGGACCCCTTGATTAGTTTAGAAAAGTTACTCTGTACACATATATGTAGAGAATGGTAGTTTATCTGAAATTAGGAGATCTAATTTCACCTATACTCTTCCCTTGGGTCACACCACAAGGTGAAAAATGTAATGAAGAAAATGCATCCTCTCATTCTACCCAAAGCCCTCCCCCAACACATAAAACACTAGAGTAAAAAGAAACAAGGCATGCAACTAGTATGTTCTCAAAGATGAAGAAAATTATGTTTATAAAACACATTTATTCTCCTATAACTTTCTGCCAGGCATAGTGAATCTGGAAGTAAACAAGGACTAGATTTTTGAAGAACTGGGTTCAAGCCCTGCTACTGAAACAAACAGGCCTTGTGTCCTTGTCTGGCCAGTAACCAACTTCTCATTGTACTGGGCAATTCTGTAAGTTATGTTTCCTTACCCATATTCCTACACCAAGGAACAACAGGTCCAGACGAAGAATAACCCCATACTCCTAAAGCCCTCCATAGACTTGAAAACAGCTCAGTGCTCCTGAATAACTGACATCCAAAATGAGGCATTCCCAAAATGGGAAGAGATTCCTAAACTTGCAGTGCCCTAACATTATTTTTATAAAAATTTATAAAAATAACACTTCAACTCGAATAAATATTTGGAATATTGGTAATAAAATTTAAATTGTTTTTTAAAAAAGTCTAGTAAGGAAATAACTGAAAGAGCAGAACCAGGAGAACATTACACACAGTAACAGCCACACTGTGTGATAATCAACTATGATAGACTAAGCTCTTCTCAGCAATACAATGATCTAAGACAATTCCAAAAGACGATGGAAAAAGGTATCCACATCCAGAAAAGAACTATGGAGTCTGAATGCAGATTGAAGCATACATATTATTTGCTCTCTCTCTCTTTTTTGTTTCTTCTTTCTTGTGGTTCCTCCCATTAGTTCTAATTCTTCTTTACAACATGACTAATGTGAAAATAAGTTTAATGTGAATGTATATATATAGAGCCTATATCAGATTGCATGCTGTCCTGGGGAGGAGGAAAAGGGAGGGAGGGGGAAAAAACTTAGAACTCAAAATCTTATAGAAGTGAATGCTGAAAACTAAAAATAAATAAATAATTTTTTTTTAAAAAGAAAAAATAGTCAGCAATGTATAAGTAGTTACAAAACTTTTCACCTGATAATCCTAGAAGTGTTTCTCCTACATGATCTATGACATATGCTTCTACATTCTGAACAAAGACTAGAATAAGACTTCAGAACTAGAAGAGAACTTAAAGATCAACAAGTTCCTAGCATTTTACAGATTAAAAAAAAGCCAGAGGCACAGAGAGGTGGAACAACTTGTTTAACAGACAATCGTCAGTTACAGAGGCAGGATCAGAACCACATCTTCCAGAAGAAGTTATGAAGCATAGAATGTTTTGTTCTTTAAATGTTTACTAGGATTTTTTTCCTAGTAAATTTTCCTAGTAACAAATTTACTAGGAAATCAATCTGGACCACGGTTTTACTCTTTGCTTTTATATTTCATTTGGAAATTACTTTATATTTTGAAGATAGTCATCTATTTTACTTAACTTTTCAGTTCTGTTGCCATATAATTGGGCACAGTAGTTTCCAATAATTTTCTTTATTTCCTCTCCACTTATAAGGAATGCCTACTTTTCATTTTTTAAGTCATGGTAATTTGGTTTTTCTCTCTCTTTTCAGGGGAATCAAATTAGCTAATATTTTATTAATTTTGTTAGTCTTAAAATAACATAGTCTTTTATTTCATTCATCAGAATTGTCTGTTTTTTATTTCATTTTTTTCCTTGATTTTTAAAATTTAGACTTTTAGGCTTGAAGGTTATTTTTTGGCTTTCTCATTTTTAAATTACATGCTAAATAATCTTTTCTTCCTCTAAATATTCTTAGATATTAATTTTCTTCCAAGGATTGCATTACTTGAATAACAAAAATTTTAGTAAGCTATCTCACTCTTACTCTTTTTCCTATAGTTATCTGTTTCAATGATTTGTTCTTTGATCTAATTCCTTATTTGAGAGATAACATCATTCTGTTACTTATAAAGACCTATGTATTTTGTTCATGTTTATTCTATTAGTTACAATTTTCTGTTCATGTCTGTAAAAGGGTGTTTTCTAGGTTAGTGGTTTTTGCTATAACATACTTACATTTTCTTCTATTTGTCCAGTTTTTTTTTGTTTTGTTGTTTGTTTGTTTGCTTCAGGCAATTGGGGTTAAGTGACTTGCCCAGGGTCACACAGCTAGTGTCAAGGGTCTAGTCTGAGGCTGGATTTGAACTCAGGTCCTCCTGACTCAAGGACCGGTGCTCTATCCGCTGCGCCAACTAGCTGTCCCTTTTTTGGTTTTTGTTTTGTTTTGTTTTTGTTTAGGCAATTGGGGTTAAGTGACTTGCCTAGGGTCACACAGCTAGTAAGTGTCAAGTGTTTGGTCTGAGGTCAAATTTGAACTCGTGTCCTCCTGACTTCAGGGCCAGGGCTCTATCCACTGCGCCACCTAGCTGCCCTTTTGTTCAGTCTTTTGACTTTGTTTTAATATTTCTTGTTGTCTCATGGAGTCATTGTTTTTTTACTTGGTCCATTCTAATTTTCAAAGAGTCTTTTGTTTAAGTAAGGTTTAATACCTTTTATAGTAAGCTGTTAATTTTGTTTTCAGTTCTTTCTTTCATAACTCTCATTTCTTTTTCAGTTTTTTTCCTCTGGCATTCCTATTTCATTTACAAAAACACTTTTAAAAAAACTCTTGCTTAATTTTTTTCCAGTTTCAAGTAACCAAAATTATCTGTTTTGTCTTTTATAATTGCCTCTATCTTTTGTTTAGTTAAGAATACATCTCCTACTCATAGCTATGAGAGATATAGGATCTCTTTTCTATTTTTTTTTTTTGATGTGAGACATTTGGGGTTAAGTGACTTGTCCAGGGTCACACAGCTAGTCAAGTGTCTGGTCTGAGACGAGATTTGAAGGCAGATTCTCCTGATTCCAGGGACGTTGTTCTATCCACTGCGCCACCTACCTGCCCCTCTTTTCTATTTTTTTTTTTTTAAGAAATTATGATCTTTAACATTAAGGTCACATATCCACTTAGAATGTGTTGTGGAAAATGGTACAGATCAACAGTCTAAGCTTAATTTCTGCCAGTCTACTTTCTGGTTTTCCCAGCAGTTTTTATCAATAGTTATTCCCCTAGGTAACCTATGCTTTCCACTTTATCAAACAATGAGTTATTGAATTCTATCATTTCTGATTCTCCTTTCTTTAGTTTCTTTCACTGATCTCTAATTTTAATCAATACTAGATGGTTTGGATGACTGCTACTTTCTGACACAGTTTGACATCTGAGTGTTATTCCTTCTTTGTTGCTACTTCTTTTCATCAGTTCCCTAGATAGTCTATCTTTTGTTTTGTTGTTTCAAATGAATTTTGTTATTTTTTTTTATCAAGTTCTAGAAAGTATCCTCATTTTAACTGGATTGTTATAGCATTAAAAGTATAAATTAATTTTGGTAGTATTGCCTTTTTTATGACTCTGGCATAGCCTACCCATGAACACTGACTATTCCTACAGTATTTAAGTTGCCTTTATTTCTTTAAGGAGCACTTCGTAATTGAATCTATTGAATCTTGTATAGATTCAATGTGTACTTTGGCAGGTCAATTATCAGATATTTTATGTATTTTGTAATTATTTAGAATGGGATTTTCCTTTCTTTTATTGCTTCTTGAGTTTTGTCATTTTTATATAGAAATGTAGTTGATTTATTTTGTATACCACAACCTGGCTGAAGCTATTAATTCAATTAGTATCTTTGCTGATTCCCTAGGATTTTCCAAATAAACAATATTATCAGCAAATAGGGATATTTTTGTCTCTTCTGTACCTATTTTTATGCCTTTAATTTCATTCTCTTGTCTTATTGCTGTTGCTAGCATTTCCAGAAATATGTCAAATAATAGAGGGGAGAATGGGCATCCTTGCTTCATTCCTGTATTTATTGGGAAAGGTTCTAGAGTATCCCCATTGCAAATGTTTTCCTTTGATTTTAGATGATTCTGATGATATCAACAAATATTCCTTCATGCCAATAGTTTGTAAGGTTTTTAGCATAAAAGATTATTGTATTCTGTCAAAGGCTTTTTCTATATCTATTAAGATGGGCATGTGGTTTTAGATGTTTTGGTTTTTAATATGATTATGTCAATAATTTTTTTATTGTTGAACTATCCTTGCAACTTGGTATAAGTCCTATTTGGTCATAATGAATGGTTTCTTGGATAAATTGCTGTAGTCTGACAAGATATTGTTTAAAATTTTTGAGTCAATGTCTATTAGTGATACTGGCCTACAATTTTCTTTCTTTGTTTTATCCTTCTCTGTTTAGGTATTAGAACTATATTTGCCTCATAAAAGGATTCTGGGAGGGTGCTTTATTTCTCAATTTTTGAGAATAATTTGTGAAGAATAGGTACTACTTGTTCTTTTAAAAATGTCGTTCTCATTTTTTTTTAAATAGGTATTAATTGTGTATATGACCCATTCATCATTTAAGATTTCACTGTTAAATTTCCATTTGGATCGGTGGTCCTCAAATCAATTACTTTTTTTCTTTTGGCATTATGATCTATAAAGAATATATTAACACCATGTCCCTGATTATGCAGCCCACCACTAATCTATACCTCCCTTGGTCTTTTTTTCCACATGACTAAAAATCTCCTTGGATCCATCCTTTCTCACTTTAAAAAAAAAAATAACTTAAAACTAGGAGTTTTTTTTTTTTTTAGGGGAAAACAATGAAGTAGATTTGATTTTTAAGAAACCAAAATACCAGTATCAAAATGAAAAAAAAATGAATTCACAATCAAGAGTAAATAAAAGAAATTGTTAGAAACTATTTTGCCCAACTATATATCAATAAAATTGGCTGCTCACACTGAGGACCTTTAAGCTTTTGGGGCTCCTAAAGTGGTCTGATCCAGGGCAAAGTCTGAACACTGTCCTTCTGGTCTAAGCTCCTCAAGATCTTGACGTGGGTTTGGGTCTGAACATAGCTGTAGGCTTGTCCCTCAATGGAGTTCCATCAGACTGCTAATGGTAAGCTGAAAAGCTTTCCTGGTTCACAGTGACAGAATTGTAAACTCCCTTTGGTCTGCATTCATGCCCTAGCTATTCCACTGCAGGCTTCACGTTCAGAACCAAACAGTAGCTACTTACTTCTATACTTGCTCTTCCCTCAGTATACAGCTTAGGGACTACCATAGCTCTTCAACCAGGAATGCCTCTCCTAGGCACAGGTCCCTTCCTCACTCCATCTTAAATTTGTGAACTAGGTATGGAGCAATAAATCTGCTAGCTAGTACCTGTTTCAGCACCATGTACAAGGGAGGTCTCTTTGTGATCTCTTCTTACCATAGTGCATAGCCTCAGCTGTCTTTCAATTCCTGTGCCAGAATGCTCCACATCTTCACTGAGTGTAGATTTCTCTGTCATGTGCTGACATGGGCTGCAAAAAATACTCGATTTTTTTTTTCTTAGCGTTCCAAATCCAGACTCAGTCTAGCACATTTTCTTATATCTTTCTGGAGAAGGTGTAGGAGGTGGCGTGGCTGTATTTTTTTTCTCTACTACTCGTCACATCAGTACATTACTCTTCAAAAAAATCATTCCTAAGTACCTATAGTTTGTGTTGCTTGAAGAATAGAATGAAATGTTGAATCAAATACTAAAAGCTAGATAAACTCTACAGAACTGTCCTCATCTACCAGTTTAGCAGTCCTATTTAAAAAAAAAGGAATTAAGTATACTCTGATATTGGTGAAATCAAGTTGGCTTTGTCATTGCTTCATTTTCTGCATATTCACCAACAATTTTTATTGATCCGTTCTAGAATTTCCTTAGAATCTAAGTCAGGCTCACTGACCTATAGTTTGCAGGCTCTTTTCTCCCTTTTTTGAAAATTTGGACATATGCACTTCACCAAACTTGAGAACTCACAAGCTTTAAAGTATTGCTGCCAGTGGTTCATCAAATATATCTGACAGTTCCTTCAGTACTTGAGGATGTGGTTCATCTAGGCCAGGTGACTTGAAAAAATCAAGGACAGTGAGTTGCTCTTTTATTTTCTTACTTACCTTGGGTATCCAGCTCTGGAGTTAGAAGACCAGTTTTCAAATCCTACCTTTGATCCTTACTGTCTTTGATCTTTGTGAAGAGGTATTGTAACAGTCTTTGTATTTATATCTCTAATGACTAGAATAGCAGTTACATAATACTAACTTGTAACATTGAGCAAATTATTTAATCTCTTTGGGCCTCTGTTCTTAATTGATAACATTTGGGGCTGGATTAGATGGTATCTAAGGTCCCTTCCAGCTCCAGATCCTATGAATTCTCTGTAAGCCATTTCTGTTCTGTCATTTCGCTGCACTTCAATATTTATTGGATTATCTTGAAAAAGAGTGAGAAGAGCAAACTGTTGCTGGATTAGTAGAGTACTGATTTACTTTGCGTTATATATAACCAGAAAAATGACAGACTGAATATACTTGCTTTTGCCAGGTATCTTAAGTCTTCAAAGGTAATGTACGGAAGTAAAGATAGCTATTTGCTCTTGCATGCACATACAACAAAGCTGTTCCACACCTCTAGTATTGAGGTACAGGTCACTGTTTTATAATCCAAATCCCTTAAGCCCAGTTATTCAAAGGGATTCAAATCCACCAAAGTGGGTTATTATACAGTACAAACCTTTCTGACTAGGATATTGTGGGAGACTGTCACATGCCTTTTTAAAATTAAAGTAAATTCAACAAGCATTTATTAAATATGGGAATAGTGGAGGAATACTTGAAAAAGTATACAAATAACAATGCTCTCAGAAACTAAGAAAAGTACAAAAAGTCCAAGTAAAATGTTATGAAAAATTTAAGAAGTAAAATATCACTTTCATCTGGAGGAATTCAGGGATGCTTCATGAAGGAGACATCATTTGAGATGAATATTAAAGGAAGGCAAGGATTTCAAGAGATGGTCATTATTAGAGGTAGGGAGGAAGTGGGGGGGTCAGAAAGAGGAGGGAAAATAATGGTATAATTTACGTCAGAACTGGAGAATGATGTGAGCAATAGAGACTGGAGAGGGCTGAATGAACAGAGGACAAAGTAGTACAGTTCGTGTAAAATGTAGAAGATGAGCAGTGGATGGGAAGCTAAATAATAAGGGATTGAGAAGTGAATGGACTTCTAGCAAAAAGAAGTTGCTAGCATAGACATAATATGGCCATACAGTTTATCTACATTTTAACAAAGCATTTGATAAGCTATACAATAGCACAATTAAGTAGAAGGAGTTTTTAGAATATGAGAGGGTAATTTTCAATTATCCACTAACAACTGCCTTAACTAATATAGCAGCATATGAGTTTTCAGCTCATGCAGTCTATCTTCTCCAGGTTTTAGCATCAGTAGGAAGATAAAAGAACCATAGTACAATATTGGTCTTATTATAGACACCATGCTTCAAATAGGTCAAGGCACTGAAAAGAAAAAAAAGGAAAGACTGGGGAAGGAAGAAGGAACTGGGAAAATGTTGAAAAGCTATCTAGCCAAATGTATTTTTTTCTTATCAATTGTTCTACATTCTTGGTAGTTATAGCACAAAGATAGTTAAAGAAAACACACACACACACAGAAGATCTTTTTTATTTGCTCCTTCCCTGCTGCCTACAAGCCCATCCAAGTCATCCTTAGCCTTAAAAAACTCTCACTTGATCCAATCATCCCTGCAATATATCATCCTATATTGTTCCCCCTCTTTTCAGCTAAACTACTTGAAAAAGCTTTTTACAAGGTAGTTCCACTTCCTTTACTTGCACTTGATTCTAAACTCTCTACAATCTGGTTTCCAACTTCATCATTCAACTGAAATTGATCTTTCCAAAGTTGCCAGTGATCTCTTATTTGTCAAACCTAATGGTCTTTTCTGAATCTTCATCTTTCCTGATCCCTCTGCAAGTTTTAACACTGTCAATCATTCACTTCTCTTGAATACTCTCTCCTCTCTAAATTTTCCTTACACTCGTCTCCTGGTTTTTCTAACAGGTGTCTGACCACTACTTCTCAGTCTTCTCTGTTGTATCTTCACCGAGGTTATGCTTACTAACTGTGAGCATCCTCCAAGGTTCTGTCTTGGTCTTCCTCATTCTCTACTTCGTCTAAACTATCAGTCAGTCAGCAAGCATTTATCGAATACTCACTATGTGTCAGGAACTGTTCAAAAACAAAACAAAACAAAAAAACACTGAGGATACAAAGAAATGCTAAAATTCTAACTGGATGATACCATCAATTACCATGGTGTGTTCAATAATCATTTCAACTATCTCTATATAGATGATTCCTAGATCTAATAACTCTCCTGAGCTGCAGTCTTCCATCACCAATTGCCTTTTGGACATCTCAAACTGGACGTTCTGTAGGCATGCCAAACTCAGCAAGTCCCAAACTGGATTTCTTATCTTCTTCCCACTCCTAAACTCTTTGTTCTTCCTATGTATTGTTGGGGGCACTACCATCCTTATAGTCATTCAGACTAGAATATCCTCCTCAACTCTTCATTCACATATACCCCACATATTCAATCTTGTCAAATTTTGTTTTCACATCCTTATCATGCCTCTTATATGTCCCCTACTCTCCACTCACATAGCCACTAATTATTGTATACTCTCATCTCTCACTGAGGCTACTGGAATAGCCTTCTAATTGTTCTCTCTTTCCCAAGTTCTTCTCTTCCAAACCATCTTCCATTCAGCTACCAAGTGATTTTCCTAAAGCACAAATCTGACCACATCACTTCTCTCCTCAATGAACTGGATCCAATGTAAAATACTGTGTGCGGCATTTAAAGCCATTCACAACCTGTTCCCTTCCTATCTTTCTACTCTGTTTATACTTTATTTTCCTCTACATGCTCTATTATCCCCAGCTGGGATTGAGCATTTTGTGAGCCCCAGCCATGTTCACATCTGCTCAATTTATTCTCTAGGATATTCCACCTCTTACCCAACAACTCTGCTTGCCTCCAGATGACATAGCCCTAGGATGAGTTCCTAGGAAGGGTCACTATGTTGTAGGAAATTCCAGCCATGTTCCTTTCCAGCTCAACTTCTCTTTGGATTGTTCTACCTCTTCCCCAGCAAACTTGCCCCTGAATATATATCCTTCTTCCCTCCTCCACTTCCAGGTTATCTTTATGTTTGGTCTCTTCCTATTAGAATGGAAGCTTCTCAAGAGTAGGGACCATCATCTTTTATTGCTTGGCATTTAGTAAGCACTTATATGCACTATCTATGAAGTAGTTAGATTCATTTACTTGCTGTTCCTTATATTGCACTCCAGATCCTGACTCCACAGCATTTGCACTGGCTGTTCTCCATTCCCGAAGTGCTCTCCTGCCTTACCTTCAACTCTTACCTTTCATGGCATCCTTCAAGTCTTAATTAAAATCCCTTCTTCTGCAGGTGGCCTTTCCCTATCCCCACCTATCCATTCCTTCCATTTGGTGTAAACCTTTCACGTCAGAAATTTGCAGGTTGACTTTCCCATTAGAATGCGAGTTCCTTGAGAGCAAGAACCATGTTTTTGCCTTTCTTTGTATCCCTAGCATTTAACACAGTACCTGGAACACTTGGAATACAGTAAATGATTGATAAAAGTTTGCTGGTTAACTTCTGGCCAGAAGGACCCATTGTCAAATTTATATAACAGAGAAGCCAGAACTACTGACCCCTTTGTCTTAGTCTATGGAGCAACTCTCAGCTTTTTCTCCAATGAAGAGATAGTAAGAACGTTTCATGCTCAGGAATGAACTCAGTATTCTGGGCCCAGTGGTAGAAAGAACCAGGCTACATCAAAGCAAAAACGTCATTAACTCCTAGTTTGGTCAGCTAGCAAGATCAAATTACCTCAGACTTGAGAAAAATAGCCAATCTGAATAAAACTAATACGATAGTACATTTTCAAAGTTCTTCAAAGTACTTAACTACTTTAATTTTCTTTTGAGAAAGCAATAGACATCAGTTCTACAGTGCCAAGTTCTCTTGAGCTCTCTTTAAATAAACATTTTCTCTCTCATTTACCAAGAATATTCAATTACCAAAGAAATATCAATTCTTTTAACATCACATTATTATATTATTGGGATATATTTTTACATTTCTTTTTTCTTAACTTAATAGTATTTTATTTTTTTCCCAATTACATGTAAAGATAGTTTTTAACATTAATTTTTGAGTTCCAAAATTTCTCTCCCTTCTTCTCTTTCTCCTCTACCTCCTCAAGACAACAAGCAATCTGATACAGGTTATACATATATAATCATGTTCAACATATTTCCATATTTGGCATACTGTGAAAGAACAAAAGCAAAAAACCACGAGAAAGAAAAAATAAAAGAACAAAAAAAAGTGAAAATAGAATGCTTCTATCTGCATTCAGACCCCATAGCCCTTTCTCTGGATGTGGATAGCATTTCCCATCAAGAGTCTTGGAAATATCTTGGATCATTGTATTGCTGAGAAGAATTAAATCTATTATAGTTGATTATCACACAATGTTGCTGTTATAGGGTACCATTCTCTTGGTTCTGCTCACTTCACTCAGCCTCAATTCATGTAAGTCTTTCCAGGTTTTTCTGAAATCCACCTGCTCATCATTTCTTATAGAACAATAGTATTTCATTACATTCACATACTTGTTCAGCCATTCTTCAATTGATGGGCATTCCATCAATTTCCAATTCTTTGCCACCACAAAAAGAGCTGCTATAAATATTTTTGTATATGTGGGTCCTTTTCCCTTTTTTATGATCTCTTTAGGATAAAGACCTAGAAGTGGTATTGCTGGATCAAAGAGTATGTACAGTTTTATAGACCTTTGGGAAATGTTCCAAATTGTTCTCCAGAATGGTTGATTAGTTCACAATTCCACCAACAATGCATTAGGGTTCAAATCCACATCTTCTCCAACATTTACCATTTTCGTTACATTTCATTTCAATAGGGTCTAATTTATACAACTCTTTCTTTCTTTCTGGCTAGGTAATGGGGTTAAGTGACTTGCCCAGGGTCACACAGCTAGTAAGTGTCAAATATCTGAGGCCAGATTTGAACTCAGGTCCTCTGACTCCAGAGCCAGCGCTCTATCCACTGCACCACCTAGCTGCCCCCAACTGTTTCTTTTTTTAAATGATACAACTTTTCTATATAAACCATAGTTGACTAACGTGTGTGTTTGGGGGTGGTGGTTAGAGAATCATTCTTTATAAATTTGTTTTGAAATAATTGTGGGAGCTTGACCTAAATGTCTTCATAAATTTGTTAATTTTTCCAACTCCCCAGAGAACATATCTGAACTTAGTACTAAGGTCTTTCCAAGCTACATATGCAGAGGTCGTATATATTGATCAAAAATTCTCACTGATGCCTCATTGTGATGTGTAGTAAACCGAGTTCTCAAAGGCTAGAGTGTAAGTTCTAGCAGGTTCTATCATGACAGAAACAGTCTAAACATATTTTCTAAGGACCAAGCCAGATAAAAGTGGAGAGCGACATCACCAGTATGCTAACCACTAGTGTTAAGGTTTTTGTTTCTTTTTTTCATAGCAACTCAACCCATGGGGAAAAAAAGAATAAATGTCTCTCATTCTTACACAGTCATCTTCTACTTCTGCTTCCATAGTATCAAATGTGGCATGAAAATAGGTAGAAATTGTTATGAATCACACAGTTTTCAGGCTGTTAGTAAATTTTAATTTGATGACCTTTACCCTGAGATCCCTATCCAATATTTCTGAACATATTTCTGGAAGTGTTATGAATCACATCAATAACCTTGACATTCTTGCTATAAGGAAAACCTGAAGAAAGAAGGAAGTTGCAGCTAAATGAAAAGATGACTCATAGATACTACTGGGAGAGGAAGAGAAAGAAGTTGGAAGAGTAGATTTTTATCGTATACCCAAAGGCAACAAAATATTATTTAATAGGATATTTGGTCATCATGTAATGAAGTTCTAGTACTAAGCATTTTTAAAAGACCACCATGAAAATAACTGTATTATGTATAACAGTACCAGTTACTGAAGATGAAGCGGTTGAGAAATTTTACAAAAAACTTGATGAGATATCATAAATCAATATACACTTTGACATTTGGTAACTTCAATACAAAACTGGCAAAAAATGAGGATGGGAAAGTATGTTTCAGGAAGAAGTAAAAAGAGAAGCCACAAACTTGTTGATTACACATAAGCCTCCCCCATATCATGAAAACTTTCTTTTAAAAAAGAACTAGTAGATGCTGGGCATGGCAAGCAGCAAATAACAGTGCAAAGAACAAAAAAAAGATTATGTTAACATATATTATGTTAAGAGCTAGGACAGACTTGTCATTGATGTGGGAGTTATCCTTGAGTTAGCTGTCTATGCACAGTGTGAGGCCAATGATGTGTTTCAGATAAAGATCAGAAAAAAGGGAAGAAAAACCCCAAGAAATAAAAATGAGAAAAAGATATGCTGTATAACTGAAACAACTTAACCATGAATTATATAAACAAATAACCATCAAAAATGGGAAATGAAAAAGAGAAAACATTCACGCTGACCAGAATGTTAATTCAGATATTTAAGCAATATAAATTAATTGCCACCACAAGACACCAAAAAAGCCCCCAAAATACCTCAGTCAGCAAACATTCAACTTACATGCCAAAAAAAAAGGGAAGACTACCAAAGGCAACAACAGATTATACTGTAAACTCATTTGTAAAATCTTACATAGAAGAGTGATAGATGATTATAAGCAGTATTATCTCACACAGCATAAAGAAACATTGAAAGGTAAAACAAGTTTAAAGAAAGATTGGTAAGTGTTTCAACTACGAAAAATCAACACAAGTGAATTCAAGGATGAAAATGGAAAGACTGCTACAAACAAAGAAAAAACAGAAAAGTTTTGCAAAAATCATCATAACAATACTCTTTTCTACATCAAAAGAAAGAGTAACTACCACATCAGACCTCTAACATCACAGTCTTAGATTGGAATATAGAAAAGGTATAAATGGCTCTTAAGAGGACGAGAAACACAAGCTACTTAGACCAAGTATATATAAAGATCAGTGCTAGGAATGACAAAATTGTAGAGGTATTGAGAAACTGATATGCAATATGTGAAAGGGGAAGATACCAGAGGCGTGTGTAAAATATTCAGAACTTACTAAGAAAAAGGCAGGGGAGAAAATATCAGTAACAATCTATATGATTAATCTTCTAATTGTACAAAACCTCTATCAGCGTCATCTATACACAAATCAAATGAACATTGTCAAGGGGATTAGTGGAGAACAAATAAAATTTTTCAAGTTATATTCAACAGTAGACTACATATTTACCATTCCATAATTAAATTGGAGATATGGAGACTATGTAATTTTTTTACTTACTGTTTGATAACTATGAAAAAAGCATTTGACTTTGTAAAAGAAACCACCTTAAAAGGCTCTTTTACAATAAGGTCTTTATCATTCATTCATCAAATCATTCAAGATGCTTGAGAAGATATAAT
This sequence comes from Vombatus ursinus, assembly GCF_900497805.2. Lineage (NCBI taxonomy): Eukaryota > Metazoa > Chordata > Mammalia > Diprotodontia > Vombatidae > Vombatus > Vombatus ursinus. The sequence goes on along the minus strand of NW_020954723.1, from coordinate 4,068,079 downwards.
AACCCTATTCTATGGCCCTCTGATAATAAAAACATCAAGAGAGGCTTCAAATAGGAATATGTATATTCACCAAAGGTGTTCACCATTGTAAGGACAAAATTTGGAGGAGAATCCAGGTCAAAGAAAAGGACCTGTTCAAGTCCTCTAGATGCTCCCATTTGAGGATGACATTATATTGATTCAATCAAGCTCCAGAACACTGCACAGCTTCCTGGAAGAGATGTGCAAATTACTCAAAATAATGATTTTCTTTGAATCCACACAGAAATTCCAAGTGTATGAAGAATGTTTACTGCCAGATTTGAAGATGCATTTGGATGAATATATTTGGGACAGGCAATAAAGGTGGACAAGTTGGGCCTAAGTTGAATAGGAAGAGATAAGGTGGACTGCCTTAAGGAAATAGGAAAACTCTTATGCTGATCCCCTAGCTTCCATGAAAGTAAAGGCCCATCTTTTGAGTAATCTTATTAGTGCTGCTATATGGTCCAAGACATAGAATACAATTGCCTCTGAAGTCCTAAAATTGAGTATCATACAGAGGGCAATGAAAAGCATCATGGTAGGTGTGAATAAGCTGCATTTTATAATTAATGAGAAATTTTGAACAACATGAGTAAAAGATGTCATCAAGGAATTTTAAAGATAGGAAGAAGAGATGGGCAGTTCATATGACAAGAATCAGTGATCACAGGTGGACATGTGTCAAAAGAAAGGAAGGTCTCTAACATTGGGTAGACATGGACAAAAATTGCTCAAGATGGGCAGGCATGGATGAATTGCAATCTGCATAGTTACAGAGAATTCCCTTTGGATGAGGTCAGAAATCCTTTTGAGCAAAAACACCTACTCACCTCCAGTAAGATTATGGATATTTTCCTAAGAGCTAGCACAATCTAATTTGGTTAGGTATATTTCAAAGTCAGATGCCTAAGAATTTTTAAGGAATGCTACTACATTCGTGGAGGGTAATGACATATATAAGTATTTTAAAAGATTTGTTTGTTCATCAATGTATGCATCCACATCCTCTACTGATACAGACCAAAACCTCTCTACAGCTTACTAATTATACCATAACATTAATAAACCAGAACAAAATAAACCCATCATTATTTCAGAGCTACTGTCATGGTGGAGGGATTCAATTGCTTATACTTTTCCTTTGTACTTGTTTACTACTGGAGAAGCTGAAATATACTGGGGATACTCAGTTTGGTAAGCCTTAAGATACCATCGAAAATTAAAGGAATTATTTCTTCTGGATTAATTTGTACAAGAGTATACAAATATAAGAATGACAGGCCCCTAGTTATCTTTAAGGATGTGTCTTTCTCATTCAATTGGTTCAATTCAAACCTTTATTTAAACTTCCAGGGAACAAGTACTGTGCCAGGTAGATGAGGATGATACAAAGCTCAAAAACAGTCCCTTATATTCAAAGAGCTTACAAACCAAATAGGAAGGATTAAGATCTCTATATAAGGTAAGAATGATACAAAGTAGAATGTATAAGATAAAGGCAAAAGAGATATCTAGACAAAGTGTTTTTCCAGCAGCTAGCACAGCGCCTGGCTCATAGAAGGACCTGAATAAATGTTTTTTTTTTTTGTTTGACTGATTGGTTTTCATGAATTTTTGTTTAAATACATAATAAACCTATTAGCCAAATAATATTTTTATTTTTCAGTCATGTCTGACTCTTTGTAATCCCATTTGGAGTTTTCTTGGCAAAGATAATGGTTTGCCATTTCCTTCTCCAGCTCATTTTAGAGATGAGGAAACTGAGGCAAATGACCTGCCCAGGGTCACACAGCTAGTAAGTGTCTGAGCCCAAATCTGAACTCAAGAAGAAGAACACTTCCTGACTCCAGGTCCAGAACTCTACCCACTGCTTCACCTAGCTGCCCTAGCTAAATAATACAGCTCCTGCTTAATGAAGAGAAAATGTTCAACATTTGAGTCTCTTATGACTAGAATACAACTAAGGGTACATTAAAGTTCCTGTCATTCTCCCTGACCTCTTTTTTGGGGGGAGGTGGGAGGTAATCCAACTTCCAAGGATTTGGCCTTGGTTTTGGTCTATTCTACAGCTATAATTTCATTGATGTACAGAATTCCTGGTGGGGAAAATTCATCTACCAATTCAGATCAATGACTGTCGTACAGATTTACATGAGGTCACACTGCTAGTATGCATCAAAAATGGGACTTGAGTTTAGGTCTTCCAGACTCAAAGCCTGGCTCACTGCCTTTTTTGACCTTTTTACTGCAACTAATCAACTTCTCATTTTCCAGAATTTCCCTTTCTCTCAGTAATACCTCTTCCCAAACTCCTAATTGCTAAAGATTCCCACATTTTTCATCACATTTTGACCAAGACAGAGGCATCATGATGTAGAAGAAAAAAACTGATATTAGAATTAGAAATTTGGCTCTAAACTTGCTACATACGCAACTCTGAGCATGTCTCGTTTCACTTTTCTTGGCATCAGTTTATTTATATGTGTGTGATTATTGGTTTCGACCACACAATGTCTAAGGTCCTATCCAGCTACAACATTGTGTGAAGTCTCTATTGAGAAGAAGAAAAGGGATCAAGATCTGCATAAAAAAGGACAAAGTATAAATTTCCTCTCTTCCTGCAGAAATGTCTCACATGTCTCTGCACCCACTCATTTCTCTGCTTATTTCTACCTACACTCTTCCTCCCTTTCATCCACCTAAATCTTTCTATTGTTCCCTATTTTCTTCTCCTTAGTACTTTTTTTTCATGATGTTCTGATGGAGACAGCCATGCCAACTTAAGCTGATCTTTCTAACAGTTACCTTGTAAAAATGCATCTGAGCTACAGAAAAAGCATAGTTTCAAAACATTATCTGTGTGTTTTAAAATTTAAGCTTCTTCAGGCACTGGTCTTACCACCTTTGTTTTGAGACACTACCTCCTGGAAAGTATTATGAATTTTTATAACACTGCAATAATCTCAGCAAGTGTCTTCAATATTACAATGATTTAGTTTCAATTACTACTAGCAAATGAGGCTTTAATGTCTTAAAACTTTGTTGCTTTTTAACTCACATGGAGAAGATGACTCATGACTGAACTTTCTAAAAGGCTGGGGTGGCATTCATTATTGAGACAACTCATTGGCATTACCTTTATAAGTGCCTTTGTGATTTGCTTCTTTAGCATGATGAATTCCACTGATTAATCTGACAGTTTATATAGTCTTATCTTTCCTGCTATTCTGAGACAATCACCACTAACAAAGAACAAAGAATACTAAAAAGAAAAATTCCAAACACAAGTTATTTCCACGTGGATTCCCTCCCACTTGACAGTTGAAGTGAACAATTCATGCATTTGAACCAGATCATAATGTTTACGTGTCATTTTTGCTGCAGCAATCAACAGTTGCCAAAAAGGCTATAAAAGATCGGTCTCTACACTGTAAAATCTGGTATTTCCAAGAGAAATCTAAAGGAGAAAACCTTAGGCACATATAAGGATATATTTGAATTATGTGAAAATTGTATACTAGTAAGGTGTCTGTATGGTAGGAATAAAGGAAAACTGATATTTCTACATTGTAGCAACAATTTTAATGAAATTGAATCCTTGTTTACAGATAAACAAATACTACTACTATGTTCTAGGGACCAGCCAGAAAAGCTAGTGATTCTTCTATTTCTGATTCCTATCATCACATGATATTAAACAAGTCATAGGTGAGACAATACAAACTATCATCATTAATTTTTCCTTGAGAGAACTCATTCACAATCAGGAAGATTCTCTTCCTATGGAAAGCTCATAAAAGTCTAAAATTGACCACTCAAACCAAAGAATTATTTGGAGCTCCACAGCTTAGAAATACTACTAAAGTAAACTAGGGCTGAGAACACTGGCATATATAATAAAAGCCAACATTTTCAGTAGTTTTTTAAAAAGAATTGAGTACTTGGTACATAGGACCACTGACCTAATGTGGATTTTAGAATTTTTAAATAAGTTTAGCCACAAAAATCACTTGTGTTATAATTCTGCTTTCCCAGTTTCTGGAAAATTTTCCTCACTCTTAAATTTCTAAATTTAATTTCAACATAAGAACAGTAAACAGTAACTATGCATACACATTCATTCACAAACACATACATGTACACACAAATAAAAACAAAGGAAAAGCAGCATATTTACAAAATGTGCCCTTTGCAACTATGTTCGCATAGTATTAATTGGTTGTGTGTCAGCGTGTGTGTGTGTATGTGTGTGTCAGTGTATCTATATGTTTACTGAACCAATCTTGGAGAACTAAAGGGCCAGGAAAACTTTTAAAAAATCTAAGAAAACAAAACAAGAAAAAGAAAACAAAAAACAAGAGATAATGACTCTATGAGAGATCAAGAATCAGTCAAACAGAAAAAAAAGAATGAAAAAATAAAAGAAAATGTAAAATACCTCACTGGTAAAACAATTGACCTGGAAAATAGTCCATGAGAGACAATTAAAAAATTATCGGTCTACCTGAAAACCATGATGAAAAAAAGAGCCTGGATAGCATCTTTCAAGAAATCATCAAGGAAAACTGCCCTGATGTTCCAGAACCAGAGAGTAAAATAGTCATCAAAAGAATGACTGAAATTCACCTCCTGAAAGAGATCCCAAATTGAAAACGCCAAGGAATATTGTAGCCAAATTCCAAAATTACCAGATCAAAGAGAAAATACTGCAAGCATCCTGAAAGGTGCTGAAAGAATTTAAATATCATGGAACCAGAGTCAGGATTACACAAGACCTTGCAGCTTCTACATTAAAAGATCAGAGGGCGTGGAATATGATATTCCATAAGGCAAAGAACCTTGGATTACAACCAAGGATCAGCTACCCAGCGAAATTGAGCACAATCTTTCAGGGGAGGAGACAGACATTCAACAAAATAGAAGACTTCCAAACCTTCCTGATAAAAAGACCAGAGCTCAACAGAAAATTTGATCTCAAAAAGAAGACTCAAGAAAGGCATAAAAAGGTAAACAGGAAAGAAAAAAAAAACAATAACATGTTATTAAGAAGGGCAAATTGTTTACATCCCTACAAGAGAAGATGACACTTGTAACTCTTGAGAACTGTACTGTTATTATATCCCTGAAAAGGGATATACGTAGACAGAGGGCATAGTATAAGTTGACTTTGATGTGATGACAAAAAAATCTAATTAAGTGGTGATAAGGTAAGACAAAAGGAGGAGCCAGACAAGGGTAAATTGTATCACATGAAAAGGCACAAAAAACTATTACAGTAGAGGGAAAGAAGGGAGGGAGATGAGCATTGTTTGAACCTTGATCTCATCAGATTTGGTTCAAAGAGGGAATAACAATCAAGTACAGAAATCTAACTTACCCTTTAGGAAGTAGGAGGGGAAAGGGAAAAGAAGAGGGACGGGGTAAATAGAAGGGAGAGAAGAAGTAGTAAGGGTAAAGGGGAAGAAAAGAGACGGAGCTAATAGAAGGGAGAGCAGACTGAGGGAGGCGATGGTCAAAAGCAAAACACTAGTGAGGAGAGAAAGGGAGAAAGGAGAAAGGAGAAAGAAAAGCATAAACAGGGGGGAAATAGGATGAAGAGAAAGACACAGATAGTAATCATAACTGTGAATATGAATGGGATGGACTCCCATAAAATGGAAAGAGATAGCACAGTGGATTAAGAACCGTAATCCTACAATATGTTGTTTACAAGAAACACATCTGAAGCAGATGAATATACACAGAGTAAAGGTAAAAGGCTGGTGTAGAATATATTATGCTTCAGCTGAAGTAAAAAAAGCAGGGGTAGCAATCCTGATCTCAGACAAAGCAAAAACAAAAATACATCTAATTAAAAGAGATAAGGAAAGAAACTACATCCTGCTAAAAGGTACCACAGACAATAAAGAAATATCATTACTAAACATATATGCACCAAGTGGTATGGCATCCAAATTCTTAGAGTAGGAGTTAAGGGAGTTGGGGGAAGAAATACATAATAAAACTATACGAGTGGAGGATCTCAATCTCCCCCTCCCTGAAACTGGATAAATCTAACCACAAAATAAACAATAAAGAAGTTAAGGAGATGAATAGAATTTTAGAAAAGTTAAATATGGTAGACCTCTGGAGAAAAGTGAATGGGGATAGAAAGAAATATACGTTTCTCTTGGTGGTACATGGCACCTACACAAAAATTGACCATGTACTAGGGCATAAAAACCTCACAATCCAATGCAGAAAGGCAGAAATATTAAACGCATCCTTTTCAGATCATGATGCAACAAAAATTACACATAATAAAGGGCCATGGAAAGACAGACTAAAAATTAATTGGAAACTAAATAATCTAATCCTAAAGAATGAGTGGATCAAATAACAAATCACAGAAACAATAACTTCATCCAAGAGAATGATAATAATGAGACAACATACCAAAATTTATGGGATGTAGTGAAAGCAGTTCTTAGGGGAAGCTTTATATCTCTAAATGCTTACATGAATAAAATAAAGAGAGAAGAGATTAATGAATTGGGCATGCAACTAAAAAAGCTAGAGAAAGAACAAATTAAAAATCCCCAATTAAACATCAAATTAGAAATTCTGAAAACCAAAGGAGAGATTAATAAAATTGAAATTAAGAAAACTATTGAACTAATAAATAGAACTAAGAGCTGGTTTTATGGAAAAAAAAACCAATAGATAAACTTTTGGTTAATTTTATTAAAAAAAAGAAAGAAGAAAATCAAATTACCAGCATTTAAATTGAAAAAGGTGAATTCACTACCAATGAAGAGGAAATCAAAACAATAATTAGGACCTATTTTGCCCAACTGTATGCCAATAAATTTGACATGAAATGGATGAATATTTACAAAAATATAAATTACCCAGATTAACAGAAGAGGAAATAGAATAATTAAATAACCTCATTTCAGAAAAAGAAATTGAACAAGCCATCAATGAACTCCTTAGGAAAAAATCTCCAGAGCCAGATATTTACAAGTGAATTCTATCAAGCATTTAAAGTACAACTAATTCTAATACTATATAAACTACCTGGAAAAATAGGTGAAGAAGCAGTCTTACCAAATTCTTTTTATGATACAAATATGGTACTGACACTTAAACTGGGAAGAGCCAAAACAGAGAAAGAAAATCATAGACCAATTTCCCTAATGAATAAAGATGCAAAAATTTTAAATAAAATATTAGCAAAGAGATTACAGCAACTTATCTTGAGGATAATACACTATGATCAAGTAGGATTTAAACCAGGAATACAGGGCTGATTCAATATTAGGAAAACTATCAGCATAATTGACCATATCAATAACAAAACTAACAGAAATCATGTAATTATCTCAACAGATGCAGAAAAAGCTTTTGACAAAATACAACACACATTCCTATTAAAAACACTGGAGAGCATAGGAATAAATGGAGTCTTCCTTAAAATGATAGGTAGGATCTATCTAAAACCATCAGCAAACATTATATGTAATGGGGATAAGCTAGAAGCGTTTCCAGTAAGATTGGCAATGAAACAAGGATGTCCATCATCATCACTGTTATTCAATAGTGTACTAAAAATGTTAGCTTTAGCAATAAGAGAAGAAAAAGAAACGAAAGTATTAGAATAGGCCAAGAAGAAACAAAGCTATCACTCTTTGCAGATGAAACGATGGTATACTTAGAGAATACTAGAGAATCAAGTAAAAAATTACTTGAAAAAATAAACAAATTTAGCAAAGTTGCAAGATATAAAATAAAGCCACATAAATCATCGGTATTTCCATATATTACTAATAAAGCCCAACAGCAAGAGACAGAAAGAGAAATTCCATTTAAAGTTACTGTAGACATTATAAAATATTTGGGAGTCTACCTGCCAAAACAAAATCAGGAACTATATGAACACAATTACAAAACACTTTTCACACAAATAAAGTCAGATCTAAATAATTGGAAAAATATCAGTTGCTCATGGGTAGACCGAACTAATATGATAAAAATGACAATTCTACCGAAATTAATTTACTTTTTCAGTGCCATATCAAATTACCAAAAAATTATTTTATAGAGTTAGAAAAAATAATAACAAGATTCATCTGGTAAAACAAAAGGTCCAGAATATGAAGGGAACTAATGAAAAGAAATGCAAGGGAAAATGGCCTAGCTGTACCAGATCTTAAATTGTATTATAAAGTAGTTATCATTAAAACTACTTGGTACTGGCTAAGAAATAGAGTGATGGATCAATGCAAAAGGTTAGGTAAGCAAGACACAATAATCAATGACTATAGTAATCTACTATTTGATAAATCCAAAGACTCCAGCTTCTGGGATAAGAACTCACTATTTAACAACAACTGCTGGGAAAACTAGAAAATAGTATGGCAGAAACTAGGCATAGACCAACATCTTACACCCTACACCAAGATAAAGTCAAAATGGGCACATGATTTAGATATAAAGACTGATATTATAAGCAAACCAGGAGAGCAAGGAATAGTTTACCTTTCAGATCTATGGAGAAGGGAAGCATTTATGACCAAACAAGAGATAGAGAACATTATGAAATACAAAATGGATGACTTTGATTCTATTAAATTGAAAAGTTTTTGCACAAACAAAGCCAAATCAACCAAGACTAGAAGGGAAGCAGAAAGCTGGGAAACAATTTTTACAGTCAGGCGAATTTATAGGAATACAAGTCATTCCCCAAATGATAAATGGTCAAAGGATATGAACAGGCAATTTTCTATAGCCATATGAAAAATGCTCTAAATCACTATTGATTACAGAAACGCAAATTAAAACGACTCTGAGGTACCACATCATACCTATCAGATTGGCTAACATGACAAAATAGGAAAATAATAAATGTTGGAGAAGATGTGGGAAAACTGGAACACTAATGCATTGTTGGTGGAGTTGTAAACTGATCCAACCATTCTGGAGAGCAATTTGGAACTATGCCCAAAGAGCTATAAAACTGTGCATACCCTTTGATCCAGCAATACCACTTCTAGATCTATATCCCAAAGAGATCATAAAAACGGGAAAAAGACCCACATGTACAAAAATATTTATGGCAGCTCTTTTTGTAGTGGCAAGGAATTGGAAATTAAGGGGATGCCCATCAATTGAGGAATTGCTGAACAAGTTGTGGTATATGAATGTAATGGAATACTATCGTGCTAAAAGAAATGATGAGCAGGTGGACTTCAGAAAAATCTGAAAGACTTATATGAACTGATGCTGAGTGAAATGAGCAGAACCAGAAGACTGTTGTACACAGTAACAGCCACACTGTGCAATGACAGATTTTGATAGACTTATCTCTTCTCAGCAATGCAAGAATTTAAGACAACTCCAAAAGACTTATGATGGAAAATGCTATCCACATCCAGAGAAAGAACTATGGAGTCTGAATGCAAATGGAAACAAACTATTTGCTCTCCTTTTCTTTCGTTCTTTTGTTTTGTTTCTTCTTTCTCATGGTGCCTCACATTAGTTCTAATTCTTCTTTACATCATGACTAATGTGAAAATATGCTTCATCTGAATGTATAAATACAGCCTATATTAGATTGCATGCCACCTTGGGGAGGGGGCAGGAGAGGAAGAGAGAGAAAATTTAAAACCCAAAATCTTATGGAAGTGAATGCTGAAAACTAAAAATAAATAAATTATAAAAAGAAATAAAAGTATTTCATTTCTTAGAATAAGTAACAGTTGCACTGTACTTATTATCTATAATCTACTAAAATCCATCAAGGAATTCTAGAAGATATATATCTTACAAAAAGAATGAGACTGTTTATGTGTCTATGAGTTTTTGTAAAAGGAAGGTGGAGGCTAGGAGGAAAGAATAAAGAAAGAAGAAAGGGATTAACGGAGAGGTGGGATACCCATGGTATAAAGCTTTGCAATGAAAGGAGGCTAAGTGTTCTCTAGGAGTAGAGGTCAAAGTTTATATTCACTTGACTGACACTGGATGCTATGGATTCTCCCCTTAATAATAGCTGCAGACTAAATCCACACTTACACACATCTTGTGCCAAAAGCAAATGATGAAAGTACTTTCTGGGATGACATTATCAGCTGTAATAAGAAATGATAATTAAGGAACAGTGGTTTGATGTCCTTAACTATCTTTTTTCTAAATTTTAACTTAGATAACAAATTGTTTTCATTTCCTTGTTCCAGTGACCATCAACGATGATGGGAATCCAAAACTGTATTTTAGAAGTAAAACCTGTAAGACCTACTGAAAAAGCAATACACATTTATGTCCTCTGCTACATTCTCCAATTAAGTTAGGTAGGATACAAGTATGCACGGTAGAAATAAAAGCTTAAAGCCTGCTTTACTATTCTAAATTCTAAGGCAGTCCTGACCATAGCCACAGACAAAGGTATAACTTTAATAATTCACAATAATGACTACAATAACAATAGCTAGCATTTGCTTAAGGTTTTATATTTTATAAAATATATATCTCATTTGGTATTATAAAAACTTGTGAAGTACTTAAGGATAAATAATATTTGCCCTATTTCATAAATTAAAAAACCAAGGTTCAGCTTGCCTAAGACTACCAAGAACTAATAAATAAGTGTGAGAAGCAGTTTGTAAGCTGATCTTCGGACTCCAAGTTCAGTGGTGATCTATAATGCTTCCTCCAAATAAAATAGTGGGTGGCTAGCAAACCATCTAAATAATCACTTTTTGACTAGGGGTGAGAAGCTATGTTCTAGAGAAGGAAACCAAGGAACAGGGAAGGGTAGGCCAGTGACTGGACCTGTGATTTCATCAGTATAAGGAACTTCCAAGTGAGGAAACTGCTTCTACCAATGCAAGTCAGTAAATCCTCTGCAATTTATAACTTTACAGAGTTGTCTAGAACACTGAAAAATTAAATTATCTGTACAAGTCATAGATAGTACGTATCAGAAACATTCATGGCTTTAAGGCCAACTCTCTAACCACTATACCATATTGTTATTTTATCAATACTCTTACTCCTTTCCCCAATTTTTTTCTCTCTGCTACCTATAAAAGTCACCTTTTAAAATGCCTCAGACATATTCTATTATTTCTTAAGACCAAGAAATCACTACAGAATTTTGTTATGCATTTTGTCAGGTTAGAATGTCATATCCAAAGTCCTAAAGAATTATAGTGTTCAAGACAGACCCACCAAGAAGACAGGAATGATGAAGGGTCAACATATTTCTTCTAATTCAAAATTGTAAAGTTAGTTTACACAATGACACCAAAAACTTACGTGTTCTCTGAGAATAAAAAAAGTGTTGTTTTCATAGAAAGGTTGAAACTGCTAACACTCACCTAGAATGAGATGCAGCTTGGTCTCTGTCTGGAAAGCATAATGCAGTGTAACCAGAAAGGGCGAGAGCCTGATGTGTTCCAGCACCTGCCGCTCTGTCTTTGTGTGCTCTGCTGTCTTGGCTTTCTGAACAATGGTGGCTTTTTTCAGAACTTTCATAGCATACAGCTTTCCAGCATCATGACCACTTATTTTACGAACCAGGAATACTTTTCCATAGGCTGCAAGGAGACATAAAAAGGAAATAAAAATTCAGTACATGCATAACAGTCAATTGCTGGGAAAATCTAGTCATCATTGCATACATATGCTTTATAAGTATATAGGAAAATTAATATCAATACTCTTTGGAATAAAGGTCTTTAGTTACTTCCTTCAACTTGACAATAGATCTTTTCTAACTAGAACTTTCAGTGTTTATACATTTAATCACAGCTGACAAGGAGAATTATGCTTGCACTCTTCTGTTTTGTTATTCTCACCTTAATTATTTTTAGTTGGAGGGAAATAGCCACAGTTATTATGGTGAACTAATTACAACTCACTCCTGGAACTTGGACATTTCAGATTGACATAAAATCTCAAGGCATCTATCTATTATCGTCAGTAAATAACAGACAGGTGAAATATATGGCCTTCTGAAGAAGTTTATATACAATGAAGGTATTACTGACATCTGATTTAAAATATAAGGAATAGCCTGGAAGTCAGTAAACCACTCAGTTCAGGATCTTAAATACATCAACAACCTTTGTCCTCTTTTTTTTAAAAAAATTTTTTAAAATTCCTTTTTGTAGGCAATGTGGTTAAATGACTTGACCAAGGTCACACTGCTAGTAAGTGTCAAGTGTCTGAGGCCAAATTTGAAGTCAGGTCCTCCTGACTCCAGGGTCGGTGCTCTATCTACTGCACCACCTAGCTGCCCCTCGTCCTCCTTTTTTTTTTTACCGAGGAAGAAGACAGCAGAAGAGGAAACGGAATAAGAAATACATATTCCATTCCACTTTATCTTTCCTCCCTTTTTATCATCAGTAGTGGTATAATATTTATGGAATTTCTGTATTTAAACACATACTAAACTATTTTTTTCATGAATGCTAAGGATCTGTTGCAGTTTATCAAAAGAAATATCAATAACATAATGAGAACATTCTGGGAAGTAGAAAAAAAAGCTAATGAAAGGCTGGCATTTTATTTGGTTGAAATATTATTATGTGCTTTGTAAATAAGACAATTATAAGTTGAAGCATTCTGAAGTTAAAAGTGAGCTAGAAAAATGAAAACTATAAAAACTGATATCTCAATCCCAACTGTAGAGAAAAAAAATATTTAGAAACATTATCTAAAAGTGTCACAAGGAAATTAAAAATATATCACAATGTAATAGAATATCAATATCCAGAAGGGTGATTTAGAATTCTAATAGTAAATATGAAACATATAGATTGTAATTGTTCATGACAGTCTTATTTTTCTACCCATCACAGACTAATATTAAATTTTGCAGGATACATTAACTTCTCCAACACATAAACTCTGAGATACTATTATACAAGCTCCATAGGTTTTATGATCCACTGCTGGTATGGCAGCTTTGTTTTTTTAAAGTTTCTTTTATTTAACTGAGATCTAATGGGCATGCATACAAATAATATAAAGTGATAGAAGGTAAGACTTGAAGAACCACTGTACGTACGTACACACAGTGACTGAAACTGATAGATGAAGAAAACATAGCCAAAGATAGTACAACTTCAGACTTATAATGGGACAAAGAGAAAATTACTTTTGTTCATTGTTAATTTTGTTTTCCTATTAAATACTAATAGTGTTATGCAAAATCTTATTGTTTATGTGTTTATTTGTCTTTGTTGATGGAAATTAGATTTATGACTTTTTTAATTTTGGGGAAAAAAGGAATAAATGCATGTCACTAGCTGCCCCTTCCCCAATTATTTGGACAGAATTAAGGAGAGAGGCAGATAAAAAGGAACATTAAAATTTAAAGTTGCAATTTCTTTTTTTCTGTTCAAAATTTAAACTCAAACTGCATTTCCTAGAGAGACTAAAATTAGGAAGATCAGGGTCTTGTTGCCATGATGGTGTTAAAACTCAAAGTTACATAAAAGGAGAAAACCTTTTGTAGATTAGAATATCTGTAGAGGACTATGGTTCAATGATCTGTCACCTCTATGAACACAGACAGTTCTATGAGCTACAAGTCAGTACAAGAGGAAATGAAAAGAATAAAGAACTTGGGGTATTTAGCTTGGGCATAAGAGAAAATTTAGGGGGATAGGAAAGCTATCTTCAAGTGTATGAAGTGTTTTCATGTGGAAGAGACTTGATCAATGTGGCCTAAAAGAGAACTAGGAACAATGAAGGGAAGTTGTAAAAGAAGAAAGAACAATTCTATCTATCCAAAAGTGGAACAGAATGTACAAAAGATAGTGGGTTCTGCAACACTGGAGATATTCAAGCAACCAAGATTATTTGACCACTTGTCTGGAATGTGATAGATGAGATTCCTTTTTAGGTACTTACTAGCCTGAATGACCTCTGAACTCCTCCAACTCAGATTCTATGATGTGTCTTTCCAATCATACCATCCATCTAATTTTCAACTGTGACCCCCCCTGCAGTCAGTTTAGTAACTATTTATAAGAAGAAGCCTCAACACAGTAATATAAGAAAGGCCAACTTAGAAGAGAAGATTAAAGTTTTGACTCCTTCAGAACTTCATTTTATTTTTGTTACTCTACACATGTGTACTAAGAAAAATATCTAAAAAAAAAAAATCTTCTATTAATGTGAATGGGAACCACGAGAGTAGGATCCATTTCACAACTGAAAATTTACCAATTATATCCTAAGTTTCCTGAGAAGGCAATAAAACTGTCATATAGTTTTAACTAAACCAAGAGATAAAGGCTTAAACCACTGACATAACTTACAACAGAAGAAATAAAATAAAAACAACTATATACAAACAAGATATATACAGAATAAATCTGGCCTCAGACCAAACACTTGACACGTACTAGCTGTGTGACCTTGGGCAAGCCACTTAACCCCGACTGCCTCACCAACAACAAAAAAAAAGGAAGTAAAAAGGTACTCAATTTGTTAAAAATATATATATATATATATATATATACACACAGAATAAATTGGAGATAATCTAAGAGGGAAGATACTAGCATTAAGGAAGACTGAGAAAGGTCTCTTGCGGAAAGTGAGATTGAAGGGAGTCAAGAGATGTAGAAAATACCAGGCATAGTGTCAGCCAGTTAAAATGTGGAGTTGGGAGATGGAGTATTTTTTGTAAGGAAAAAGAGCAGCAGTCAGTGTCACCAGATCATAGATTATGTGGAGGAAAGCATAGTATAAGACTCAAAGGGTAGAAAGGGATATGAAGGGCATCAAAAATAGAGGATTTTACATTTGATTCTAGGGTAAAAGGGAACCAGTGGAGTTTATTGAATAGAGAGTGATGTAGTTACACCTGCACCTAAGGAAGATCAATTTAACAGCTAAAAGGATGAACTAGAATGGGGAGAGAGTTGAGGCAGGGAGACCAACCAGAAGGGCTACTGTAATAGTCCACGTGTGAGACGATGAAGGTCTGCACCAGGGTGGTGGGCAATGCCAGAAGAAAGAAGGAAGCATATATGAGAAATGCTGTGAAGGTATAATCAACAGTACTTCCCAACAGATTGGATATGAAGGGATAAGAGAAAGTGACAAGTTGAGGATGAAATAAAAGTACCCACCCAATGTAGATGGCCTTCTCAAAGAGTTTAGCAACAAAAGGGAAGAGAGACATATAACAGTAGCTAATGAGAATAGATCAAGTGCGAGTTTTTTGAGGATGGGGGAGCCATGGGCATATTTACAGACACTGGGGAAGCAGCCAATAGACAAGGAGAGACTGAAGATTAATGAGAGATTACAAATGACAGAAAGGGCATGGGATGAAACGGGAATCACTTATGCAGGCAGAGAGAGGGGTTTGCCTTGGGAAGGAGAAAGGAATACCACCAACTCATCTAAGACAAGGGTGAAAGAGGATAGGCATCTATCCTATGGAAGGCATCTCAGAGTAGTGTGAGATGAAGACAAGGAAAGAACTGAAAGAAGAATAAGTAGTTTAGAAGAGAAAATGGTAAACCTTACCTCATTTTCCCACTAGCTGCACTCTTTTGCTTTGATTCCACCAATATCAAGTCTCTCCATGTCGTGCCACGCCCCCTACCCCACCTCTGCCCCTGGACAAGATCATCATGGAGATTTATCATCTTTGGTACTCACACCTCATCAGTGTACTCAACTGCCTCTACCCCTTCAACAGGCAGACTAGAAGGCAGAGCAGAAAACTCTTCCCAGAGCCTCCACTTAAATTGGACTTAGAAGGTCAGTCAGCTCTCCATTTCCCATGTCTGCACTCTTTAATTTAACTACACCATCATCACCTTCATGTTGGGTACTTTGTTTTCCCTCCTCTCCATTTTCAGCTTCTTTCTGCATGTTATTTTCCTTCAATATAAGCTTCTTAAGGGCAGGGACTATATTTTTCCTATTTGTATAACCAGTGCTTGGCACAGTGTCTGACTGCATGGTAGGAGCCTAATATTTATTTATTGTATTGAATTGTACCTTACTCCTCTCACAATGGAATCCCTGAAAACTAATGTAAATTAAATAAAAACCAATGACTCCAAGAGAAAGGAAGAAATACTAGAACAGAATCAAAAGACCAAAAAAGTAAGGCATATGATATAAAAAATAAACAGACCTCAAAAACAGTTTAGGAAGATGTAATTTAAGAATTATTGGACTCCCTGAAAGAAATTTTTAAAATCCTATACACTGTATTTTCAAAAATCAAATGAAAACTGACTAGATTTTTTAGAATCAGAAGGAAGTGATGATAGAAGGGGACAGGGGGTTAAAAGAAGAATACCCTATTGTAGAAGGGAAGAAGGGGAGGAGGAACTCACTGTTTTTCATAATTAGTGTGTGTGAGAATATTAAATATGGAGGAAGTGGTGGGACAGTGGGCACCAGATGAATCTCACTCTTATTGGAAATGAGCAAAGAAGTGAACATACATGCTAACAGACTGTTGTAGATGTACATTAAACTCAATAAAGAAACAAAAGGGTAGAAAGAGGGAAGATAACGCTGAGGAGGGAAGAATTGCAAGCAAAACAAACTTCTTGATCCTGAAAGAAAGATTAAAAGGGGAAAGAAAAGAAGAAAAGAGAAAAGGAAAGTAAAGAGAAGAAAGGAAAGGAAAGGAGAGAAAAAGAAAAGAAAAAAAACCCCACAGTCCAAGGAAGTGCATTTGATTGCTTCTCAGGCATCTGGGGAGTAGCTAACCAAAATATGGTATATAAATGTAAGGGAATACTACCACACCATATGAAATGAAGAAAGTGATAGCTTCAGATACTCCTGGAAGCCTGGATAATAGGATTGATGCAGAGTAAGGTAAACAGATCCTGTAGAAAAAAGTATACAAGATCAGCAACACTATAATGAAAACAACCATGAAAGACTTAAGAACTCTGATCAAAGAAATGACCAGCCAGGCTCTGCAGAACCTATGATGAACAATGTTACCCCATTTCTGACAGAAATGAAGAAAAGGGCAGAAAGAGATAACATTTTTTTGACATGGCCACTATGTGATTTCTTTTGGCTTGAGAATGTTTGTTACAAGGTTTTTCATTCCTTTCCTTCTCTTCTTTAAATGGGGGCAAGAGGAGAGAGTACTGCAGGGAGGGTGTTATCAGGATATGCATTAAAGATACCAATAAAAAGAGAAAAAAATGAAGAGGAAATAAAAAGTGTGTACATTTTTCTCAACTGTCCATGTTGCCTTTACAATAATACAGGAAAGCAAAAGCGTTAAGCTTTTGCTTATCACAATACAATAAAAATTATGCAATAAAGGGCCACTGAAGAAAATTTTAAAAATTAGAGACTAAATAACTTACTTTGAAAGAACTGTGGGTCAAAGAACAAATCACAGAAATGATACTTTCATTAAAGAAAAAACAATAAGTCAATATATCAATATTTTGGGAATTTAGCCAAAGTAGGCCTTGGGGGAAATTTTATATCTCTAAACATGCTCATCAACAACAACAAAAAAAGAAAGAACAAATGAACTGGACATGAAACTAAAAAAAAACACCTCACAAAAAATAAAAATATAAAAATCAATATATTTTTCAAAACCCAATTAAATACCAAAGAAGACATTTTGAAAATCAAAGAAAAGACAACCAAATAAAATGAAAAAAGATGAATTCATAAAAGGTAAAGGAAATTATTAAAAATTATTTTTCTCAATTACATGCTAATATAACTGATAATCTAAACTGAATGAATATTTGTAAAAATTAAAAATGACAAGATTAACAAAAAGAAGTAGAAAACTTAAATCACTCCAATCTGAGAGAAAGAAACTAGATAAACCATAAATGAGCCCCTAAAAGAAAAAAAAAAACACCTGGGACCTAATAGATTTACATGTGAATTTTAACAAATATTTTAAAAAATAATTCCAGTATTACAAAAATTATTTGAAAAAACTAAAAAGAAAGAATCCTACCAAATTCCTTCTATGATACAAGTATGGTTTTCATACTTAAAAGAACAGAGAGAATCAAAAAAAGAAAGAAAACTACATACCAATAAACCTAATAAACAATGATGAAAAATTTTTAAATAAAATATTATTAAGAAAAGTACAGGAACATATCACAAAGACAATAATCACCAAATTGGATTTATACCAGGAATGCAAGTTTGATTAAACACTAGGAAAACTATCTATAAAACTGAATAAAGTAATAACAAAAACAATAAAAAGTCACACTATAATAACAGATGCACAAAAAGCTTCTGACAAAATATAATACCCATTCTTGTTAAAAAAAAAAATACCTAGAAAACATAGGATTTTTCCTTAATACATACAATAAGTATCTAACTAAACCAAGAGTCACCATTATAAGTAATGGGGATAAACTAGAGGCCTTTCCAATAAGATCAGGGATGAAGTAATGATGTCCTTTATCACCACCACTTTTTGATGCAGAGCTACAAAAGCTACCTATAATGATAAGAGACAAGAAAGACAAATTGAGGGAATAAGCAGAGGAAATGAGGAAACAATATTATCCTTTTTGTGCAGATGATCTAATTTGCTTAGAGAACCACAGAGAATTGAAAGGTAGCTAGGTGGTATAGCAGCTAAGCACTGGGCCTGGAGTCTAGAAGACCTGAGTTCAAATTTGGCCTAAGATACTAGCTATGTGACCTTAGGCAAGTCATCTAATCTTTATTTTCAATCTTTATTTGTCTCAATTTCTTAACTGTAAATGGAGGATAATCCTTCCTCACAAGATTGTGAGGATCAAATGAGATATTTGTGAACTGCTAAGCACAGTGCTTGGCACATAATAAACACTATATAAATGCTACTTATAATAATAATCATTATTTAAATAAAATTAATTCAAATAATAACTTTAGCAAAGTTACAGGATATAAAATAAATCTATATAAATCATCAGTTCTATATATTAACTGAAAAATTCAGTAGGAATTTCAGTAGAAAGAAAAATCCCATTTAAAATAACTACAGAATATATAAAATACTGAGCAGTACATATCAATATACATAGGAACTATATGACTAGAACTAAAAAATATACTTTACATAAATATAGACCTAAATGGTTAGAGAAATATTAATTACTAATGAGCAGACCAAGCTAATATAATAAAATTTATATTACTACCTAGATTTATTTATTCAGTGCCATAACAATCAAACTACCAAAGAACTACTTACCAGAGTTAGAAAAAATGAGAACAAACCAGAAGGAAATGAACACAGTAGCCTAGTGTTTGATAAACACAAAGACCCTACTTAGAGGAGAAAAATGTTAAACAAGGAGGTTCCCTGGGATTTTGAGAGCTCCCTATTCAAGTCCTAAAAACAACTTTTTACTTTTCTTCCAAAAGGACTCCAAATTTGCCTATAAAATGAATTCTTGTAAATCATATATAACTTTTCCATTAATTTTCCTTATAATTTCTTAGGTGGGTCCCCATAGAATGCCTGGATTCAAAGTATACTGAGAATCATATTTAGGAATATAAGACTAGAAAGAAAAGTGAGCAGCTCAAGAACCTTAATAATGTCATATCTATGAATAGGGGAAGAGTTCATGACCAAATAAGAGATAAATATTATTCTTTGGATAGAATTGGATCATTTTGATCACAAAATTAAAAAGGTTTAGTGCAAACAAAACCAATGCAGCTAAAATTAGAAGGGAAACAGGTACATGGGAAAAAATATTTGCAGCAAGTTTAAAGGTCTTATTTCTAAGATACATAGGGAACTTATTCCAATGTATAAAACTAACAACCATTCTCCAGTTGATAAATGGTCAAAGGCTATGAACATGTAGTTTTCAAAGAAAAAAATCCAAATTTTTAATAGCCACATGAAAAAGTGCTTCAAATCAATAATAATTTGACAAATGCAAATTAACACAACTCTAAGGTACCATAGTATTACAAAAATTATTTGAAAAAACTGAAAAAGAAGGAACCTATCAGATTGGTAATATTGACAAAAAAGGAAAATGATAAATGCTGGAGGGGCTGGGGGGAAATAGATACATTAATGCACTATTGGTGGAGTTGTGAATTAGTTCAGTCATTCTGGCGAAGAATTTACAATTACACCCCCATAGTTATTAACATCTACATCCTTTCACATAACAGTACTTGTATCAGGTCTCAACTCCAAAGAGATCAAAGAAAGAGAAGAAGAATAGATATGCACAAAAATATTTATAGAAGCTCTTTTTGTGATAGTAAAGAATTGGAAATTAAAGGGGTACACATCAATTGGGGAATAACTAGCTAAACAATGATATATGAATGTAATGGAATACTACTGTGCTTTAAGAAATGATGAGGGAGATGTTCAGAAAAAACCTGAAAGATTCGTATTATCTGATACTGAATGAAGGGGAAGAACCAGGAAAATAATTTATACAATGACAATATTATAAAAACAATCAACTTTGTAAGATTTAAGAACACTGATCCATGCAATGACCAACTGTAATTCCAGATGGCTCAGAATGAAACATGCTACTGACCTCTTTAAAAAAAGGGATGATACATTCATAGTGCAAAGTGAAACATTTTTTCTTTTGTTTTTGGACATTGCTGATGCAAGAATGTGTTTTGCTCAACTACACGTGTCTAGCACATAGCTTAGTGCCTAGCATACAGTATGTGCTTTATAAATGTTTATTGACTAATTAACTGGTTTGCTACAGGGAGAGTGTTTTCTTTTCTTTCCCAATGGGGGAGGGAGTAAGGTGGGAAGGGAAGAAAGCAGATTTTCATTTACACAAACAAAGTTTTAAATTTTTAAAGTTTAAAAATTTTAAATTAGATTTAAAAAGTAGTATAATGTGTGTGTGTGTGTTTTTTTAAAGAGTGCTAGGTTTTACTTAGGAGAAATCCACCTCCAACAGCTACCAGCTGTGTAACTAACCATGGATAAATCACTTAACCTAAGCTTCAGTATCTCATCTCAAAATGAAATAATAATAGTACCTACCTCATAGAGTTGTCCTAAGGCTTAAATAAGATAATGTATAGGGTGTCCCAAAAGTCTTAGTGCAAATTTAAACTCTATCAGTTTTAGATTTGTCCTAAGACTTTTGAGACATCTTATATACAAAATGCTTCACAAATCTTAAAGCACCACGTAAATGTTATCTATAATGATGATGATATCTCCTCCTTAAAGGAAACTTATCAATAGCTAAACTTTGGAGGAAATATCCATTACAAAAAGAGGATGCAACAAACACAAGAAAGTGAGGGAAATAGGAAGGGAGGTACCTGGAGGGGCATGATGGTAAAGTTTAGAGAATGAGAGATGGTTAGTCTCTAGGCCTTTTCCCAAAATGGAGGTTCCAAGAAAAATTCACCAATGGGAAAATGGGACCAAAGGAGAGGAGTCTGGAGGGAGCTGAGGCATGGTGGCTAAATCCAGAGAAGGTGAGGAGAGAGAGCATTCCAGAAATGGTAAAAACTACATATGCAAAAATATTGAATTGGAGATGAAATATCATATGGAAGACAGGTAGGAGGCCAGTTTAACTGGAACAAAGAGTATGCTAAACGTAGTAAATAATACATAGGGAACTGAGTCAAATATACAAGAATAAGCACTATTCCCCAAATGATAAATGATCAAAGGATATGAATAGGCAGTTTTCAGAAAAAGAAATCCAAGTTATCAATAGTTATATGAAGGTTCTAAATCACTAATAATTAGAGAAGAGTAAACTAAAACAACTCTGAGGTATAACCTCACACACAGCAGATTGGCTAAGATGATGAAAAAAAAAAGAAAATGACAAATGCTGGAGGGGCTACAGGAAAACTGGTACATTAATGGTCTGTGGGTAGAACTGTGAATTAGTCTAACCATTCTGGAAAGCAACTTAGAACTATGCCAAAAAGCTCTATTAAGCTATGCATATTCTCTGACTCACCAATTCTGCTACTAGATCTATATCCCCAAGAGTTAAAAAAGGAAAAGGAGCCTTATATAAAAATATTTATAGCAATTCTTTTTGTGGTAGCAAAGAATTAGAAACTGATGGGATATTCATCAATTGAAGAATGGCTGAACAAATTATGGTATATGATTATAATGAATACTACTTGTGCTGTAAAAAATGATAAGAGTTTCAGAAAAAGCTGGGAAGACTCATGTAAAAGAGAAATGAATGGAGTAAAATCAGGAAAATAACAAAATTGTAAAGATAATCAGCTGTGAAAGACTTAGTAACTCTGATTATCATAATAACCAACTACAATCCTAAAGAAATTATAATGAAACATGCTACCCACCTCCAGAGAGAGAGCTGATGGACTCAGGGTACAGATTGAACATATTTTCTTTTCTTTCTTTCATTTTTTTTTGGACATTGCTAATGAGAGAATTTGTTTTCCATGACTTTACGTATTTGTAATGAAATATTTTTTCTTGCTTTTTCAATGAGTTGGGGAGGCAGAGGGTAGGGAAGAGAACTCAGAAAACTGAATTTTAAAAAAGGTAGTAAATAATGTGAAATAAGAATGGTGGGTGGGTAAGAATGTGGAGGGCTTTAATTACTAGACCAGGAAGCTTGTGTTTTATCCTAGAGGCAACAGGGAATCATGGAAGATTTTGAATAATGGAGTGAATTATCAATTTTGGAGTTGGATGAGGAATGGGTTAGAGAAGGCAGCACCTGGAAATAGGATGATCAATTATGAGACTATTACAATAAATGAAGTGAACAGCAACAAGGGAATGGAGCTCTTCCTATGAAGGCCCCTGAAAATGAAGTACTCACTAGATGCTGTTATAGGCAGGGAACCCTAGATTCTACCACTCTTCTAGAGTTTAGGTAGACAATACAGAATTATGCTAAATTTCTTAACACAGGAATGACATGTTGCAAATTATATTTTAAGAGAATTAGACAGGAAACAATAGAAAGGGATAATAAGGATAAGCCTCTGGCTAAAGACAGGGGGACCAGACTGCATTAATCTTAACTAAAGAACTATAGCTACTCCAAGTAGATTATGAATAGTGATGGAGGCTGGCCCATAGACTCTGAGACAAAACTCATGAGCTTCAATGCACTACCCTCTGCCCCCCAAGACCTTACTTAAGAATGGAAGAACAGTAGGAGACATTACTTCCATAAGTGAGAAATTAAACATAGGGGGCGGAAAAGAAGAAAAGAACACTACTAAGTTTTGTGGTCTTAGAAGGCCTGAAATAATGGACTACACAATCAGTTAACACAAAATAGACATGGCTAATGTGAAAATGTTTTATCTGACTTAATATGTTTAATGGGTAGTATGTTTCTAGCCTTTTCAACGGGTGGAGAATGGGCTGAAAGGAGGGAATTCAAAACTAGAAATAAATGCTTTTAAATTAAAAAAATACAAAATAGGCTTCATTTGACAAATGTTACAAATGTTGACTATATAATTAAAATGATTCACATTACAATATTCTATTTTAAAAGCAATACTTCTGATTCGAACTGTTTGTCAATTTTATAACATATAAAAATCAATTCTTCAGAAGTTTTAGTTGCTTCTTCACCCCCCCAAAAAAAACCCCAATGAAATACATAAAGATATTTGATAAGGTTTTTCTTTTCTCCCTAATGTTGTTAGAAACAGAAGTTTGTAAAAAGGCAGCACAATATTCTTCTCTAAGATAACTGGCTTAAATTTTTAATATAAATTTAGCCTTCATTATATTTATTTTTTAAAAGTCCCATCTACTCTAGTCATTAAATGTGAATTAAATTCAGATATATATAATGAAGCACTTTTAATTATTTTAATAGCTTATATATATAATTATTTTAATTATCATATATTCTCATAAATACTATGAGCTATCATTCTACCAATTATATTCAGTTCAACATTAATTGCCTACTACATGTATATAAAGAAAAAAAATTCCCTTCCCTTAGTAGTTTTCATCCTATTAAGTGAGAAGAAGGAATAAGCATTTATTAACGCCTACTCTATGCTAGGCACTGTGCTGAGTGGTTTACAAATATGATCTCATTTGATTAGAAAAAACAACATGCACAAAAATAATAAATGGAAGATAATTTATGAGAAAGCACTGACAAATGGTTTTTAAATGTCAGGCTGAGGAGTTTAAATTTTATTCTATAAACAACAAAGAGTCACTTCAGATTCTTGAATAGGGGAGTGACATGGTCACAACTCAAAGTCTCAGGTTTACAATCTCAATCTTGTGCTTGACTCTTCACTATTTTTCACTTGACATATCCAGTTGGTTGCCAGATCTTGGAGATTCAGCCTCTATAATTTCTCTCACATTCAATCACTTCTCTATTCACGTGGGCACCACCACAATTGAGGCCTCATCATCTCTCATTGGTACTTCAGAAGTTGTGCCTTAACTGGTCTTTCTCCCTTAAATCTTTCTCCCCTCTAATTTATCCTCCACACAACTGCCAAAATGATATTCCTAAAGCATTTGATAAGTGGGATCAAATACACACAAATACCTTTGTCTGGGATTTGAAGCCTTTTACAATATGGCTCCAATTTACCTTTCCAGCTGTCTTATATATCATTTTCTTTCACACTTTGGTCCAGGCAACCTGGCCTTCCACTTACCTGTTCCTCAAATAAGATAGTCCATTCCATTTCACCTTTTTTTTAAATTCTTAGTTTCCTTCAAAACTTAGCTTTGAGTACCACTTTCTACATAAGGTCTTTCCTCCCCTTCTCCTCTAGAAGCCAGTGGCTTCCCCTAATATTTCTTTGTATTTATTTTGTATGTATTCTGTACCTACTTAAATATGTACATTATTTCCCCCAATAGAATGTAAACTCCTTGAAGGCAGAAGTTATTTCATTTTTAACTTTGTACCTCAGTGCCTAGTATAACACCAAGGAACATAGTAGACATTTAATAAATGCTTGTTAACTGATTACTGATCAGACCTGTACCTTAAGAATGTTAATGAGGCTGTTTATAAGGAAGCTCACAGTGAATGGCCTTGACTTTCTTGGTGAACTAGGAGGCAAAGTTTTCTGTTGAGAAAGAAAAGGAAAGGGAGTGGTTTTTAAGTGGCTTGAGAAGAGAAGATTTGGAATAGACACTGCAGGAAGTGTGATAAGATCAAAGGATCATATATCTAGATCTGGAAGGGATATCAGAGGCCATTTGGTTCAAATCCTTCATTTTATAGATGAGGAAACTCAGGTGCAGAAGGTTAAGTCACTTGTCCAAAGTCACAGAGGTAGTAAGCATACAAATTTTAATAACAGTGAACATCTGTTTTCAACACTTGCAAAACTGTTTTAAAACAATAGAATCAAAGATATTATAAACTTATGTTACAGGGTGCAAATGCTAAAACTTTAAAAGGTTTTATTGTACAAATTCCTAATTAAAATTATGAATGTAGATGAAAATGATTTGGTTTAAATAATTATTTAAAACAAATATAAATTAATATTTCTACAATCCAAGTTATAACATTTTGTCTTAGGAATCCTTCAGAATCTCTGACATTTTGCCAGAACTACTTGTAAAGAAATACTAAGAATGAGGCCAGAATCAAGAACTGAGTGCAGGCTGAGACAAAGTTCAGAGCCTAATCATGAGACAGAAAGCAAAAATTAAAGTACCAAAAAGGATTAAATAAAAAAAAAGAGGCAGTCAAGCTCAGGGATGCTGTTGTACTCTGTGCCTTTTTTTTAATTAGCACTGGACAATCACCAGGTCACAAGATAAAAATAAGAAGCCCTGGTAAATGGGGGCAGGTATCTACAGTGGATCCAGAGAGTGAGTCAGAGTAGCAATAATATCCATTCCTGGTCCTAGGAAAGAACCAACAACAGCACAGACAGAGATATTTCAGGTAAGAGGCTTTCAAAAAGTGCTATTAAAAATCTGACACTCTTTATATATCAAATATGATTAAAATTTAATTTCCTTCATGACTTTTGAGGGTCTTGGCTACTAATAAAAAGAGACAAGTATCAAATATATAAAAATGCACACAAAATGCTATATTAAAAGTGAGTACATGCCAACTTCAATTAATGAGTCATAAAAATCAAAGAACTGGGGTACAAGAGAAATATAGTACAAAGATGGAGAAGGTGGTGAGGAGCAAGCATCAGATAAACTTCACTTATCTGAAATAAACAAGAGAGTGCTGAACATACGCACATATACACAATAACTATTTGGTTTAGAAACATATCTAATACAGTGAGGAAACAAACGAATGGATAGGGAGACAGAGGAAGGATAACAGGGAGGAAATACTCATAAAACAAATTTCCTGATCCTGAAGTGGGGGGAAAAAAAGCAAATAACTAAAAATGAAAGGAGTGCCCATCAATTGGGGAATATATGAGCAAATTATGGGATGTGAATGTAATCGAATATTACTGAATCACAAAAATGACAAAAGAAAGTATTACAGAGAATCCTAGGTAGCATGAACTCATGTAAACTGAGGAGACCAGAATAAGGAGAACAATTTATATAAGGATAACAAGATTACAAAGAAAAACAACTTTGAAAGATTTAAGAACTCTCATCAATGCAATGACCATATCTCCAGAAAAACTATGATGAAACAAGTTACTCACCTGCTAACAGAGAGATTAGAGAGGCAAGATCCAGAAAAAATCATCTATTTTTGGACATAGCTACTGTGTGAATTTGCTTTGCTTGACTATGCTTATTTGTCATAAGGGTTTTTCCTTCTCTCTCTCTCTCTCTCTCTCTCTCAGTAGGTAGAGGTATTTGGGGAGAGGGAAAATTATCAATACTGATTTTAAAAAATAACAACTAAAAGAAGGCCATTGAAACACTATAAAAATGCACAGAAGAGAATATAAAGGAAGTCAGAAGGAAGCAAAGACAAGTAGGACATTTTTAAAAAGTAAAGTATGAATTTATTATATGCTTTAAAAAATAGGCAGCATAAAATGGAGAGTCATATTCTCTTTCTGTGTTATGTTGTGTATACGTGGTTTCTTGGATATTTAAGATTAAAAAAATTTTAAATGCATCCACAAAAACCCCACACTTGTGTATAAATGCTTTAAATACTCCTTGCTATCCTAGAAAGACTTAAAGAATTTAAATAAAAACACTGTATACATTGAGATTCAGGCAAATTGTCCTTCTAGAGAGAAAGAACAGAGGTTCCTCATACAATGTCTCCACCTGCCTTTGCGCTGGCCATCTGCCACATACAGCTTCCTTATAGTATCTCTCTTCCTTCAAGACTCAATGTTGTGCACAATCATTTATATAAATGTACCCTCATCCCCTATAAATCCCAGTACCCTCTTTATAAATTATTTTGTATTTAACTATTTTGTGTTTATTCATATTTATTCTGCATATACTTCTAAATATATTTCGTGTCACCCATTTCAACATAAACTTCTTGACAGTATGGATTGTTTCATTTTTTGTATTGATATCCTCAGTGACTAACAAAATCCCTGGCACATGGCAGAAACTTAATAAATGTCTGCTCATTGATAACTTGGCTGCAAACCTAATGCAAGAAAAATATCTATGAACAAGTATCATTCTGAAAAAGCAACCTAAAAATCTTACCTCCTGTTCCTAGAACCTTCAGAAGTTCAAAATTTTCAATTCCCACTTTCTCCGCATGTCCTGTTAAATTAGCTAAAATATAAAAAAATCAAGAAAAAAACATATTAAAAATTTGATTAAAAAATCTTTGCTAAAATTGAGCTTCTAACAGTACCAGATATCAAAAGTCTGTTAATTTTAACATAAATACATAAAACATTTTAAAGTAAATTAAACTGACTACTCTTATCTGAAATCTTTCAAATATTTTTAAAAAGTCATTTTGACACAGAGGTAAACAGAAAAATAAGTAAGACACTGGACTAGGATTCCGAGATTCTAGTCCTTGTTTTACTACTAATTTTGACTTTTAACAAATCACTTAACTTGTGATATGTCACTCATGGAGCTTCATTTCTTTATTTGTAAAATGATGCCAGAGTTGGACTATGTGATCTCTAAAGTCCTTTTCAGTTCTAAAATCCTATGAAAACAGGTACTAAAGAATATTTTTTAAAATAAACTATATGTACTCATAAAAATTATTCTTTTGAATAAATACTTTTTAAATATTCCTTCCTATCTATTCTTAAAGAATAGATTAGGGTAGCTTTTCAGTCTCATTGTACGTTATTGCTGCTCTTAAACACTGTGATCCAGCCAAACTGTCTATTAAAAAAAAACATACAAACAACAACCTGCTCAAAAGTTTCCTATAATTATTAATAAATTTAAACAAAATATTTGATCCTAAGTGTTAAAAAGTTCTCAAAACTATCTCTCTTAAGGAAAAACTAGTTCTCAAATGTCTTTGTACAGTTCAGCTAATAAGTGCTTTGTGGGGCAGTAAATAAGTAATATTTAGTGAGACTGCACTGTGTGCAGAGCACTAAGCTTCTTGCCTAGGAATATATAGGATCATAGATTTATAACTGAAAAAGACCTCAGAGGCATTGAACATCAAGATAACTCTAAAATGATGGCTAGAACAATCATAATTCTGTTATAAAAAAAAAAACCTTTATGTTTTAAAGTCTAAAGCATATTTTTAACTACCAGTTATCTAACAGGTAGCTCACACAAAATTATTGAACGATCCATTTTTCACATTGATGCTCCATTCTAAAATAATGACATCCACTTTTTTTTTTTTTTTTTTGCAATTGGGGTTAAGTGACTTGCCAGGTCACACAGCTAGCAAGTGTCAAGTGTTTGGTCTGAGGCCAATTTGATCTCAGGTCCTCCTAACTTCAGGGCCTATGCTCTATCCAATAGCTGCCCCGACATCCACTTTTAACTAAATTTGTTCAATTGCTTCACTGGAATTTGACTCTGTGTGACTCCATTTGTGGTTTTCTTTGGCAAAGATCCTAAAGTGATCTGCCATTTTCCTCTCTAGCTCAATTTATAGATGAGGAAACTGAGGCAAACAGGGTTAAATAACTTGCCCAGGGTCACACAGCTATTAAGTGTCTGACGCCAGATTTGAACTCAAAGATGAGTCTTCCTGACTGCAGGTCTTGCAGTCTATCCACCGAACCACCTAGCTGCGCTTTGCTAACCAGTCTAATCTATATTATTTATCATGCCTCATAACATAAATTAAAACATTTAAACAGTTATCTGTTTACACATGACAAAGATTACTTTTCAGTTTTCTTTCCAATACCATTATGGGATGGGTGCTGAAAGGTACAAATTTCTAAAATCATTTATGTACACCACAATTACCCATAATCTCCTCAGTCCCTAGACCTGTGCTATCTTGGGAAATGGAAGTAAACTTTTCTTCACAGTGTACACAGCTAAAACTTTCCTTATTAACAATAACTATGATAGGGGCAGCTAGGTGGCACACGGTGGATAGAGCTCCAGTCTTGGAGTCAGGAGGACCGAGCTCAAATCTGGCCTCAGACACTTGATATTTACTAGCTGTGTGACCCTGGGCAAGTCACTTAACGCCAATTGCCTCACCAAAAAGCAAAACAAACAAACAAACAAAAAATCCGAAAACAAAACAAAAAAAATAGCTATGATAACGTCCATAAAGTGATTTTTAATCATAAAGCTTGACAAAAGCCATGGGCTATTTTTTTTTTTTACTATGTAATGGGTTATTGACATGCCCTATTATCCATTAACTCATTCATAATCACAAGAGGCCACAGTGAAGTTATACTCTTCCTTAAAGTATTTTTTTTTTAAATATGTAGTCCAAAAGCCAGTGGTCACGTAAAAAGTTCTTCCCAATGGCCTCCAGACTGGCCTCTTACAGAGTTTATGGTATAATCACATACCTTTTTTATGACATGAATTAATAACTTCCTCTCTGTTTCTTTGGTTCAGTTTTATGATTTCATTGGTATAGGGAATTTCTGGAGAAGAAATTATCATTATCAAAACTGACTGGTAACTGTTCTACAACTTAAGAGTTGTTTGGGGGCACTGAGACGATAAGGGACTTATCCAGGGTCACAAAGTCAGTATATGTTAGAGGTAGCACTTGAATCCAGTTTTTCCTGATTCTGACACCTGTTTTCAATCCACTGAGTCAAGCTGTCTCTCATTTTCATATGACATTTAATAAAAAAAAAAAAAAAACCAACCACCATTTCATTAGACTCGAATCAAAAGTAGTAACATTCATCTTTTAAATTGCTAAAGTTTTCTAAATTTAATTTTGCTCTGAGGATGGAGATTACAATGAATACAGCATATAGTCTTTTGCCTTGTTGAAGAATTCATAGATTGAAAAAGTTTGGAAAATCATTTGCCTGCAGTAAAAATGGATGCTACACTAAAAAGTTAATGAAAATGACCACTACACATAGCAATTTAGCTGACAGGGAGAAAAAACATATAAACAGATACAACTTAAATTTACATGGTGTTGGATTTCTGGGTAAGACAGCAATTTAAAACACTGTTAAGAAGACCTCAGCTCTCCCAAAAGTAGAGACATGAAGTGAATAAAGCCAAATAAAATAAACTTCATCTTTAGAAGATATATCATAAAGAGGAAGACAGAAGAGATTAAAAGAGGGAAAAAAGCATAAGAACTACAGATCAAAAGTTGGACTGGTGAAAAAAGCAAGAGATAAGGAGTGGGAGAAAACCTTTTCAATTATAGATAACTAGAGCTGATGACATTTCTTCACTTTTAACACCTCTTTCTTTACTATAAAGAGTCAAGCAGGGAGTAAAGAGAAGAAAAAGTAAAAGTATTTAATAGAGGGAAATACACAATTAACAATCATAACCATGAAAATGAATGGAATCAACTCAACTAAAAATAGAGGATTTTTAGCAAACTGCATTAGTAAAGCAGAATTTAACAATATGCTCTTTATAATAAATATTTTGGAAACATAAAGATTCAGAAAAAGCTAAAATGAGGGGTTGGAACAGATTTTATTATTTCTAGGGTGAATTTTAAAAAGCAAGGGTGGCAATCATGATCTCAAACAAAATAAAGTTAAAATTGATAATTGAAACGTTAGCAGGGAAATTACATTTTGAAGGCAATGGAGATGAAACAATACATACTTAAAATATATGTATCGAATGGTAAGGAAGCTAAGTATTTGAAGGAAAAGTTAAACCTATTGCAGGGAGAAAGAGAAAACAAACTACAATAGAGATTTCAATATACTCCTTTTAAATGTCAAAAAATTTAATAAAAGCATAAATAAGAGGACCTCGATAGGACTTTAATAGAATTTCAGAAAAATCATATACAAAGTGTCTCAAAAATCTTAGTACAGTTTTAACAGAGTAAAATTGCACCAAGACTTCTCAAATGCCCCATGTAATAGATTTCTGTTGATTATTCAATGGGAATAAAAAGAAGTATACATATTTTTCATCCATGCAAGACACCTTTACAAAAAAAAAGCTAACTATGGCATAAAAATAAACTCACACAAATGAAGAAAACCAGAAATATTAAACACATTCTTTATCAATGACACCACAATGAATATTTATACTCCACAAAAGGCCTTTGAAGAAAGAACTGAAATTTAAACAGACTAAGTAATTTCACCTTAAAAAATTAGAGGGTCAAATAACATATACACAGACATGTATATACATACACATACATATATACATACATATATATGTGCAGTCTTAAGATATTGACATGCTTCAGGAATGTCCATGCTAACATACAATTGTAACCAGAAAATTCCAACCAGCCAACAACAAAAAAATTAAACTGAAGGAATAAATGACTTCAAAAAAAGAACAAGCCATAAGATAAACTCACAAAAAAAAAATCAGGATATCTATATTACTACTCACACCTATGAAGAGCATAAGGAAATAATAATGTCAACATATATCAGATATCTGGGCATCAACAAAAACAGCTCCCCTCAGTTTCTGATTCTTTGCCACCACACACACACACACAGACACAGACAGACACACAGCTATTATTAATATTTTTGTACATATGGGTCTTTTTCCTCTTTCTTTAATTTCTTTGAGGTTACAGATCTAGTAGCAGTATTGCTAGGTGAAAAGTTATACACATTTTAATAGTTTGGAGGACACAGTTCTAAATTCCTCTCCATAACGGTTGGACTAGTTTACAATTCTACCAACAGTGCCTTAGCGTACCTGTTTTCCCTCAGCCAAACAAGCAGTAATTTTCCACTTTTGTGAACATTAGCGAACTAATTTTTTTTTGGTCAATTAGTCATGTCTGACTCTTTGTCACCCCATCTGGGGTTTTCTCAACAAAAATACTGGAGTGGTTTGCCATTTCCTTCCCCACCTCGTTCTACAGATGAAGAAACTGAGGCAAACAGAGTTAAGTGACTTGACCAGGGTCACACAGCTAGTTAAGTGTCTGAGGCTGGATTTGAATTGAGGTCCTTCTGACTCCAGGGCCAACACTTTATCCACTATGCTACCTAATGGCAGCATGCATGCACAGCAGCCATACCATGGTAAACTGCCTTGGCAGATAGGCTAAACCAGTTTGAGGATAACCCAACAGGCCCTCGAACTCGTCAGTGAGTTAGGGTAATGTCTACTCTGAGCATATTAAGACTTGCCTGGCAATGAAATAGACAGATGGGGACAGTTTGTTTCAAAAGCCATGAAGGCAACTAGAGCAGGCTCTGTGTAGCACTTAGGGCTTGATCAGGCAACAAAAAAGCCAAGGTCCACTGTATCCTGGGCCATCATCAGTCATCTTGACTTTTGTCTTGCCACTAGATTTTGATGATTCTGGAAGAGAGAAGTAAGGCTGAGGACTTTTTGCAACTCTGTCTCACTTAAATCTAATTCACATGCAAGTCATCATCCTGTGATATTATTGGTTCTCTTTGAAAGCAAAGGCTTTTCAATAACCAATCTGATGGGAGTGAGGTGGTACCTCAGAGTTATTTTAACTTACATTTATCTAATTATTAGTGATTTAGAGAATTTTTTCATATGGCTATTGATAGTACGTATTTCTTTCTCTGAAAATTGGCTATTTATATCCTTTGACTGTGTATTAATTGGGGAATGGCTCTTATTCTTAAATATTTGACTCAGTTCATCGTATATCTTAGAAATGAGACCTTTATCAGAGACACTTGCTACAAAAATTTGCTCCCAATTTCCTGTTTCTCTTCTAGTTTTAGCTGCATTGGTTTTCTTTGTGCAAAAACTTTAATTTTATGTAATCAGAATTGTCCATTTTATCTCTCTATATCTTTTTTAGTCAGTTAATCAATAAACATTTATTTTGTTTGGTCATGATCTCTTCCCCTATCCATAGGTGATCCACAGGTAATTTTTTCATGCTCCCCTATTTTACTTATGATATCATCTTTTTTTTTTTGGTCTAAATTGCATATCAATTTGGAGTTTATCTTGGTATATGTTGTGAGATCTTGTTCTACACTTAGTTTCCGCAAGACTGTTTTGCACCTTTGCCAAAAGTTTTTGCTAAATAGTGAGTTCTTGCTCTAGAATCTGAGATTTTTGAGTTTATAGGTTACTGTGCTTATTCACTTCTGAATACCGTGTACCTAATCTATTTCAATGATCGACTTCTTTGTTTCTTACCCAGTAAAAACTGTTTTGACAATTATGGCTTTGGAGTAGAGTATGAGGTCAGGTACTGGTAGAAGTCCCCTTTCTTTCCATTTTTTTTTTTAAATTGACTCCCTTGATATTCTTGACCTTTTGTTCCTCCATATGAATTTGGTTATTATTTTTATAGCTCTATAAAGTAGTCTTTTTTTTGCAATTGAATTGGTATGGCACAGAGTAAGT
The DNA here is from genome assembly GCF_900497805.2 of Vombatus ursinus. Classification (NCBI taxonomy): domain Eukaryota; kingdom Metazoa; phylum Chordata; class Mammalia; order Diprotodontia; family Vombatidae; genus Vombatus; species Vombatus ursinus. The sequence continues at coordinate 4,034,166 of NW_020954723.1, read as the reverse complement.
AAATTAATTTAGGTAGTATGGTCATTTTTATTACATTGTCTTGTCCTACCCATGAGCAATTAATATTTCTCCAGTTATTTAGATTTGCCTTTATTTGTATAAAAACTATTTTGTAATTTTGTTTATAAAATTCCTGTGTGTGTCCTGGCATGCAGACTCCCAAGTATCTTATATTGTCTGAAGAGATTTTTTTAAATGAAATTTCTCTCTATCTCTACCTGATGGTAATATACAGAAATATAGATGATTTTTGTGAATTTATTTTATACTCTGCAATTTTGCTGATGTTTCAATTAGTTTTTTTAAATTACTTTTCTAACTAAACCAATATCACCTGCAAAAAGTGATAGTTTTGTTTCCTTTTACCAATGTTTATCCTGTATTTCTTTCCCTTGTCTTACAGCTATAGCTAACATTTCTGGCTAACATTTCTTGACAGTATTTTATTTAAAATTTTTGCATCAATAGTCCTTAAGGAAATTGGTCTATAGTTCTCCTCCTCTATTTTGACTCTTACTGGTTTAGGTATAAAAACCATATTTGTGACAGAAAGAATGTGATAGGACCCCTTCTTTACCTATTTTTTCAAACAGTTTAAATGGTACTTAAATTAATTGTTTCTTTAAATGTTTGGTAGAATTCACTCGTAAACTCATCTGGTCTTGGGGATTTTTCTTTGTGAGTTGATCTATGGTTTGTTCAATTTTATTTTTCTAAGATAGGATTATTTAAATGTTCTATTTCTTGTTATATTAATCTAGACAATTTGTATATTTCTAAATATACATGCATTTCATTTAGTGGCATTGTCAGTTTTACTGGCATATTGTTGGGCAAAATAGCTCCTAATAATTGCATTTATTTCTTCTTCACTGGTTGTCTATTCACCCTTCTCACTTTTGATACTCGTAAGTTTGTTTTTCTTCTTTCTTTTTTTAATCAAATTAGTTAATGGCTTGTTTATTTCCTTGTCTCCCTGCACCCCTTCTAAAACGTCCTAGTTTTATTTATTAGTTCATTTTTTTTTTCAATTTTAATTTTGTTAAACTTTCATCTGATTTTGGGGGATTTCTATTTGGTATTTAATTGGAGGTTTTTAAGCTTTTTTATTGCATGCCCAATTCATTGATCTGCTTTTTCTTGCTTTTATTGATGTGTTTAGAGATGTGAAATTTACAATATGTACTGCTTTGGGTGCATCCCACAATTTTGGTATGTTGTCTCGTGGCTGCCATCTTTAATGAAATAACTGAACCATTCTACAATTTGTTCTTTGACTCACCTACCAATCAATGTTTTGCCTTTCCTTCAAAGGTCATTTATTAAATGCAATTTTTATTGCATTTAATACTACTGCATTTAACATTTCTACTTTTCTGCATTTTTTTGTAAGGTTTTGGGAACCTAACACATGGTCAACTTTGATGAAGGTGCCATGCACAGCTGAGAAATAATTATACCACTATTTCCATTCAACATTCTTCAGAGGCATTTTGGTTGGTATGGCACTGAATAAGTAAATTAGCTTAGGTAGAATTGTCATTTTTATTATATTAGCTCAGCCTACCCATGAGCAACTGATGTTTTTCCAATTATTTAGATCTGACTATATTTGTGTGGGAAAGTATTTTGTAATTGTGTTCAGATAGTTCCTGGGTTTATTTCAGTAGGCAGACTCCTAAATATTTTATAATGTCTATAGTAACTTTAAATGGAATTTCTCTTTCTATCTCCTGCTGTTGGGCTTTGTTGGTAATATACTGAAATGCTGATGATTTATGTGGGTTTATTTTATAGCCTGCAACATTGCTGGCTATAAATACCTTTGCAGGTCTATCATGTCTGACTTTTCTAAATTCTATTCATCTCTTCAACTTTTTTCTTTTTTTATGGTTAGATTCATCTAGGTTTAGGAGGGATAAATAGAAGCCTCTCACCATTATAATTTTATTTTCTATTTCTTCCTATAACTCACTTAACTTTTCCTTTGAGAATTAGATGATATGCTATTTGATGTACATATGCTCAGTATTGATATTAATTATTTGTCTATGGTATCTTATGGCAAAAAATAGTTTCCATGATTATCTCTTTTAATTAGGTCTATTTTTGCTTTTTCTTTGTCTGAGATCGTGATCGCTACTCTTGCTTTTTTTTTTTTTACTATAGGTGAAGCATATGATTCTCCACCAATCCCTTATTTTAATTCTGTGCATATCTTTTGGTTTCAAGCATGTTTTTTGTAAAGAACATATTACTGGATTCTGGTTTCTAATCCATTCTGCTATCCTCTTCTATTTTATGGGTGAATTAATCCCATTCACATTCACAGTTATGACTGATAACTGTTCAGATGAGAGTAAAGTTCAAGTGTCTTCCACTCTCCCCACCTGCCTTCTCTGTTGCAGTTGCATAAATGCTTCCTTGAGCACCTCATTTATATGAAATTATTTTCCCCACTCTTCCTCCTTGACTTTGGACTTTGTTAGTGCTAGGCTCTGCATTGTGGAGGGGATGTCTTTTGAGCTTCTGTCCATTCATATCTTTCTGCTGTTTTCACAGCTCAGACTGGGAGCCTGCAAGTTTTCAGTGATTCCAAAGTGGCATGATCTGGGGAAAAGTCTGTTTACTGCCCTTCTGGTCTGTGTTCTGCAAGTTCCTGACCCAAATTTGGATCTGTTGGATTGTACATGGTAGATTTTCAGAAGACTGTTACTCAACTCAGCCATTGTTAGCCCATTGGAGGTTCTGCAGATTCAGAGTGATTCAGTTCCCCTTTGACCTAGGACTGTTGCCCTGGTTATTCCACTGCAGGTTTATGCACTGGGCTAAAGTTTAGAATTGAGTACTAACTGCTCTGTTCTGGGGATGAGAGTCTGGAACGCGTTCCCTGCTCAGTAAAAAGCGAAGGCTCAAGCTCACGACAATACCTCACTTTCTTGGATCTGTGGCCCAGATCTGGGTAATGGATGACAGAGCTGCAAGATGGCACCTAGCACTGGGTACTTCTTACTCTGATGCTTTGTCTTAGCCTTCTTTCCATTCCTGGGTGCTGGAGTGATTCCTGCTGCTGTTACCATGCATACTCCTTGCCAGCACCCATCCATAGAGTCCAAAGACTTGTCTATCTCCTTAAGCTACCCTGGTCTGGAAGAATGACTTATGGTGACATTTTCTTGATTTTCTTGATCAGAATTCAGACTAGTACATTTTCTAGGTCATTATAGAAGAGGTATGCTGGGTGAGGCAGGCAAAAATGCTTCCTCTAACTCTGTCATCTTCCCTGTACCCTCATTCTGCATTTCTGATATGTCTTCCAACATTTCTTCCATCCTTTTCTATTTCTACATTTGCATTGAAGTCTCTGAGTATAGCATATATGTTGTTTTACTTTGGAGGGTCTTACTGAGTTCTTCTTAGAATTTCTCTACTTCTGGGGCAGCTAGGTGGTGCAGTAGATAGAGCACCAGCCCTTAAGTCAGGAGGACCTGAGTTCAAATCCGGCCTCAGAACAAACACTTGACACTTACTAGCTGTGTGACCCTGGGCAAGTCACTTAACCCTATTTGCCTAAAAAAAAAAAAAGCTTTACTTTTTTTCACCTACTGTCATAATGATAGTGCATATGTAGCAATCATTTCCACTGCAGTACTTTTGCAAATACTTACCATACCCAATGCAATATAAGATGACTAAATGGCTTACAAAATGATGTTTCTTGTTGCTTTCACATACACACTAGTACCAACTTTTTTTCTTGCCTCTCCAAGGAGACTTCTTTTCATTTAGTTACAACTTCCTTCAGGCTTCTAATTTTGTTTATAATCAGAACATCAAGATTGATACATTTCAGTTCTTGTAGCAGTATGCCTATTCATTGAAGAAGGATCTTAAATGCTCAGTTGAAGTTTGCAATCACAAAGTTATGTGATTCTTAGCACTCTGACCCTCTTTGTACCACTCTACCATCATCACTGCAGAAACAGAAGAGAATCATAACAAACTGAAGGGCCTTTTGTATTTTTTGTTTGTTTGTTTTGGAAGTTGCTTTGGCTGAAGAATTCATCATCATCAAATGATGTGGTGATAAATTTCCCTGTACTTAACTAAGCTAGTCCTCAGAAGGAAAGGCTATATTTGAAGGCTTTGCAATGTGGTAGAACCTGCTAATACTTGCAATATGCTGGCATACTATTCAAGAACCCATGGTAACTTCCATAATACAATGAGGCATTGGAATAGAACATTGTGGAAGGCTCTGTGTGCATGTAGCATTTTAAAAATAAGTCAACAAGCATTTATTAATCACTTACTATGTACCAAGCACTGTGCTAGATGATGGGAATATAAAAACAAAAGTGAAATTGTCCAAATCCTGAAGGAATTTTACATTCTAAAGGATGATAAAAAAGCATGCACATAGATAAGTATACAGAAAAGACACACAAATCAGATACAAAGAACCTTAGAGAGAACACACTAACAACTGAGGGGAACAGGAAAGGCTTCATGCAGAAAATAACAATAACAACAATAATAACTAAGTTACTAGTATGGGTGAACCTTGGATTTCACGGAGGTGATTCACGTATAATAAGGTTGACAGGATGGAGCCAGGTGGGCAGAGATCTAAATATCAAACAGCAGAATTTGTATGTGGATATCAGAGGAAATGAGGAGTCACTAGAGTTTACTGAGTAAGGTAGTGAAACAGTCAAACCCAGACTCTAGGAAAGTCATTTTGGCAATGTGTGCCAAAGTATGTAGAAGATTCCATTATGTGGAAGATTGATTGGGGTGAGGGCAGACTAGAAGAGAGATCCATTAGGAGCTTAATGCAACAATCTAAGTAAAAAGTGATAAAGGCCTGAATTTAGAGTGGTGGCTGTACTGGAAGGAGAAGTTTGTAGGATACATTGTAGAGACAGAAACAACAAGATTTGGCAACTGATAGGATATTTGGGATGAGTGAGAATGAGGAGTTAAGGATGACACCAAAAGCTGCAAACCTAGGATCACTGGAAGGATGGTGAGGTCCTTGACAACAATAGAGAATTTTGGAAGATGGACGGGTTTGGGGGAGTATATGATGAACTTTGTTTCAGAAATGCTGAATTTGAGATGCCTATGGAAATAAAGTTGAATATGTCCAATGGATAATCGGTGACATTTAGTCTTACATGTAAATCAAAACACATTTATAATTAACAGTCTGAGTTAGGCTAGATTCTGAAGTTAAAATATAGAGAAGAAATACCATGGCATAGAGGACAGAAGGCCAACCTTGGAGTCAGGAAGACCTGGATTCAAGTCCAATCTCTGACATACAATAGCTGTATGACATTGGGCAAGTCCCTTACAAAGTACACAACTCTTTATAACTATAAGTTACAGTTGATCTGTACCAGTGGAGGGTGTTTCCCAATCATAATTCTCTAGACCAATGAAATCACAGGTCCAGACCAAGAAAAAAAGGAAACGTTTTTAATTTTTTTTTAAGCCATTATTGGCAAGGCAAACTTTTCAGCTTCATAAGTGTTACTTCAATGCTTTTGCTACTTGTCAGTAGGTGTTCAAGAAAAGTCACACATTTAATATAAGACATATATATATGATTTTATACAGAATGTTAAAAAGTCAAAAGTAATATTTTGAGCATCAGATTTTAGCTTAATGCGGAAAAAATATAGCAAAGCTTTGTTTTTCCTAAGGCACTAGCTTTATTTTTTCACCTGAAAAATCTATTGTCACCTCTATACTTATTTTGAGAATGTAGTTTATTTACAACTTTTTTTTTCTATTTTTTAAAAAAAAATACATAGTTACACTGCCAATTTGGTTTCTATTATCAAAAACATAGCTGCCTTCACTCAAACATCCATGAGAGACAAGTTACTCTCTGGCTACAAACTTTTACAAGGTCACAGAATCTAAAAGTTAGAAGGAAAGTGAGAAGTCACTGAGTACAACATGTACCTGAGCAAGAATGCTCACACCACACTATACTTAACAAGTATATTGCAGTCATTGTTTTTCTAGTGAGAAAAAACACTTTCCATAGCAACCTATTCTATCCTTGGTGGATCCAACTGTTCAAAAGTTGTTCCCCAAATTAAGTACAATTTGGCTTTCCAGAAATCCTAGCCTGCCCCATAAGGTCAAGCTGAACAAGTGCAAGCCCTCTGCCATACAACAACCTTGCAAACACTTGAAAATAACTGTCATCTCCCAACTTCTCCTTCCTGCCCTCCCCACCATGCTACTTCTATCTAGGCTAAATATCCCTAGTTGCTTCAACCAATCCTCTTTATGGCATGATCTCAAGGTTCTATCATTACAGCTGACTTCCTCTGGACACTCAATGTCCTTTCTAAACTGAGGCACCCAGAACTGAAAATAATACTGCTAACGTGGTCTGATTCGGGCAGAATATAGTAGAACTATCTCCCCCCTATTCCTAGGCCTTATGTTTCTCTTACTCAAGCCTAAGATCACATTACCTTTGCCACTGACATATTATTTAAGCTTGAGATCTTTTTCTTCATTAAATTTTATCTTATTTAACTGACTCAATATTCTCAGATTCCTAACATGATTCAATGTCTTAACTGTACTTTCTGGCTTTACATCATTGGCTGATTTGATAACCATGCTATTTATACCTTTATTTAAGTAATTTATAAAAATGTTAAACAGCATAAGGCCGAGAAAATATGTCCCAGACATTCCACTAGAGAATTACTTCTAAACTGTCAATAAATCATTTATGCAGACTCTTTGGGGTCTACCATTCAACTAGTTCTGAATGCACCTATCTGGATTATCTTCTTATTCATATGTCTCTATTCCAGCTTCCCTGTCCAGACTGACTGAAGGAAAATGTCTAGAAGGCTAGGTTCACTTTATCCCTGTTTCCTCCAAATTTTCTGTTCACCAGGGTCGTGTGAGAGAGTCTGTCAAATGTATCACCACTGATAAGGAGTTCAATAACAATTCTTGTTTAATATACACTAAACTTAAATGCAAAGCTCAGTACATCTTGAGGGAAAAAAGAACATAGCACAGTCTTGTCTCTCTCTCCGTTTCTCTCAACATCAATCATGTTCTCTCTCCCAATACTGTGTCTTCCATCAACAAAGACATTTTGGCTTTGGAGAAAAAAGAAAAGGAAGGCAAAATAAGTATACAGTAAGCATTCACAGCTACTCAAGAAACAGGAACAACATTCTCCATTGTTCCCCTCGCCCTTCCTCATCTCAAATAATAATTATGGAAATTATGGAAGCCAAGATTAAGATGGTACGGTCAATACTCACAGTTTTTTGGAAAAGGACCTGTGGCTTTGTCACCATGTCAGCTTGGTAGTCTGGGGAAAGCATCTCTAGTGGTACTTGAACCCAATTTCTGTTAAAGTAGTTGCAGGGAGACACTAAACCAATCCCTTCAAACTTTGAGAAGCATATACAAGTTATCTGTATCACTCCACAGCCATGTTGAAGAATTCCAGGTCTTGCACAAATACTTACAGAGTTCCCTAATCACTTTAAAGAAACGTCTAGTTTTTATTGCACCCCAGAATTAACAGGCAAATTTTTACTTTCTTACAAGTAAGTAAGACTTCATTACCATCTAGTCATCTCTAGAGGGCTCATAGAAGAAGGCAAACCTCATCATAATGCTCATCTCCAGAACCTAGATTTGATTTCTATGGAAAATATCACACAGCACCCCCAACTTGCTGCTTTTGTCCACTCTTCCTATTTACTAAGGTATCAAATTTGTGCAAAAAATGGCCCACTTCCAAAATTACAGGATTTTAGCATTCAACTTTTATAATCAATTAAGGCTGGGAAGCTAGACTAAAATTCTTTAATGCCATTCAACCACTTTTTTAGTTAGCAATTTACTATTTCAGAGCACTAGAAACCCAGAAGAGTTAACAAAGTTTCCTAAAAACATGTATTTCCCAAGGAAAAGATTTTTCAAAAGGAAAAATAGTATCATGTTATTAACTTTCATACCAGGTGGTATATGAGATAACACTCATTTTGCAAATGGAGAAGACTAAAGTGAGGACAGGTTAAGTATCACATACATTCAAAGGTAGATATAGTATGGTAGATCCCCAATATACCACATAAAAAATCTGGATAGTATTTTAATATGTACACGTTATCTCCTCCAACAGAATGTAAGTTTCTTTAACGGACTATTTCATTTATTTCATTAGATCCCTAGTACCTAACATAGTGCTTGGCACATAGTAGATTCTCAACAAATGCTTCTTGATAGACACTAAGTATCTTTGTCCCAAAGGCCAAAGCACTTCTGAACATCTGCTATATCTCAAAACAAAAATAACTTTAGAAAAAAAAAAACTTCACTTACAAACAATTGCCATGACATAGAGCATATCCAACCTCTTTTCTGAAGGCTCAACATGTTCAGCTATATGGGGAGTATTAAGTATGATCTGAAGAGGCAATAAAAATCAATTATCTTTAAAAGTTTAACTTTATTCCCTTTACAGGAGTAAGACATTTACTAAAAATACTTGGAAAAGAATCACAATGGTTCTTGATTTGTTCCTAAGTGCAACAATTCTAAATTGTACATTTGAAAAACACATTGGTTTTTGGTAAGGAAAAATACTTATTTTCTTAGTGAAGTGATTTTAATAAATGTAAGACAGGATAAGTACAAGATTTAATAAACAAAATTACTCAAATCAAAAAATGTTATCTGCCTTTTATGTGCAAGGTGTTGCTTTAGGTGCTAGTAATACAAAGATAAAAATGCTATAGCTTCTTCCCTCAACGAGCAATTGAACAATAACTGAATTGGAAAATCAGACAGATACATCTAGATAACTACAATACAAATAACTATATACACAAAAAATTATAATACCACAAAGGCGAGAGTAAACTGAAACATTCCAGGAGGGTGGGAGGGAAGACTTTATAGAATGAGTGGTACCTGAAAGTATCTTAATGAGGACTTCTTGAGATAGGAGGGGAAAAGTCTGTTCTTGCCATGAGAAACAGCATGTATTGGCAGAAAAGAGCAAAATGAAAAGGAAACAGGAAGTAAAACAGTTTAGTTGATGTACAGAGTATACAAAGAGGAGCAATGAGAAAGTTACTCTGAATGTCAGGCTAAGGTGTCTGCATTTCATTAGTTAGGTAAAAGTAGAGAATACTGATAATTCATAGCACTAAAGGATCAGTCCATCAGTTAACAAACATTTCACTACAGATACAATGTGACAAAAATTATCTGATGATCCATTGATAGGTACTGTTGTCAATCATAACAATAAATGACACAGAGATATATAGAGAAACCAGAGTATCTTGCTTAGAGCATAAGCACCACTGTATACAAAAATCAGTGATCCCTAAGTAGCAGTTTCAGCAACTTTACATAGGTTTTGATTATATAAGCAGGATGGGTACAGTGGAATTTCAAAGCGTAAACAAGGGAAGAAAATTATTTCCAGACCAAAGAACAGATGAGAGAAAAGGAAGATTGTCAGGTAAAACAGAAAACTAGGTGGTGAACACTGGAGCTATAGCTGACATCTCAAGTTATAAATCTGCAGACAGAGCAGGAACTAAACAGTTAATACCCAAGCTATAGTTGATGTCTCTATTTTTACAGATGCTAGCTTGTTATGTGACTTGTGTATTCTAAGTAAATGATGGTAATAAAGTTGAACTAGAAATTCTCTTATCACAAAAGAAAGGCAAAAAACATTCCCCTGTCTTTAAGGAGCTTACATTCTAACGGGATAGATAAAATGAAAATAACTATGTACATAAAGATATAGAGAGAGTAGATGGAAGACAATTTGAGAGAGAAGGGATTTGAAAGACAGGTCTTGAAGGAAGCCAGGGAAAGTGAAGCAGAAGTGGGCAGAGTACTCCAGGCATGCGGGGCAACCAATGAAAACGCACACGACTCGAGATAGAGTGCCATGTTTAAGGAACTGCAGGTAGGCCAGTGCTGCTGGATCATACAGTGAATGGAGGGAGTAAACTGTAAGAATACATGAGACAAGGGGACCAATCAGAAGGCTATTTGCAATAGTCTAGGCCAGTGGTGTCAAACTCAAATAGATACAGATCCTATTGAAAAAAATAACACTAGGGGGCGGAGCCAAGATGGGGGAGTAAAGGCAGGGACTCACAGCTCTCCCCCAAACCCCTCCAAATACCTTTAAAAAATGACTCTAAACAAATTCTAGATGAGCAGAACCCACAAAAAGACAGAGCGAAACAAATTTCCAGCCCAAGACAATCAGGAAGGTCGAAACGAAAGGTCTGTTGCACCAGGCTGAGAGAGGAGCGCACTCCAGCACAGGCCATGCCAGCGCAGACAGGGCCCTAGCAAACCCAGAGCAGGCCTCAGGGGACTGAATCACTAGCATCAGTGGTGGTTTCCAGACTTCTCAGCCCACAGATGCCGAAGACAACTTAGAAGATGAGCAGGAGAGGTCTGTTGGACTTGGGTGAGCTCAGTCCAGCGTAGGCTGCACCAACACAGCCACAGCCACAGCCCCAGCGCAGCCCCAGCTTCAGTCGCAGCACATCTGGAGCAGGCCATGGGAGTGACTGAATCAGCAGCTGCAGCAGCTGCTTTTGGAGCTTTCAGCCCACAAACACTAAGGGGATCAAACAATTGGTCAAAATGAGATTACAGGGGCCCCTTTGCCAACACAGAGGCAGGACTCTGTTACTTTGCCCATACCTGGCTCTGGGTCGCAGTCCTGGGTGGCAGTCCTGGGGCAAGAAGGAGTACTACCATAGCATAGCTTGTGGCAGCAGTGGAGAGGGAATCCTTCTCACAGTTCCAGGGTAGAAAAGAGTGCTTGTGGTCACTCAAAGACCACAGCACACACCAGGAGAGGAGTAACACCTCTCCTTAGATCATACCACCTTGGAAGAACTGAAAATTTACAGGTTCCTAGAAGTATCTCCGAAAACAGCTGCATAAAACCCCTGAAGCTTGTGACAGTTCATCCTCCACATTGGAAGCAGAGCCCTACCTTACCAAAGAGTTAAAAAGTCAAGTAATAGGCTGGGAAAATGAGCAAACAATGGAAAAAAACAAAAACAAAAACAAAAACCTCTGACTACAGAAACTTACTTTGGTGAAAAGGAAGATCAAAACATACACTCAGAAGAAGACAAGAAAGTCAAAGCTCCTACACTCAAAGCCTCCAAGAAAAATATGAATTGGTGTTAGGCCATGGAAGAGCTCAAAAAGAATTTTGAAAATCAAGTAAGAGAAGTAAAGGAAAAATTGGGAAGAGAAATGAAAATGAGACAAGAAAATCACGAAAAATGAGTCAACAGCTTGGTAAAAGAGACAAAAGAAAATACTGAAGAAAATAACACCTTAAAAAATAAACTAGACCAAATGGCAAAAGAGGTCCAAAAAGCCAAGGAGGAGAAGAATGCCTTAAAAAGCAGACTTGGCCAAATGGAAAAGGAGGTCCAAAAGCTCACTGAAGAAAATAATTCCTTAAAAATTAGAATGGAGCAAATGCAAATGACTCTATGAGAAATCAAGAAATTATAAAATAAAACCAAAAGAATAAAAAAAATAGAAGACAATGTGAAATAACTCATTGGAAAAACAACTGACCTGCAAAATAGATCCAAGAGAGATAATTGAAAAATTATTGGATTACCTGAAAGCCATGATCAAAAAAAGAGCCTACACATCATCTTTTAAGAAATTATCAAGGAAAACTGCTCTAATATTCTAAAACCATAGGGGAAAATAGAAATTGAAAGAATCCATCAATAACCTCCCAAAAGAAATCCCAAAATGGAAACTACCAGGAATATTATAGCCAAATTCCAGAGTTTCCAGGTCAAGGTGAAAATATTGCAAGCAGCCAGAAAGAAATAATTCAAGTATGGTGGAAACACAATCAGGATAACACAAGATTTAGCAGCTTCTACATTAAAGGATTGAAGGGCTTGGAATATGATATTCCAGAGGTCAAAGGAGTTAGGATTAAAACAAAGAATCACCTACCCAGCAAAACTGAGTTTAATCCATGAAGGGAAAAACTGACATTCAATGAGATAGAGGAATTTAATGCATTCTTGAGAAAAGACCAGAGCTAAATAGAAAATCTGACTTTCAAATACAACACTGAAGAGAAGCATGAAAAGGTAAACAGGCAAGAGAAATCATAAGGGACTTGTTAAAGTTAAACTGTTTACATTCCTACATGGAAAGGTGATATTTGTAATTTCTAAGACTTTTCTTATTATTAGGGTAGCTAGAAGGTATATATATAGACAGGGGGCACAGGTATGAGTTGAATATGAAAGCTTAATATCTAAAAAATAAAATTAAGGGTTGAGAGAGGAATGTACTGGGAGAAAGAAAAAGGGAGAGGTAGAATGGGGGTAAATTATATCACATAAAAGAGGCAAGAAAAAACTTTTATAGTAGAAGGGAAGAGGGAGGAAGTGAGGGGGAATGAGTGAATCTTACTCTCATCAGAATTGGCTTAAAGAGGGAATAACATACAAACTCAATTGGGTATAGAAATCTATCTTACCCTACTAGAAAGTAGGGGGGAAGGAGATAAGAGAAGTAGGGGGGGGACAGAAGGGAGGGCCAATTGGGGGAGGGGGTAATCAGAAGCTAACGCTTTTGAGGAGGGACAGGGTGAAAGGAAAGAATAGAATAAACGGATAGCAGGATAGGATGGAGGGAAATATAGTTAAGTCTTTCACAACATGACTATTATGGAAGTGTTTTGCATGACTACATATGTGTAATCTATATCAAACTGCTTGCCTTCTCAGAGAAGGGAGAGATTTTGGAACTCAAAGTTTTTTTTATTTTTTGGTGTTTTTTTTTTTGGCTAGGCAATGGGGTTAACAGGGTCACACGGCTAGTAAGTGTTATGTGTCTGAGGCTGGATTTGAACTCAGGTCCTGCTGAATCCAGGGTTGGTGCTCTATCCACTGCGCCACCTAGCTGCCCCCAAACTCAAAGTTTTAAAAATGAATGTTAAAAATTGTTTTTTACATGTAACTGGGGAAAAAAATAAAATACCAAAAAAAAAAAAACCCTAAAAAAAAAAAAATGAAAAAAAGATACAGATCCTGTTGCCTCAGACTAAGAAAACCACAAATTAACATCATCTATGCTGAATTGTATTTTTATTTTTTTAAACATTTCCCAATTATATTTTAATCTGGTACAGCAAAATCTGCTTGCCCATGGTGAATTTGACACACCTGCTCTAGGCAAGAACCGATGAGGGCCTCAACTATGGTGATGGATAGAAGAGACAAGACGACGAACACAAGAAAAGCTGAGAAGGTGGAAATTCAACAGAATGTATATGTAGGAAGGAGGAATCAAAGATGATGTCAAGGTTGCAGGCCTGTTAAACTGAGAAGACGGTACAATAGTAATAAGACGATTCTGAAGAGGGTAGGACTTGATGGGAAAGATAATGAATTTTGTTTTGGATATACTGCGTTTGAAATCCCTTTAGCATGGCATAATGGAGTGTGGACTTGATATCAGGAAAACCCGAGTACAAACCTTGCACCAGACAGTTATTAGCTGTGTGACCTTGGGTAAGTTGCTTAACCCCTCTCAGCCATAGTTTCCTCATCTGAAAAATGGGGATGATAATAGCAGCTACTGCCACTAAGATATAACATATTGCACAAGAATTATTATATACCGTTAGTAATATCTTCTATTAACAGTCCTATTCTGACAGTTCATTACAGCAAAGTGATTCTAGGTTCTTAAAGACTAAGACAAGGGAACCCAAGCTCTAGCAATTCCTACCCCAAGCTGGAAAGGTATCAAGCGTGGACCCAACAATGGATTATATGTCTGTGTGGTGTACTGATTGGAGAAAAAGCCATAAAATACAGTAATAAGTGAAGAACCATAAAACTTAAACTCTGTGAAAGGTGGAAGCCTGAATATGGTGACCTGTTTGCAATCATAACTTAGATCCTAAATTTTATTTTAGACAGATGACCTATGAAAGTCAAAACAAGAGGATCATGATCTATATGTGACTAGGACATGATTGATACACAAACTTATGTTTGGGCATAACACTAGCTTAACTCCCAAGCTCATTAATAAGCAGAACACCAAAAATATCCACCAATCAGTAGTAATGCACTCTTTAGTGCTCCTGCCTTTGTCTGTTTTCTATAATTACTACAGGGATTGTGGGGGTTCTTTGTGGGGGATCCACTGAACTGTCTGGCAGTTGTCCCAGATTGAAGATTGCCCCCATTTGTAAGAATTCATAATGATTAATTAAACTACTACCTATAATCAATCCTGAGCTCTTTGGACTCTTCCTTTGGTATCAAAAGACACCAACCAAAGATACCATAACCCCATGGTTATGGGGGAGGTACAGGGTTCCCTGGCCAGGGATATTCCAGACCTTACAGTCTGTTTGTTGAAGAATGAATTAGCTCAGTCTGAAGACTATAATTACTAGAAGCCTTGCCATCACTTAATTCATCTTTTTTCAGGAACAAGAACTTGTAATGATCACCTCCTGAGGCATTAAGCAGTTTCAGTCTATATGAGCTGAGGGAGTACTCAGACCTATTCAATTTAATATCCATTTGTTTATTAAGCAATGTGCCAAACTATAGTTACCTACTGGACAGTTCAAAGTGCATGTTCCAAAGACATCTTAAACTCAACATATCCAAAATTGAACTAGTTATCTTTAGCCCCAAACTATTCTTTCTCCCTAACTTCCCTATTTCTTGTTCAAGGTACTACCATCTTTCCAATCTTTTCGGTTCATAACCTTGGCATTATTTCCTTATCCCTCATATCTAAGCAGTTCCCAAATCTTGCCATTTCTATTTCCAAAATATTTCTCCCATTTCTAGAGTAAAATATGAACTCTTTTATTGAGGTATTTTTTTTGTGAAGCAGTTGGGGTGAAGTGACTTGCCCAGGGTCACACAGTTACTGAGTATCATGTGTCTGAGGCCAGATTTGAACTCAGGTCCTCCTGACTCCAGGGCCAGTGCTCTATCCACTGTGCCACCTAGCTGCCTCAATTGAGTTTTTAAATCCTTAAAAAATGTGGCCCCAACCTATCCTTCCACCCTCAATGGACATTACTCTCTTTCTCTCTTAAACTGTGCAATCCAGCTAAAGTGGCCTCTCTGTCCCTCAAACACCTTTGAATAAATCGTCCACCATGTCTGGAATACAGTCTTTCCTTAGTTCTGATGCTTCATAGAGATTTTTTCCTCCTTTAAGACATGGCTCAAGCATCACCTTCTACATTGCTCCAATTGCTAGTCCTTACTTCCAAACTACCATGTGTTTAATAGATATATATATGTATTTATTCATATTTATATATTATATATACTACTAAACATACTATCATATATGCTATTATATATTACATTTGTTATATATATTTTTATATGTATTCATCTCCACATCAGAATGTTAGGTACCTGAAAACAAGGATCGTTTCACTTTTTGTCTTTCTATCCCTAGCTACCTAGGATGGTGCCTGGCACATGGAAGGCTCTGGAATATTTGTGGATTAATTGATTAACACTGTACTATGTGGTACGCATTCAAAGACAAAAATGAAAACAATTCTGCTCCTAAAAATTTATGTTCTATTAGATCTGTGTGAGCAAAGGTACAAATTTATGGAAATTGAGATTACAGAACAGTTAATTGTACGTTTAAAATGTAAGACTTACAGGAGTTTCACCCAGAAATTAGCTGCTCACATTTCTGCCACTGGTTCTGCCTTTTACGTTATTATATACCAAGTGTGTTATTAGTTTAAAGAATTTACATTTACTAATACTTCAGGAGAAAGCTTACAACTTTAAATTTTCTAAACTTGTTAGATCCCAGAGGAAGAATATTTTAGAAAAATTACATTCTGCAGGCTAATATTGCAGGTATTTCAGTAGAAAAATATTCCACTTCCAATTTCATAAGCTATGTAAACATTTTGTTCATTTGTTATGAAATTATGTTGTTCTTCATGAGAAGCAGTGTGATATAGTTGAAAGGTAACTAGATTAAGAGGTAAGATATTTAGTTTCTAATTCCAGCGAAATCACTAAAGAAGTGACCTTGGAAAAGTCAACTTACCTCTCTGGGTTTCAATTTCATCATCAGAAAAATGAAAGCTTCTAGATGATCTTCAAATTCCTTTCCCACTGTAGTATTCTATGATTTTGTGAATGACAAATCAATTTTTGTACCCCACAGATGTTTCTAGAAATTAAATATCCTAAAAATTATCCAGTCACAGAATTTTAGCTTGGTTTTTTTTTAAGCAATTGGGGTTAAGTGACTTGCCCAGAGTCATGCAACCAGTAAGTGTCAAGTGTTTGGTCTGAGGCCAGATTTGAATTCAGGTCCTGCTGACTTCAGGGCCGGTGCTCTATCCACTGTGCCACCTAGCTGTGCCCCAGCCACAGAATTTTGGAACAGGGACCTCTGAAATTAATTAATACACCTCCATTTCCAGGCTACAGAATATGAGAGCCATTAAATGATCTGCCCAAGATCACAAACTAGTAAATGACATAGCTGTGACCTGAACCCAGGTTGCATTTATATAGTGTGTAAAGATCTACAAAGTACATTCCGTCCAATAATCCTCTGAAGTAAATAGTGTAAGAATTATCATTCCCATGCTACAGATAAGGAAAGCAAGAATCAGAGAAGTTAAATAACTTGCCCTGAGTCACATAGTACTGTGACACATAGAAATCCAATTCTAACTTCAGGACTAATACTCTTTCCACTCTGCCATACTGCCCCTGAACTTGTGAAATATACATTAGTTGCATGTATATTTTGTATAAGCTTATCAGAAAAAAACATTTTAATGAAGTGGCTTCCAAATATTATGCAGTAATAATGCCCTCTTTATCAAATAAAATACTTGGTTCTATAAAATTTTCATAAAGTAACTTGTACAAATAATGTTCAAAGCACATGTTTTATTCAAATAAAATTAATGACATATTACAAAATGTTAAACATTCAAGAAAATAAAGTACTAACAAGTTCTTTTAATTATTTTCATATGAGTGGGATGTCCCTGTGAAGACTTCTCAGTGTAATTGAGATAAGACTATCCTGAATTTGGAGAATAAGTTCAGGAGACAGAATTAGATGAGTATAGATTTCTATAGTTCCCCTTTTCTCCCAGTGTCACATCAGTAGTTAAAGTTTGCCAAGCCCGAAACGCCCCCTGTACCCCTGTATTCTGTTGTTACATTCCGGTCACGGTGACTTTCCCACAGTAGCGTCTAGCTTGATCGCACATTCTAAATTGTTCATTTTGGCAGCAAACTAAGGTGATGGATATGTATATTGTTTCTTTGTTCTCTGTCTCTGGGGGTAGATTTTCACGTTTAGATTGTAAGCCAAATATTGGTTAGTTGGTGGGAGGGGGAATTTCCCCGTTAGGGCTATTAAATCTGGCTTTCTGCTTCTGTAGTTTGTTTCCTTTCCTCAGAACGTACTGGTGGAAGTACCCTCAAGATCCTCAAGAATTGAAATAAACTTTCTGTTCCTACCTTGAGATACCTCTAAGTGATTTTTTTTAGGTCGCATCCCACACACATATTTATAGCTTTAAAATAACCATAATAATATACATACTACATAATAACCATATAATAAATATACTACATAAATAAATAATACTAATTATTATTATATTAGTATTATAATTAGTATTATTATAATAATACTAATAAATAAATATACTACATAATAACCATATAATAAATAACCATAATAATATACATACTACATATACAATGTATATAATATATTGTTATCCTTTCTTTTAATGGACTGTTTTTTTATTAAGTTGATTACTCTTACAACACAACTTAGAAAAGTATATATAATTCCTTACTCGTATTTCTTGATATGTATGACTGTCAAGAACGCAATATATCCAACATGCATAAAAAGCGTATTTTTATCTAGTTCCTGCACACGTGTTTAGTTCTGACATTAAAGAGTTCCTCAATACACTTTACTCACATTATATAATTTTCATTGAGTTTAATTTGAACATTTTGTAATGTGACACTGCTATCAATAAGTTTATAAATAAATCTTCACTAGTATATGTTTCAATCGCATCTCCTACAAAAATAATCAAGTGATTGTCTTTTAAAGATACCTATTGTTAGTCTACTTGCAATTCAAGGGTTTAGTTTCTCAATAAACCCACCGAAAAGGCAGCATAGTAGAGCAGAAAGAGCACTGGCTCTGGGGTCCAACGACCTGAGCCCATATACCTCCTCTGACCCTTAATACATGATTGTGCCTCACAAGCGTCTTAGGCCTCAGTTTCTTCATCTATGAAGTGAGAAGGTTCACTGGATGGCCTCTGAAATATCATATAGCTTGAGATCTGAGATCTTAAATGAACAATTATTCTCTTTCATTATTTGAAGCCGTTTTGCATGTGATTCACCAAGCATTGTTTTCAACCATATCAATAGCTGTATGTGGCACCAATGATTCTCCTATCCAATGTGAATTTTTACACTTAGCAATTCAGCAGTCTTCAAGTCAGAGATGGGTTGGGTTTTTTTTTAATGTGTTTTTTGCTTATCAAAAATATTTAATTTTCTCTGGAAAAATTATCTTGCCAAACTATTATGCATGTACCCTTTCCTTTCAAGATGTCATTTTAATTTGTTAAAATTTCTGCCATCTGCAGCTAAAATATTCACTTCGTATTTGTTTTGTACATATTTTCTACTTACTTAAGTGTGGATATTCTGCATCTCTCTAGTATAGGAAAGCTTTTTGAAGTTAGGGCGTCTCACTTTTGTATTTATATTCCTAACACCGAGAATAATTCCTGCAACATAATAGGCAATTAACAAATACCTGCTGACTGAAGAACCACCCCCCCCACCAAAAAAAAGGCTTACCTTACACAGTGAACTATAAAAACACAACCATCCAGGGCTATTTAGCATAGAGGCAAACAGCTCTATATACTTCAACAGTATATGAGGCCATATTATTGTACAATACAATGTACTGGAAATGGAGGTGTATTAATTAATTTCAGAGATCCCTGTATTGTACAATACAATGACTTATAACTGATAATTCTTTCAAATATATTAAAGTACTTACTGTGTCCAAAGTACTATGCTAAGTACTAAAGAAGAAATGAAGATTTGGGCAGGGATTATTTTAACTAATGCCAAGTCATCAAGAAAATATTAAATTGTGTTCTGTAAACTTGGTTTAAGAGGACCAAAATGCACAATAAATGTTAGGAAGGCTATCAATAATATTTAAGATAAAGGTTTTATTAAATTCTAAGGGGAGATGTGCAAAGAACTCTCACTTTTTCCATTGCTACCGAGTATCCTCCAGTGATTTCCAACACAAATGGTCTCTGTGGCCTAGCACCCCATTTCCCAGTGCCAGGTCACCTGTGATCATCAGTCACATTCCCTACTTCCTGAAAGGGAAGTAACCTAAGATTTACATCATTACAACATATAAAAGCAAGTAAAATGGTAGCAGTCCCGTACTATGGTTTGCTTTTAGCAACCCATGACTACAACCAAAGGTATCTTGGTTCCACTTCCTGGGACACTTCTGTGGAAGTAACAATCACTCTGGGGAAGTGATTACCCACCATCCTAGTCTTTTGGAATCAGATCCAGGCCATTAGTGGGCACACTTCTTTGGGAAGTTGAGTCACTCATTCATGACAACTGTATTGGAATCTCCAGAGCACTCAGGAACTTTCCAGGTTGTTCATGGCACAATCACCTGTGACCCAGTTCAGGAGACCATGAGGAAATAGCCAGTCAGTAAGCCCAGCAAAACCAGGCTGGGCCTTCTGCCTGAGCAGCAGTATTTTACCCCACCTTGGGCTTCTGAAATATACTGGGACTCAATGCATCAGTGTAATCCATTTGCCCTTTACTCTCTTTACCTACACTTTTCCTTCTCCACCCTAACCGTTAGATAAGGCAGGCTGCTTAAATGTAGAAGCAGTTTTGTGTGTGTGTGTGTGTGTGTGTGTGTGTGTGTGTTAAAAGGAAAATAAAAGCAAAACATCCAAAGTTAAGACAAGAAACTATACTTCAAAAAACCTATCCAAGTCACCTATGTGTTTTCCAGCAGTCTCAGTAACTTTAATTTGTACTCAATAGAAACTAATAAATTTTGAGCAGTCTCTAAAAAGATAAAAAAAGTCTAACCAGAGGAACAAAACTCAGCTGGAAAACATTTCTTATGTAAAACATCTTATATTACCCCCTGAAGATACCAGAAAAATACTATACTTGCACTTTTCAAGACTGGTGAATATTTTGCTTTTTAGATTGTGGCTATTTTGTTTTAAAATTTTGAAAGTCATGCATTTAAAAAATATAACATATACTTGGTTACTGTTTTCCAGATCCAATATATTGACCATGACTTTTCCTTTTATGTTAACTTGTGCTAATAATCTGACTGGGACTGGTATTTTCTATCTCCAATCCAAATGTGTCTCTGTCCTGTCTATATTCTTCCAGTAGGTATAATAATATTATGGTTTTCCACTGCTCAAATTAGAACTTGCCCTTGGGTTGGGATTACTTTAATCTGCAATTGCAAAAACACCAAAAATGTATTGTCAAATAACAATGACAATAACAATAACTAGCATTCATATAGTGCTTTAAGGTTTGCAAAGTGCTTTGCAAATATCTCCATTTTATCCTCACAACAACCCTGGGAGGTAGGTGCTATTATCAGCCCCATTTTATAGAATGAGAAATTGAGGCAGACAGAGGTTAAGTGACTTCCCAGAATGATACAGTAAGTGCCTGAAGGAAGGATATGAACTCAGGACTCCCCCAAGTCAAAGTTGAGCTATGCTAACTAGCTGTTCATCTCTACCTCTTTGGGGAGACAACATGGATTACTGGAAAAAAAAACAATGGATTTGGAATTCCTCTGTCTGAATCCTGAACCTGCTACCTCTGGGCAAATTACCTTCCATTTACAGGAAAGAAATTTCGTCAGCTTTGAAGTGACTAGGTTAACCTACATAACCCCTGAGGTCATCTCCTATCTCTTATGAAATATCCCCAACTTAACAGGTTTTATGGTTTATTTAACTCAAGGCTAACTCCTCTGAAGTCTAAGATGCTAACAGCATTATAGACAAAAGAAGATACTCATCTTCCTCTACCCATGTCCTCTCCAGAAGGGGAAGCACTTTTTTTTCTGACAGAAATGATGGCAACAGCACCTATCATGTTTGTAAGTGACAAAATCCTACAGAGAGAACACTATTTTGGCTAAACTAATGGAACTTATTTATTCTCTAATAAGAAATATGGGGTTGAAACAATATAGCATTGAGAAAAAATGAGCTCAGTAAAGAAAAATGCTTTTACATTAATACTGAATGAAAATGGAAGTAGTGGAGATCTTTTTTATTTTTGTCTTCTTTGTGCAGAAAAAATGTCCACATGTTAATGTTTGTCAAGGTCATGACAATTAAGAGGAAATTTTTTTTTTTTTGCTTTTTGGTGAGGCAATTGGGGTTAAGTAACTTGCCCAGGGTCACACA
Source organism: Vombatus ursinus (assembly GCF_900497805.2). Classification (NCBI taxonomy): domain Eukaryota; kingdom Metazoa; phylum Chordata; class Mammalia; order Diprotodontia; family Vombatidae; genus Vombatus; species Vombatus ursinus. The sequence goes on along the minus strand of NW_020954723.1, from coordinate 4,012,508 downwards.
GCTAGTAAGGGTCAAATGTCTGAGGCTGAATTTGAACTCAGGTTCTCCTGATTCCAAAGCCAGAGCCCTATCCACTGTGTCACCTAGCTGCCTCAAGAGGAAATATTTTTAAATTTATCAAATGAATTTCTAAATTTTTCCCATTTATCACCAGAAAAATGTTTCAAGACTTTTAAAAAATACATAGATCCCATCCCTTTTCAAGAACTGCTAAAATTACTATCTGTTTTATTATACCACAAAAATCAAACCTAAAAGTTAGAGTTTAGAGACTATACAGTATGGTAATAGAGTAACTAGTTAAATTATATACACTGTGTCAAACATAAGGAACAAATACCATTCTCAGATACATTGTATATATAGAGTTAAAACATCTTCACATAAACTGTCCACTTCATCTGGTTTCAGGATCATAAAAGCAAGAAATGCACAAAGATCAAAAAATCAGAATACATTTAATAAATTTATTTTTAAGAAGACATGTTTGCAATAAATAATAGTAATAATAAAAGTCTGTCTTCATTAAAAATTACATAAGAGTCAAAAATCAGATACTCCTTCATTCTGGGTCCTTACAGAGATTTATACAAGGGTCTTTTCCCCACATTATTACAGGCAAAAAGCTGACAAGTTTTCTTTACACAAATTCATTTTCTGAATAATCACCTGCATACGTGAATCAGTCAGGGATAGCTTCAGTGTGGCAAAATAACAATAAACACACTCTAAACTACAATAGTTTTGAAACTACAACAGGGATTTCAATATTAAAAAAATAATACAACAGCAAATTCTAAACATAAAAAGTTAGCAGTACCAATGGTTAACATTGTCTCTGGTATATAGCAAGGTGCTTAACAAATGTTTATTGTCTGATTTCAAAGTGAGCAATTTCATTTTAAAAGTCACCTGTATTGTGAAACACAAATCTCCTATATATTTTTCTTTCAACATACCAACATTCTGACTTTTGTGTATGGATGTAAATACCAACCACGGGCAATGAAAAAACATTATATACAGAACAAGGGATAAGCTTATTTCCCATTCAGTACATATATAGGTGAAACTCATTTTAGGGAACCATATAGTCAACGGCTGGGAGAGAGAGCAGCTCAGAAATCATCTAATTCAACCCCCTTATTTTAGATACAAAGAAACTGAGGCCCAGAGATGACAGCCAAGACCACACAACCTGTTAGTGGCTAAGCCAAGACTAAAAGGAGTGTTCTTATCACTCCTAGTCTAATGTGTCCCACTACCCCATGTGGCTATTAATATGCAATATTGGAAATTTGCAAGAAACTCTTTTTTCTTCAAATATAATTTTTCTTAATTTTTATACTTTAATGACTTGGACCCTTGGGAATGTGAAAAATTCCCTTGTAAAACAAACAACCATCACTGAAATTATCTAATTTACATTTGAATTGCCATGTATTGATTTTTTTAAAAAGAAAGACACACCTTTATCTTCAAAAACTTTATTCCAAAACTAGCTACAGCAAAGCACAGATGAGACATCTCCAGGACACTGAAAAACAAAATTACTAATATAAAAAGAAATACCTAGCATGGACATATATGAAACCTGCTCTCAGTATATTCAGAATTGTGTGCTAAAGAGTACAACTTTGTAATGTACATGGTTGGAATTTTACCTATGTGGAAGGTAAGACAATGTAGGGAATGAGTTTTTAATATAGCAGTAAAGTAAGTACATAAAAACTCAATTGTACACTTAACTTCCTCAATTAAAAACTGTGTTTTTACAGACCCTTTTCACAGCCAAGGTGAAATAGGAAAAAATCATGATTCGTTCCAATATTCTAGAGTTAAGATTACTCAATAATGTCAGAAAAATGATAGATAAATGTAGGATTTAATTTTTTAAATTTTAACAAAAAAGAATGTTATGCAACTTATAACATGGGGAGAAATTACCTTTAATCCTCTTAATGAAAACTTAGGTTCTCTTCAAAAATCCAATTTACTTTACTGACTTACTGCTGGAAGAAAGCTAAACAAAACAAAGAACTAGTGTATATCTCACTAAGATGCATAAGAAAAATTCAAATTGATTCAGAGCAGATGATTGCAAATATCAAGTAAATGCAAACCTTGAAAAAAATATATTTGTCTTTAAGAAACTGGACACAATCATTTTTATTCAGCATGTTTTTCCCCCTCAAAACTCTAACCTAGGAATATGTGGTTAGCATCTCATTTACTGGAACTAACCTAATCATTAAAGTTATAAAATAACTTTTCTCATAAAACCTTTCCTTTTACTTGGCTTTCTAAAATATGAGCTTCTCGAACTAATTTAGATTCAGTCAGAAGGTGAAAATTATGCGGTACGTGAGAAAAAAATCTCTTTTTTGAGTTTTTGAAATTTTTCATCAAAAAAAATTCTTTTGTGGTTCTCTTTTTTCTATAAATCCATTTATGCGACATGCTCTCAATGAGGTCTTCATTCTGAGCCCAAAGAGTCAGGAATTCCCTATTTTGCAGGTCTAGGAAGAAGATAATGAATTCAATTTTGGTTATGTTGAATTTGCAGTGCAAGTGGGTCACTCAGATACAGATATTCAGAGACAATTGAAAATATCATCTGAAGCTTGGAGAAAATATTGAAATCCAAACTTGAAGTATAATTGTGGAAGTAATAGTAGAAACTGTAGGAACAGATGAGTTCACCAGCAGTCAAAGTACTGAGACAGAAAGACTAAGAATGGGACCAAGCTAGAAGATGACACTACATGCAATTATTAGGGCTCCAAACTAACCTATTCAGATAAGCTACTGAAGCTGAAAAACAGGAAATGGAAAGAAGAAAACTATATTGGGTAAACTATAGGAAACGGTGATAATCTATTTCAAAGTAAGACAATCACCCCAAAAAGGAGGCCGAGGTCCCCCAAAACTGCTTTCGCCTGAAAATGCATGACTTCCTTGTTAAGCAGAGAGGTATGTCAGTCAAGAGAAACACTGGTTTACAATATAAACATATTTGCAGAGCTCTACAGAAGAGGATAGTAAATATTACAAAGAGCATCTCCTAACAAAATAAAAGTAGTAGAGAATAAGTATATGAGAATGAGATCCAGATGAAACTGCAAAGTGAATAATGGTGAAAAATGGAACAAATTTAACTGCAGGGCTATTACCATTACTGATGATAGGGAATCCACATTTGAACTCTTAAGACCTTAGTGTATAACTGTACTTAAGAAAATGTCAGGTACAACAACTGGACTAGATCAAGTACTGAGAAAACATGTGCAAGAAGCAATGACATTTCTAATGCAAGATTTTTCAAAATATGTAAAAGTGGAGCAGATACTGTGGTGAGAAAAATATCATTGGTATAATCACCAAAAACAAACACAACTGAATGGATGTGGGGCAAGATGGCCTAGTGACCTATCATCTTCACCTCAAAATAACAAGACATCAATCGTAAAATAATAAACTATAGGAAAAGGATAATAATGTATCACAAGGATAACCTGACAGATACTAGGGAATAAAAGTTAAAAGTCAAAAAGACACTCTAATACAATGAATAAATGTTATGGAATAAAAAAAGGTGATGCAAATACCCCAGGGACAGGGATATATATATTGGACCTGTAGTTCTTTGGTAGAGGGAACATCCAGGTGAAGAAACTCCCTTTACCAATGCAGGTCAGCACTTTCTAGCTAATTTATAATCTTTGAGAGCTATACAAAGGACTAACAGGTTAAGTACTTGCCCTGAGTCACATAGCCAGTGTATGTCAGAAGGACTTGAACCCAGGTCTTCTAGGCTTCAAGGCCAACTCTCTATCCACTATGCCACACTCCTCTAGATGAAAAGGAAAATACTACAATAGCAACCAGGCCCCCAGAAATTATAATGGAACAACAAGAATTTCCAAAGTATTTTAGGGCAGAGCTATCAAACTTGAAGTCAGTCTGCTGAGGCTGAACTAGATAAAGTGTAATTAGGAAACAAATAACAAAACAAATAAATTTAACAAAATAAATTAAAACACAATACAACACAGATGATGTTAATTTGTGTTTTTCTAAGTCAATATGCTTCCTCCAGGATCCCTTTCTATTTGAGTGTGACACCATTGGTTTAGAAGATCGTTTATGAAGGTACCAGGGACACTGAGGCTGGTAGAGCTCTTGACCTTAGGAGTTCTGAGCTTACATAAACTAAACTGCTGAATGGATGTCTGTATTAAGTCCAGCATTAATATAATGAATTCTCAGGTGCAAGATCCCACCCAACTTGTCCAAGGAGGGATAAAATAGGTCCAGGTCAGAAACAGAACAAGTCAAAGCTTCTGTGCTGATCAGAGTGAGACCAGCTATGAAAACTCCCTTACTCTTCCAGCCTGGGCAAGACAGAGAGAACTAGTCTCTTTATAAAAAATTCAATTTTAAAAGAAGCAACAAAAAAGGAAATGAGGACAGAAATTTGGGGTTTCAAAGAATGATTAAAATATGCAAATAAAACAATAGATCAAGGAACAAATGGTTAAGAATTTCCTAAAACTGAATTGGGGGGGGGACAATTGACAGATATGAAACTGAAAGATATAGAGATAGAAGAAAAAATACAAAACCAAAAATTTTTAAATAGCAAGACTGGAAGAAAATGTGAGTTCTCAATAAGCCAGAGAAATTGATCTATCTTAAAGACAAAGTGTGGTGGAAAAATCTGAGAATTATTGATCTTCCAGAAAAATGCAATGAAATAAAAAGTCTAAACAGATTACTTTAGGAAATCATACGAGAAAATTGCCCCACAGTGTTGGAAACAAAGAGAAAAGGACAGCTTTATGGAATTCATAGATGTCTGACAGAAACTTTAAGTTCAATTCCCCTTGAAAGTCAAGTCCCAAAATTCCAAAGTGAAACAACAAATCTTTCAAGCAACCAAGATCTACCAATTATCTTGTTGGAGTGCAGGGCAGTAAGACTGAAAGGTCCTTTTCCCTTAGGCTAGTTTTTCCCTAAAAAAGTATGAAACCGTCATCCCCACTCAACTGGTCCATGGGATTAAAGTTCCAACCAATGCTTGCCTATGGCTGAGAATGTCAATTTTTTCAATTGCACTCATTATATATGTATGCTTACTTATTTTAAAATAACATACATGTACTATTACACTAATAATATGCACATTATAAAACACAAAAATATAAATTAAAAATTAAGATAAGGTGACTGTGGAAGCTTAATGAGAACAATATGATTGAACATGCTTCATTATTTTTTAAAATCTTCATTTAACACTTTGTGATTCAGTGATTTGAAGGTCTGGTTCTAAGCTTAGTTTATTTCAAAACTGGGTTTTAATAGCTATCTTAGTTGAAAAAAAAAAAGCTCACAAAAGAAATACTGATCCACATGGAAGAAGTCCATTGCTGGCTGTGCTTAATAATCATGGCATTTATTAATTTTTTTAATCCCACCCATCAATTATGTGAAGATTTTAATTTAAATTCAGCTAGTAAATTCCCTTCTTCCTCAATGTCAATTAGTAGTTCTTGCAAACTAATTGGAAAGTGTTGAATTTTTATTATTTTTAGCAAATGAGCTTGAAAACCCACTGAAACCATTTAGATTTTTAAACAAGTTAGAAAACTCTGTTTCCAAGCTTCTTCCTTAAGTGTGAATATATGACAGTTCTGTTAAGTGACACACTTACTCTCTCTTCTATGGGTTGCTGTAAGTATCCAGGAAAGGAGAATAGCTAATAATGTCAAATGCTATTGCAAAGAGGGCAAGAAGGATAAAGATAGAGAAAAGGCCATCAGATTTGACAATTAAGAAATCATTGGCAACTTTGAAAAGAGTAGTTTCAGTTGTGGAAATAGTCAAGGATAATTAAAGCGTTGAAAACCTGGGAGACTAGGATGCTGGTACCCTTGGGAAAAACAGGGAAGTTTTGGAGAACGACAGATTTGAGGGAAAAGGTAATATAATAAGATTTGCAATGCAAATTGTAACCTGTCCAGCTTATCCTAGGCTATTCACTCTTTCCTGCTGAAAAATAGTGTAGAGAGTGTGTGTGTGTGTGTGTGTGTGTACACGCATGCATGTGCCCATGTGTACATGTGGGCGGGGGAATATCTTACAAGTTATAGTACAGAACACTGGGAAGGCAGAGTTTAATTTTGCCTTCATGCCCATTCTAGGTACCTCAGTGAATGTCTTAGCACAGTGCTTGGCACATAGTAGGCTCTAATGAATGTTTATTGACTGGCTGACTGACTGGTTCCTTCATAACTGTCCTGAGGCGCTTATGTCTGGACTAGCCACAGGAAGACAATGTGTGAAGGAGTAGATTGCAGGATGCTGAATAAAAAAGTGAAAGGAATACGATAATGGTGTTAGAGACAAGTCTCTGATTATGTAACAAAGGGTCAAATATGATCCATTTTCCTACCCTCCATCTAGCTATCACACCACCTTTTGGATCATGCCATAGCCTCTCTCCATTTCGGAGACCACTGTTCTAAGGCATAAAAGTCCAAGTGCATAATTAGTTGGCATTTCTCAAGTCTTCCCACTGCCAGTTAAGTCAACATACCCTTTTGAGAAGGTGCAGCACCATGGTAAATATCAAGACAAAGAGAACTGAAGCCAGTAAACTAATATTATGGCTTTGATGAATATTCTTTGCAAGCTATTTCTGAACCAATTTCCTTTTGTTAAAGGTAGTGGGGTATGTGAGTGTCTCATTTCATTTCAATTAATAGCCTGAACCAGAGGACAATCTGAGTCAGGCTGAACTAAAAACAGCAATCAAAACAAGTCCAAAAGACTTAGTGCTGGCTTGAGAGAAATATTTTAATATAAGAGAATTTGATTAATGAAAAATCACATTTAACAAATAAACACATTAACATTTAAACAACATTTAAAACTCACATTTACTAAACACTTTCCATGAAACAAGTATGGTCTAGATACCTCAATGAGGGAGAGCCAAAATGGATCAAAAATCAATACTGATTTTCCTAAGTTCATAATATATTCCTATGATCCCTTACATATCATAATACAATAACAGTATTAAACCTAAATTGTGGCCAAGAAACATTATCCTAAATAATAAGTGATTCAAAGAACAAACCTTAGAAACAAAAAAACCTAATATTTTTAAAGAGAATAATGACACTAAGACAAAATACCAAAATATATGAGATGTAACTAAATAATTTTCAGGGAAAACATCTTTTTCTGAAAACATATTAATAAAAAAGAAGACAGACAACATGATACAGTGAATAGAAGATTATCAATCTGTGTCATGAAGACCTAGACTTTTGAATCTGACATGTACTAGCTATAAGCTCATGAGGCAAGTCATTTCACCTCTCAGTGTTATCAGGCAATTTTTTATTTATTTTTAATAGAATCTTATTTTTTCCAACTACATGTAAAAATAGTTTTCAACATTCATTTTTTTTAATAAGATTTTGAGTTTCAAATTTTTCTCCCTCCCTCCTCTCTACCCGACAGCAAGCAATTTGTTATAGGTTATATATGTGCAAGCATGTTAAACATATTTCCACATTAGTCATGTTGTGAAAGAAGAAACAGAACAAAAAGGAAAAACCACAAAGAAAAAAAAACAAAAAAGTGAAAATAGTACGCTTTGGTCTGCATTCAGACTCCACAGTTCTTTCTCTGGATGTGGATAGCATTTTCTATCATGAGTCTTTTGGAATTGTCTTGGATCATTGTAGTGCTGAGAAGACCTAAGTCTATCTAGTTGATCATTCCAAAACGTTGCTGTTGCTGTGTAAAATGTTCTCCTAGTTCTGTTCACTCAGCTTCTGTTTATGTAAGTCTTTCCAGGTTTTCCTGAAATCTGCCTGCTCATGTCTTGTAGCACAACAGTATGTCATTACATTCATATACCACAACTTGTTTAGCCATTTCCCAATTCATTCCCTCACTTCCCGTTTCTTTCAGGTAACTTTTAAAATAAGTCACAGATCGGTTGTCAGTCTGCATTGGTAAGAGTTTCAATATAGGGAATATGGAAAATGTTATGTTTATTTCTTTTTATAATGTTCATTCCTATCCCCAGACATTAAAAGAAGGAGCAAGAAGTCTCCAGTACGTTAGTTTGATCCTTTATGGAGGACAGCACTATTTTGTGGAGAGATATGTTCAAGTATTGCACAGGATCGTGAGGCATGGAATACCTACACTGATTAAATCACAAATCTGCCAAAGTACCAAAGATGGGTGTAAAATGACATTTTTTACTTAAAGATTTTACTCACTGGAACCATGTTATGATTTAAAAGTATTTAACATCTTTAATTTTACAGAGAAAGTGGCATCCTCTGTAACAAATGTTGTTACAAGTATCTTTTAACAATTTCACCAAGTTTGAGACTAGAGTAATGAGTTATCCTCTTTTGCATTTAACTATTCATATATATTATCCATTTTCAATATGTATATTTATAAACATACACGCAAAGATCTTTCAAAATAATTTCCAAACTGGACATTAAAGTAGCCATCAAATTAAATTCCAAAAATGGTACCCTCTGATTTCTATGTCAAAATTCACAAAAAAGAAAAAAATGATTTTATATATTTTGCTTTAAGCATATTCCATTTATCTATGTTTTAAGGTAATATGAAGAAAATGGAACTTAGGACCCTTGAGAAAAAAGATCCAAGTTCAGAAGGAAACTGTAAGGCTGCTAGAATGAAGACAGACTCTTAACTATTTCACAGTATCTATAACTGGAAGAAATCTTAGATATTAACTAATCCAACTCTGGCATTTTGCAGGTGGGAAAACTAAGGCCTTCAGAGAAGTTTAATGACTTGTCTCAGGTCACATAGGTAGTCAGCAGCAGAGCCAGGATTCACTCCAAATCAAGTGCTCTTTCCTTTTTTTCACATTATATTTAAATTTTGCTTTTTATTCTAGTTCAGGATTTCTTCCCTCTCTTTCTCTTCCTTCACGTAGCCACAACTCTCACTATCTTTTGCCTAAACCACTACTACAGCATCCTAATTAACTTCCCTACCACCAGTCTCTCTCCCTTCTCCAATTTTTCATCTGTTCACACAACTATAAAAGTGATATTCCTAAAACACAGATCTGACCATATCACTATCCTGCTCTAGAAACTCCAATGGCACCCTATTGCCTCTGGGATTAAATACAAACTCTGCTATAGGGCATTGAAAGCCTCTCTCTCTCTCTCTCTCTCTCTGTCTCTCACACACACACACACACACACACACACACACACACACACACACACGCGCGGCAGGAAAGGTGGGAAGGAAGGAGATTATCAGAGAGTACCTGGCCCACAGCATATTGTTCCATGTAGCTGAAACCAGGCAGGGCAGCAGATGCAAAGTGGAGTTTCTGCCCTATCGAAAACAATCCATTGGGAGGACTTTGTCCACTTTCCATCCCTTCAAGCACAGAGGAGAGAAGACTGAGGGTGTCAATCAAGGTTGGGTTAGCAGCATGAGGGGAGTTTAGAAGTGATCATTTTATCCTGGGAGGGGGATCATGTCCCATGGAGTTGAAACCAGGAAGGGCAACAAATGTAAAATGGAGACTTTCTAGGCTTAACTGAACATCACTATCTTTTTCGCACATGTTCCAGATAATACGGCCTATATGCTGTTCCCCATACATGCTGTTTCATGCCTTTGTCAATGTGTTTCTGCAAGTTGTTCCCCCTGCCTGAAATGCACTTCCTCCTCACCTTGGGAAATCCCTAGTTTCCTTCATAGCACAGCCCAAGTGCCATTTCCTACATTCCTACATTGAGCCTATCCTAGTCCCCACAGTTTTTAATGCTATCCCGCCCAGAAACTTATTCTGTATATGTCTGGTATTTACTTACCTGTGTACTTGTTGATTCCTTCAAAAAGAATGTAAGCTGCAGGAGGGCAGGGTTAATTTCTTTTTTGTCTTCATATCTCAAGGGCTTAGTATAAACAGGCATTTAAATATATACTTGTTGAACAAATGTTAAAGGAATGGGAAGGAAAAGTATGGCACAAAGGAAATAGATTTTGAGTCAAAGGATCCAAATTCCTGCTTCTGTCATGTAACTGTGTGTCTTTGGGCAAGTCATTTAACCTTTATGGACCTCAATTTCCTCATCTGTAAAATAAGAGTTGAACTAAGCTTCTAAGATTTCTATTAGTTGTAAAATTATAGGTTTCTTTAATTTGAAAAGATCAAGTCAATGAGACTTTATTAATATTTACCACATGCCAGGCATTCAAAGATAAAAATGAAAACAGTCCTTGTCCTTGTCACATTTTAGTGGGGGAAAGCAACATAAACAGAGACAAGGCAATAAAAAATACACACACAAATATGAGAAATCTCAACAAGAAGGGAAGTACCAACAATGGAGGGAGAAGGATATTAGGAAAGGCCTCTCTTGCAGGAGGAGACACCTGAGCTGGGTTCCAAGAGGTAGATGTGAAGAGGGAGAGTATTTCAGAAATGGAGGACTTGTGCCTTTGCACAGAGCTGAGGGACAGAATGTCATGTAAAGGGAACAACAATTAGGCCAGTTTGGCTAAATACAGGGTATATGAAAAGTAATAAAAAAAAAAATCTGAAAAGATAGGTTACAGCCAGATTGTGAAAGGCTTTAAATGCCATAGTAGTTTATTCTAGAGACAATATGGAACCACTGAAGCTTCTCAAGTTGAGCAGGGAAATGATGTGGCTCAGACATAACAGTTATGTATGCGGAAGATGGATTAGAGTTAAGAGAGAGTGGAGGAAAGAAGATTAGGAGGCTCTTGCAGTTCTTCTGATAAAGATCTAATTTTCAAGATATTTCAAGGAACTGGTTCAAATTTATAAGAAGAAAAGCCATTCCTCAAGTCATAAATGCACTAAAGATATTAACATAAAGTTTTCAAAGGAAGACATCCATGCCAACAAAAGTCATAAGAAAAAAAAGCTCCAAATTACTAATAATTAGAGAATGAAAATTAAAGCTGCTTTGAGGTTATACCTCCATTAGATTGGCAAAGATGACAAAAAATGGAAAATGACAAATACTGGAGGGGCTGGGGAAAACAGGCATGGTGATGCACTGTGGGTGAAGCTATAAATTGGTTCACTCACTGTGGAAAGCAGTTGGAACTGTGCAAAAAAATAAATCAATAAAATGTACACAGTCTTTGACCCAGTGAAAATTCCAAGAGGCTTATACCCCAAAGTAATCAAAGAAAAGAGAAAAGGACTCACATGTACAAAAATATTTATAGCAGCTTTTTTTTTTGTAGTGACAAAGAACTACAAACTAAGGGGATGCCCATCAACTGCAAAGTGGCTGAGTAAATTATGCTATATGAATGTAATGTAATAATATTGCACTATAAGAAATGACAAAAGGGTTAGGTTGGGTTCAGAGAAACCTGGGAAGATGGAGAACAATGAAGAATAAGGTGGGAGGCTGCTAAGTGGCACAGTAGATAGCGTTCCAGCCTTGGAGTCAGGAGGACCTGAGTTCAAATGCAGCCTCAGACACTTGAAACTTACCAGCTATGCGACCCTGGGCAAGTCACTTAATCCCAATTGCCTCACCAAAAAAAAAAAGAAAGAAAGAAAAAAAAAGAAAAAAGAATAAGGTGAGTAGAAATAGGAGAAGAATTTACATGATAATAACAACATTGTAAGGACAAACAACTTTGAAAGAATTAAGAACTCTATCAGCTCAAGGACCAACCATCATTCCAGATCAACTATAAAATAATGAACTATGTTACCCAGCTACTGACAGAGAGCTGATGGTCAAGACTCAGAATGTCATGTACATTGTACAGGTACATTGGACATTGTACCTGTACACTGCACACAAACAATGTGGGAATTTGTTTCAATTGACTATGCTTATTTGCTGTATCTTCTTTTTTCTTTTTCTTTGAAGTTGAGGTAGAAGTAGAAAGGAGAGAAAATAAATGTTTTTTTTTTCTTTTTAAAAGCTATCACTGGCTCCTTATTCTGCTCCCACTCCCCTCAAAAAGGAGACTATTATAATTAATTCAAGCAAGTGGTAATAAGGGATTTCAGCTCACAAATGAGATTGTTAAGATGTAGAAACTGATTAATTATGAGGCTTAGTAAGACAAAGTGAAGAGTTTAACATTGCCCTGAGGTTATGAACTTGGGCAACTAGAAGAATTAGAATACCTTCAAAAGAAATATGGAAGTTCAGAAAAGAAGAGAGTTTTAGAGGAAAGAATGAGTTCTAGCACACAGTCAAGATGGTAAAGAACCAAAAAGAAATACAGCCAAGTTCTTCCTCACAAACCCTCCAATTAGTCTAGTGCATTTTGTACCACACCAAGACCTGATCGGAAATCCAAGGAAAAAAAGTCACCATAAGTTGTTTTTCCAAACCAGTTCAGCAAAAGGAGATAGAGATAAAGGTCTGTTGACACTGAGTTTGAGAACTAGCCAGGAGTGGTAGAAAGAAGCATTCCAGTGCAGGGAAAGACTGTGCATCAGCGCAAGAAGAGGTCCCAAAGCCAGCACAGAAATGCCGAAAACTGTTCAGGGAAGAGGAAGAGGTGCCAATCTGCAGCTCCATCACTCAAATGAAGGCTGGATATATAAACTTAGGTGTCATGTGCATAGAGGCAATAACTAAATCTATGGAAACTATTGAGATAACAGAGATTATAGAAGGTGAAGAGGGTTCAGGGCAGAGCTCTGATATATATACTCATACAAATAAGACAGGAAGTAGAAGATGAACCACCAAAGAAGACTGAGAAGAGTTAAGGCAGATAGGAAGAAAACTAGGAGAGTGCAATGATAAACTCTTTTACCAGGAGCTGAGGAAATCCACTTCCTCCTCCATACAAACACAAAGTGGTATCTCTCATTCAAGACCAGTATAAACACTCTCTTTAGGGCTCACTCACCCACTGGGGCCCAATGGGCCCCTAACAGCAGTAGCTGTCACTACTTCCAGGATTCTAAGGGTAACCTTGTAAAGTGGCTAGCCTTATAAATACTAATGCACAAGCCCCCACCAGTGTGCTTCACCTTAATCAGCCAGTTAACTCTATTAGTTCTTTAGCAAAGGCATTTACTCAAAGGGCATAGCAAAGAGATAAATTACAAAACACTTCCCTTAAACATTAGGGGCTCACTCTTTCATAAACACACACAGAGTCCAAAAGGGGTAGAGTGGCCACTAACCTGAAGTATAACGGTAGTGAGGCAGGAGACTTTGTTGTCCAGTCATCTTTCAGTTGAGTAAGATTGCTTGTGACCCTATTTCAGGTTTTCTTAGCAAAGGTACTGGAGTGGTTTGCTATTTCCTTCTCCAGCTCATTTGAGAGATGAGGAAACTGAGGCAAACAGAGTTAAGTGACTTGCCTAGGGTCACATAGCTAGTTTGTGTCTGAGGCCAGATTTGAACTCAGGAAGATAAGTCTTCTTGCCTCCAGGCCCAGTACTCTATCCACCGTGCCACACAGCTGCCTCAACATAGTGGATACACATGACCAAAGCAACTTACAACTCTGGAACTACAGAAACTTGATGAACTTTGTCTCTCCAGAGTTCTCACAAAATTCACTATAAGATTTTCTACTTTTCAACTGGGCTGGCTCTTTGCTGGACATGGTGTCTCCACTAGAACATTGGCTCAGCTGTTTATTCTTTCTAGGGTGCAGTGTAATAGCTAGAGGAGCCAATCTGTGGCCCATTGGGGTGGAACAGGTCACTTGGTGCTGCTGTTCATTAGGCTCTACTGCTTCTGTACTAGACAGGTTGATCTGTTGGTCTCCTGGGCTCCCTCTTCAACAGGTAGTTGCAGTCTTTTTTCTACTTTCAGCCATTGACTCTACTAAGGGCAGGGTAGGACCTGCGCTTATTCAGCTGGAGTATTACTGAGCTCTTTCATATAGGGCAATGGCTCATAGTTTTTGGACAAATTTTTCCTTACTCAAAAGTCCTTTCCTTTCTTAAGTCATTCCATTTTATTAGCCTGTTTTCAAGCACCACACTCCTTTGGAACTATTGCATAGAAGAATAGCTAGAGACAAAGGTGTGAATACAATCCTTTCCCTGAAGACTCATTCACTGTCTTGCTAGCCTCTTCATATGTGAACAAGGTTTCACAAACGCCTACCCTTTCTAAGGTGAGGAATATCTATTTTCCATCTGAAGATTCTAGTCTTTATTTTTCAATATCACTTTTAACCTCTGCATATCTTCACTTTTGCTGAATTCTCAATAGGGCATGGCTCTTAAACAAGGAAGATAGAACAGAAATAGTTCTAGTTGGTATAAAGATATTTCAAGTGAAGCAGTAAATAGGTAGTATTCAAAAATTATTTGAAAGAGTTAAGAAAACAACATCTCTAATAAGTTGCAAGAAGGTTTTGAGATTAAAGGCAGCATGGTGTAGCGTATGGAGCATGAGATTTGAAGTCAGAAGACATAGATTCAAATAACATCTCAACTAGATGTGTGCACTTTAGCAAGTCACTTAAATACTCTGGGCCTCAATTTCTCAACTATAAAATGGGCATAATAGCCTTTTCTGTTAACCAATTCACAAGCTTCTATGATATATGATGTGATATAACTGGAAAAAAAAAAGGTAAGCCAGTCACTCAGCAGGAAAAGTATTGCCAGACTACTTACGTGCCCCATTTGTAGAGACATTATGTCAAAAGATCTAAAGGAAGGACTCAGAATGTTGAGTGAATCCCAAATGATGGACTTTTACAGTAAAATAAAAATAAAGTTCTACCAAAAACACATCATCTATTTTTTTTTGAAACACGGCAACTATCCATTTACACATCCTAGATGTTAGTTTGCCATGGCCACTAGGACTTTACATAGAAAAAGAAAAAAATTCTACCTATTTCCATAAAAGTAAGGAATTCTGAGATAACAGGTATCTTATACAGCCAAATGCTTAAGTTTGAAGAAAATGATCTCTGCTGACAGGGAAGCCAGTATGGTACCCAAAGTTTATCAATTAAAGAAGTTTTTCTGCTAACAAAATTTTGTATTAGGATAAGAATACTTTGTTTTATTTTTTAAAAACTCTAAATGGAATCCCATTTAAAATGCCCTAGGGAACTTGCTGTTATTCAAAGAAATACACATATGAATTCTTTTGTAGAGCAAAACCACTCCTGCATTCATCTTTTACATAAATCTATACTTTCAAAATCTTTAAGTTAACTAATCCAACCATCTGACAGTAGGGACAAGGAACAGAAAGCCCATAGAGGTTAAGTGACTTGTGCAAGAATCAGAAAAGACAGTTAGTGAGACTAGAACCCATGCATCCTAAATCCTTATCCAGTCTTATTTCCACTACACTACATAGACATATCTAAAGTATACCTATAAACTAATCAGGTAGGCCCTCCTTACTTGATATACTGCTTTAGAAATGAAATCTGTCAAAACTTTTAAAAGTTCTTAAATTCCAAAACACATTTATCTTGTTTTCATCTACCACATACACAAAACAAAGATAGAAGATAAATTACTTTTAACTTCAGAATCAGAATGGAGGAGTGAAGGCAGGAGACAATTAAGATAAGAAATGGATCAATTTATAGATAACATTAATAATACAATACTGTATTCTTATTGATTCTTTATTATCTTCATCCCTTCGGCTTATACAGTCATCATCAGCATACATATATTAAATTCTACTGTATACAGGTACTGGAAATAGAAAAAGAAATATAGTCCCAGCTCTCAAGAAGCATAAAATCTAGTTGCACAGCCTGAGTATAAATATAAAAAAGATAAATAGCAATATAAGATATCATATACCAATTGTCAAATGAGTATTTAGATACTAAGAGGGGTTTTTTTTGCACTTTAAAATAAACTATTTTCTTAATATTCTTAAGTAGTTTTCAGGAGTATTCTGTCACTTCAACTACTATAGATTTTAATTTCCTCAAGGTCTGAGGATAGTGTAGCTTTTTTTTTTTCTCAAGTACTTAGTATAATGTCAGGCACATATTAGGCACTTAATAAATGCTTGTTTCTGATTCATTTCACTCTCATTTGTTGTGTCTAACTGTAACCTCATTGGAGGTCTTCTTGGCAAAGAGAGTGCCATTTCCTTTTCCAGCTCATTTTACAGAAAAGTAAACTGAGGCAAACAGGGCTAAGTGACTTACCCAGGGTCCTACAGTTATTAAGTGTCCAAGGCCAATTTGACTCCAGGCCCAGTGGTCTCTATCCACTGCACCACCTAGCTACCCTTTCACTCCCATAGCACCTAATACATAGTACTCAGCACCAAGTAAACAATCATTAAATGTAGACAAATACCATATTATAGATATGTCAACACTAATGAGGACAGGTCCCACATCTAACTGAATTACTCTAGTGAAGGGGGTCTTACCTTTCTGGGTATCATGGGCCCCTTTGGCAATCTGGTAAAATCTATGGATCCCTTCTCAGAATGTTTTGTTGCCCACATTAATAAGTGAAATAAAAACTAAATTTCAATTAGAGGACAGTGA
This sequence comes from Vombatus ursinus, assembly GCF_900497805.2. Lineage (NCBI taxonomy): Eukaryota > Metazoa > Chordata > Mammalia > Diprotodontia > Vombatidae > Vombatus > Vombatus ursinus. The sequence continues at coordinate 3,995,939 of NW_020954723.1, read as the reverse complement.
AAATAAATAGGTATTTTTTTTTACCGGCCAAGTTCTCTCATCCCCTGAAATCTATACACCAATCCCTTGAGGGCTAAGAACCCCTGTTTTAGCATCTTTTACAGTACCATATTCCATAGGCTGAAGATGAATAATTCTAGCATGTTAGATTTCAGTAATGTTTTTGACTACATTTTCTGACCAGTTGTCCTTTCAACCAGAGCTCAAGGTGAAGGCTCATTTTCTTTCCCATTAATGCTACTTATGAGTTCATTATAATTTACAACAGTCAAAAATATTTCTACAATATAAAATTAGGGTAACGATTCATGTGCTGCTGGTAAGGCAAAAAAAAAAAGCAGTTTTCATTTTGTACAAAACTAACATTGTTTGCAAGAAAAAAAAAAAACTGAGCAATTTGTTGAATACAAATAAGTGGGTTATTCTTTAGTCATTCGCCACAAAGCTTCTTGCTGACTTTTGCCATGGTAAATATCTGATGATCTTACCTCCACTCAAGTAACATTTGTAGCACACACCACCTATGTTTCATATGAAAATACTGAAGGACTAAAATACTGAAAGATAAAATCAATATACTTTTAAAACCTACAGTAGTCTTTTTGAAATACCATTTGTATTCATACACTAGGACTGATCGATACATTATTCATATAAGAGAACTGATAAATAGGACAAGCACTAAGATTAAATACAGGTTGACTTTAGAATTCAAAAGATTACAGAGTAATTAATTCAAGAAACACATCCTAGTCTAATAGTGACCCAAAGCAATTACAATGAAAAGTACCATAATTGGACTTTAATAGAAATGAGAGGGAAATATAGGCATCATTCTGTCACTACACCTGGCATTAAGTGAAATACTGATCTGAACACCTTGAACAAAGTGTCATAAAAAGAATCAGAAACTAACAAGCAGGGAGAGATAGCTAACTCTCTCACCTGTTGGGAAAAAGAAGGAACAATATGCTTATATTGTTTATTGTAATCCACCAAAAACCTAATGCATAGCTTCTGCAGCTACATAAGGAACAGCCCAGTACGCCACATGGGGAGCTCCATAGGCACTTAATAAACACCACCAGCATATACGCTAATAAAAATTACTGGTTACAATTATTTTGTGTTTCTGCAATTTGACCAGAGATTTAACTTCAAACTCATAAATTCAAACTGCCACTATTTAAGAATTGTTCCACTCGGATGTTTTTAAAAATGGAGATTCTCAGCAGATAAGAAAACTCAGTTGCCAGGACAAGTCCTTGACGAGTAACCACTGACATGAAGGAGTTTTAAGCAAGAAGCTTGAAGGCATTTACCCACTAAATCCTGCTGCTTTAATTGCCTTACACAGGTCTTATAATTTACAGAAGCTTAAAAGTCTTAGTTAAAATACTCAAGATCTAAGTATAGGGTTTTATTTTAATCGTAAACAAAATCAGGTCACTCCTTGGGACCAGTCTCCCTTTGCCTTATTAAAACTAGGGGGGGGAGGAGGAGGAGAAGGAGGAGGAGGAGGAAGAGAGTACCCATCCTCTTCTCTCTGGACCACACTACCTCGAGGTAGTTAACCACAAACACAGCCACAAACTGTTTTTGAAGAGACGCACTAAAATGCCTGGTGACAATTTAACTTTTTTTATTACTATTAAAAAATAGCCCTTTCACCCTAGATAAGATACTGTGACACAAAGCGTCACCACAGAGGAAAAATTACGAGGAACTCCCAACACATGCTCCCAACTACGGAAAACAAACACGCAGAAAAAGCGGAAGATACAGACATCTGAAACACTTTGGGGGCGTTTTAACGAGGGACTGCTCCCAAAAACTCCCGCCAAGGCACCTGACGCCAGGCCCTCGCCGCTCCTCCCCAAGACCACAGCTTTCTCCTGCCTCCGACCCCGTTCCTCGCTCCCTCCACCACTCCCCCGCGGGGCTCCGCCCTGGCCCCGCCCCCTCTCCCCCTCTCTCCTCCCACCCCCAGCGCCCGGCGCTCGGAACGCGCCGGGGCTAGCGTTTGCTCGCTCTCTCTCTTTCTCTCTCCCCCACCCCCGCCCCGAGCCCTCCCCCGCCTCCCGCCCGGACCCAACGGTGGCCCTCCGACCTGTGCTGCGCGGCTCTGTTTCTCCGCCGTCGCCGTCGTCGCCTCCCCCTTCTCCCCCTTTCCCTCTCCCCTCCCGGCCCAGCGTCGCGCGGCCTCCTCCTCCTCCTCCCCCCCCAGCCTCCCCGCAACGCGAGCCCCCGCCCCCCTAGCCTCCCCACAGCGCCCGAGCCGGCGGAGGGCGGGGTCACTCACCGGTCCGCAGCTCGTGTTTGACAGTTAAGAGCTGGTCCCCTCCGTCCGCGCTGGTCCCCGCGGCGCTGACACCGCCACCGCCGTCGCTGCGGCCGCCACCCTCCTCCATTTTCCCTTTCTCGATCTCACAGGGACGTTTACGTGGGGAACCTCAGGCGACACAGAACACCCAGAAAGCTGACAGCTCCAGCCGACGCCGCGTGTCAGCTCCAGGACTCGGACGGAGAGACCGGGCTCTTCCCGCTCTGTCCGTTCGACTCCCTCCTCTGCCTCCTCCCCCTAGCCGAGGGCACTGTGAGTACGGCGCAACCAAACTCACCCCGTCCCCTCCGCCTCCTCCCTCCAAGCCCAGTCCCCGGCTCCCCTCCCACCCAGCAAGGTAGGGAAACCGTTGGAACCACCGTCGCCCATTGGACTCTGGGCGCGCGCGTCCTCCGAGGCGAGCCCGTATTGGACCCTCGCACCAGACGCCCCGCCCTGCTCCTCGAATTGTTGCTTCGCGGGGAGGCGAGGGAGGGAGGACCTCCGTCACTTGGTAAGCGAGCAGCGAGATTCTTCCCCACTCTCGCCCCAGCCTCCTTTCCCCTGGTGCGCAGGCGTACCTACATCTTGCTCTTCCCCCCCCCGCCCATCACCCATCCCAGGCCACACCTCTCCACTTTCCCCACCCGGCTCTGTTAGTAAACATTCCCTCGGACAGTAATCCGGCGGCGTTCCGGTTTTGTGATTGGTCTTCTATTGGGGAGGGGCGGTGAAAACTGATTGGAGCCTATGGTCTGTCAATCACTGTAAGGCGGGAAGGAATAACAAAACCAGCACCCCTGGCTCACGTGTGTGTCGTCTTAGCAAAAAGGTATCAAATTCCTATGTCCTAAGTGAACTGCTGGAACAAGGTATTTCAAGGCTGAGGAGTGTTAACTTCTTTTAAGTAATCAGGCAAAGCGCCTGTCGCTGCGGTTAAGCGGTGTAAAACTGATCTTTGGCCTTAAGTCAGCTCAAAGTCCTAGTGCTCCTAAGTAAAAATTTTGAGCTCAGAGTGAGTAACATTATTTATTGAATTTTGAATGTTTGTTAAATGAGATCAAAAATAAAAAGATACAATAGAATTGGGCGTTGCCTACAAACTAGAAATAATTATTAGAAATATAATACTACTAGATACACTAGAATACTGCCTGTTATAGCTGTATTATTTCACAACAGACCAAAGGGTCAAATTTTGAAAAAATGTTAAGCCTGTCATCCTCCTTTGTGAGTTTTTTCAAAGTCCCTAACCCACAAACATGTATACCTGAAATTCAAGATTTGTGCATATGTTCAAACTGACCCAAGGAGCACTTTAGCTATATATAAAATATTAGGAATTTAAAATTTTATTTCACTATATGCTTATTTCTATCTCTTTAGGTAGGAGATATTATGATTACAACAAAGCTCACAAGTAAGTAAATTGGGAGACAAAAAGTTGTGCTGCACCCATGTTTTGTTCAACAAGTCACCCCATATAATTGTGACCCAATCTAGAATGGCCATCTGTTCTGTGACTTCTAGTCTTGTTCCTCATGCCCTATCAGTTCTGGTTCCTATGTGGTCAAGATTTGGTTTCCCTTCCTATAGGTCTCTTTCATTGTCCAAAGAGAAGTGACTTGGGCTTCACATATGCCAGAAGGATGTGGGTTAAACTCACTTTTCAAATAATAACTTTTCCCCAGTATGTTAACAGGAAGGCTTTTAACTATTTGATAACAGAAGGAAGAGGAAGACCTGAGTCTTTTCATAAAAAGAACAAGCGTAGGGTCCTGACATTGAAAGGATCATTGGAAGTTAGCACACAATTGGTTAGAGAAGAACAGTTCCAAAAGAATGATTACCAAAGAGCTAGTGTCATAAAAGCAATTCTCATTGTCAATATTCCAAAATTCCTTATGACACTGACAAATTATTAAGTACCTACAAAGACTAAAATGAACTAGTTCCTGCCCCTTCAGGAAGCTTAAATTTTATTTGAGAGGAGATAAAGGGAACTATACAAACCTACTTCATAATCTGCTGATCAAGTTATACACAAAAGTTATAGAGATAGGGGCAGGTAGGTGGCACAGTGGATAGAGCGCTGGGCATGGAGTCAGGAAGACCCGAATTCAAATCTGGCCTCAGACACTTATAGCTGGGCAAGTCACTTAACCCCAGTTGCCTCACAAAAACAAAACAAAAAAAAACACCCAAAAAAAAGGAAATTGAAAAGTTATGGAGAATCAGATGGCTATCAAACTAAAGACTACATACATACTTGGTCATCTTTGTTTCTTCTTGGTCACTCTGCCCCACCCCTCCTATTCCCATGTTCAATCAGTTGCCAACCCATTACCTAACAGAATGCCTTGGACATAATAAGTAGTTAACAAATGTGAGAATCAGAGAATATGGTTTATTTAAAGTTTTGCAAACCTTAAAGTATTACATGGCAATTATTGTTTTCAATGAATGAACGCTATTGGATTGTAGAAAACAGTCCAACTTTATGGCTATGAGATTTGGACCCATTTATCTGCCTCATTACTTGATTTCATGAATGCCACCCACAAGTTATACTTAAATGATGTAGAATTACCATAAATGATCATCTTGGATGCAACTTTCTAACACAGTTCCATTGGCGAAACTTGTTTTGAGGGTGGATTCTTAACTCACTACCATAAGGGCAATTGAAGTGAGACAACCAAGCAGAATGAGCAGAACAAATGGATGAGACCACCCTGAAACCCAGCTTCAAATAATGTGGCAGATTGTATGGCATATGCTGTAACAGAGGCTCAAAGGATATATAGTAATCAAAGGTGAGCCTCTGAGCTAAACCATCAGGCAGATAAATGTACAGAAGTGGCAATGACAGACCTTGGATATTAGCAGGTGCAATAGCACATAATGATTGAATGCTGAAAAAAGGACAGTAGAAATAGAAGTACAGAAAGAAAGAGGAATGAGTGTTTGGAATTAGAGAACGAGTTCAAATGTGGACTCTGCCACTTCTCTACCTGTTTAAACTTGGATAAGTCACAACCTCTTAGGGCCTTAGTTTCCTTAACATGAGTTGTAAACAAAGGTAAAAACAACATAATCCTAGTTCTAGTGTAGCAGGGGTTAAGACTTACCAAAAAAAACCTCTTATACAGGTCAGAATGTGATAAATACACAGAAGTCCAAAAGAAGGATGAAAGACTAGGTAGGGAAGTCTGAGAGTATCAGGGAAGTCTTGAAGTAGTGTCTGGACTGGATATTGAAGGAGGAGATGGATTTCAACAGGTAAAGATGGGGAGGAAGGAGAGTGAAAATGGAGATGTAATATACAAATGGATGGAAGTAGAAAAAGCATAATACAATTGGGGCAGCTTGGTGACACAGTGGGCAGAGTTCTAGGTCTGGAGTCAAGAAGAACTAAATTCAAAATTGGCCCCAGACACTTACCAGCTATGTGACCCCCAGAGCAAATCATTTAGCCACTGTTGCCTCAATTTTCTTATCTGTAAAATGGGGATAATAATAGCATCTACCTCCTAGGGTTGTTGTAAGGATCAAATGAGATAATATATGCAAAGTGCTTAGCACAGTGCCTGGCACATAGTAGGTACTATATAAATGTTAGGTAAGTAGTAGTAGTAGTAGCTGCAGTAGTAGTAGTAATACTAGTAGTAGTAGTAGTAATAATAGTAGTAGTTCATGGTTCAGATAGAGTAGAATGGAGAGTTAAAGGGAATAGTATGAGATAAGACTGGAAAAGTAAGTTTGAACAAAATTGTGGAGGACCTTGATTGTTAGGAGAAGAAACTTGTATTTATTCTATAAGCAATGAATGGGAGCCATTCCTTAAAAAGAATTTATTATAAATGCTAATGATCCAAACAAAAATGAGCAAACAAGCTAGATGAAAAATAAAAGCATAAACTCTAAACTTATTTAATTTTTTATCAAATAAAAATATACTTTTACAAAATAGCTTATTATTGTTCCAGTATCTTTTTCTTCTGTGTATTTATAAGGTTTTGTTGCTTATTTTTTATACAGTATTTACATTTTGTTCTGAATTGGTTTTCTTTTCTCTGTATCATTTCATATGTCTTCCCATATTTGTCTGGATTCTTTGTATTGATAAACTACATTTTATTCAGCTATTAGACAACTTCTGTACATAATAGATTGTTTAGTTTTTTCTATTACATTTTCAATTCAACAAGTTTTTATTAGACATCTACAATATTCCAGGCACTGTGCTAGGCACCAAAGATACAGTCAGGTATAAAACAGCCCCTGCTATCAAGGAACTTACATTCTATTGGGAGAGGAAGAAAGACACATACATAGAAAATTAAAAACAAAATTTCTGCAAAGTAATTTCCAAGAAAAGGGAAGTAGCTACAGGGAGCATTAGGATAGACTTCCTGTAGGAAGTGGCATTTGTGCTGATTTTTAAAGGAATCTAGGAATTCTCTGAAGCAGAGGTGGGTAGGGAGTACAATTCAAGCATGGAGGACTGCTTGTGTAGACAGAGAACCCATATTAAATGTTACACGCCCTGGAGTCAGAAGAACCTCAGTTCAAATCCAGCCTCAGACACATAATACTTTGTAGCTGTGTGCTTCTGGGCAAGTCACTTAACCCCAATTGCCTCACAAAAAAAAAAAAAAAGAATATCAATTTAACAACTGCAGGGAGAATGAATTGTTGAGTAGAGCTACTGGAAGCCAGGAGACCAATTAGGAAGTTACTGTAATAGTCCAGGAGAGTGGTAATATGAGGCTGAACTAGGTTGTGGCTATGTGAGTGGAGAGGAGGGAACAGATATGCAATCTAATGTGAAGGAAAAATTGACAACTTGGATGTGAGGGGTGAAGGAGAGTGAAGAATCTGAGACAGTTTGTATACCTAGGTGACTAGAAATATGGTGATGCCTTCCAGTGAAATAGAGAAGTTTGAAGCACAGGTTTTGGGGGCAAGATATTGAATTCTACCTTGGACTTGTCAAGTTTGAGATAAATTAATTAAAAATTATTTATAAAATGCTGTGCCAGGCACTGTGGATACAAATACAAGCAAGACAGACAGTCTCAGGCCTCAAAGAGCCTTTATTCTAATGGGGAAGACACCATAAGGGGGAGCTAGAAGTGGAGGGAGGTTGAAAATGGCCAAGAAGTGGCAAGGTGGCCTGGATGCTGGAAGACAAGGTGAAAGTTCAACTAGTAGAGCCCAGGATCCCAGAGGCAGAGTCCAAGACCGGATGGGAGGGGGATGAGGAGGGTGGTCAGAGTACAAGTGAATGGTTTGGAAGGAAATGACTAGAAAGAATTATGATGTCTAGGTTCCAGGCAATATAAAGCAAAAGAAATGTTTATGGGACATCCAGTCAAAAATGTCAAATAGGCAATGGTGATGTGGGCCTGCAGGCTTATAAATTCAGGGTAGAGGAGAGAGTTGAATCTCTGGGATCTTTTAACATTGCCAACAAAAGAGTTTAAGTAGAGAAGAGAAGAGGGCTTAAGGCAGAGTCCTGGAATACGTAGGTGGGGGAGGGGACAAAGATGATTCTGCGAAGGAGATTGAGAAGGTGTGGCCGAGAGGGGAGAACCAGGACCGCACAGAATGGTGAAAACCCAATGAAGAGATGGCGTCTCAGAAGAAAGGGTGTCAAACAGTGTCAAATGCTGCAGAGAGGTCAAGAAAAATGAGGATTGAAAAAAAATCAATCAGACTTGGCAATTAATAGATCCAGGTAATCTTGGGGAGCATAATTTCAGTTGAGTGGTAAAATCAAAAGCCAGATCTCCAGGGTTTGGCAAATGAATCTGGGGGAAGAAAATGTAGGAAACAGTATAGAAATCATTTTTTAGGCATATGGCTGTGAAAGGGAAGAAAACTATAGGATGGTAGCTACTGTGTGTCTCTGGTTCTAATAGATCTGGGAAATTTTATGGTTTTTTAAAATATAGTGAAAGGATTTTTTTAAAAAAATCATGGTTTGGTTTTTGTTTTTTTGGTGAGGCAGTTGGGGTTAAGTGACTTGCCCAGGGTCACACAACTAGTAAGTGTGAAATGCCTGAGGCCAAATTTGAACTCAGATCCTCCTGACTCTAAGGCCAGAGCTCTATCGTTTTGCCACCTACCTGCCCCAGAAATCATGGTTTTAAAAGAATCCAGTGATTCTTAAATTCTCTCTCCTTGACTTGTTTCCCAGGTAAGATATTTTTGATATCACATGTCTTACACTTCTTCAATTTTTCAATATTTTGATTTTGTTCTAATATTTTTGTCTCATACATGGATTTCTATGGGTTTAATCTAGTTTTCAGGTATTCTATTTTTTTAAAATAAGATTTACCACTTTCTCTTTTAAACTACTCATTCTTCCAATTTGTTCTTCAAGAACATTTATTTCATTTTTATAAAATCTTTTACTTTGTTTCTTCTAAGTATTCTACATATATGTGGAAAATCCAATTTTGTATCTCTACTTGCAGGTTTTTTGAAGTTAGATTTATCTTTTTTGTTATTGTTTTCTTCAATTTACTTAAATCTCCAGCTTTAGGTCCTGATTTGAGATTTTGTGCTAGGGCCAGACATCACCCTTTGCTGCACTTTTGAGTGGGGTAGTCAGCCTTACATATTCTTACCCTTGGTCCTTTGGATTCTTGTGCTGACTTCTCTACCTTGTGGAGTTAAGTCCCCTGGATCTTTGAGATGCAGGGTGCTGTATCTTCAGGGCCTACTCTGATGTCTCAGGATAACAGTGTTAAGGATGTCAGAGCCCCTTGGCCTTGGTCGTTCTGATCTGAGTGCTGAGGCACCACAGTGAAAGCTGCCTGCTTCTGCTCCGTGGGGCTTCCGGTATCTCCAACATAATCGGTTTTTCTGGGGAGCCCACTGCTCTTGTTGCCTCTGAACAAAGAGCTTTTCAAACTATACGTGATCAATTTCTGGCCACATTAGTGATCATTTTCCTTGAGGGGACCCTTTTCCTATTAACGCTGGGGTTTTGATTAACCTTTTTGTGCATTTCTGTGTGGAGATTGTCACTTACTATGACTTCTTATTGGATTTCTCAATTATTATTCAGTTTGGTTCAATTTCAGCATTTTGGTGAAGTAGATGTGAGGGAGTCAGGCAGCCTCCAATTCAGGCATCTTGGCAGGAAATCTCATAAGGCAATATTTTACTAAGTTCATTGCTTTTGGGGGGGGTAATCAACAAACAGTAGCAAAATGGGATCTTATATTTTGTACATTTTTCAGGCCATTGTGAGATGGTAAAGATATGGTACCTGGTTGAATATCACTTGATAAAACCTACTTATTTCCTATTATTAACCTCATCAAGGATGCCCTCAGTTCTTGTAAAGATGACTCTCATAAAGATTTTATTTAGTTGAAAGAGTAGGCACATAGGCCAAAGTTGTTGATATTTTCTTGGTCATCTCTTTTACGAATCAATAAGACCAAGATTTTTTTCCATGCCTTTGACATTTTCTCTTCCTTTATATATATTATGAATTTGTTCCTTATTCCTCTTATAATCGTATTGCTTCCAGCAAGATCTCCTCTCTATATACTTGATTCAATCCAGCTGTTTTTTCTGTCTTTATTCTCTTTGGTACCATTTCTCCTTCCTCTGTAAACACCTCAGGGACCATAATATGAGGGTCCAAATGTTCCACTCTAATTTTTGCAGACTTTTCTATTTTTCCTATGTTTGTGTTCCTCTTTTCATTTTCATTCTTGAATACCCTTGGGATAATTTTGCTTAGTTGGATATCTTACCAAACTTTTTTTAGACAGTTTTTTGCTTCTCTGTGCTTTATGAGACAATATAGCTGTAATTGTTCATCAGTCTTCTTCATATGATTTCACAAATGAGTTTTTATTCTAACCTGCCTTTGGCAGCCATCTCTCCCATTTGGCAAGTAAGTCAAATATTTATTGGCACTTTCTGGGCACTTTTGATCTTCTTGTTGTAGCAAGACATTCATATCAATGCAACTTCTGTATACAATTATTTGATTTTTTTCCATTTTGCAGTGTTGATGATTTGTTTAAATAGTTCAGGATTGAGCTGTTTCAATTGTATGTATGTCATATCTTGTTCTCATGATGATTCTTTCTTTTTGCTTTTTGTTAATTCTGATCTTTGCCCTGACGAGTTGATGGATTAACTGCAGACAGTTCATTCAGGGATAAATCCCACTTCAATATTACACATCTTTTTCCCATTTGTTAAAATATGATCTATTTTTCTTTTTTCTTACAACATTGTTGATTGCCATGTACAGATCTTACTGGTTATTTTCTTAAAAAGTGTTCATGATATAAAGGCTTCAAACTTCTGTATAGTCTTTCTCCTCTTTCATGCCTTTCTCCTTTCCCATGTATTTCCACCATCCTCACCTTTTTTCCAATTTCCACTGAAATCACCCGCTGTCAGAGTGTATGTTGATTTAATTTTGAGGGTCTTACGGAGTTCTTCATAGAGCTCTTCATGCAACTCATGTTATTGCATGTGCTACAGTTATTTTCATGGCAGAAAAGGAGGCACAGGGTGCTAAGAATCACAATTTTTAGAACATATATAAATTGACTGTTAGTACTCTAAATTTGAGATCCTGAAGTGACCAGCAAGAGGACATACTCCTGGAGGAGCTGTACTTTATTATCCTTGATATTCTTGCTAGAAGGAATTGGAAGTTAAATGGAAGAATGGGTCATAGGTACACTTAGCGAGGCAAAGAAAGGAATTGGGTAGGATTGGTTTTATAATTCATCCAAACACAACAAGAAACATTATTTCATGGGCTATCTGGTTTTCTCATAGGGCAGTTGTATTCTTTGCAAATTAAAGGATTTAGGATTAGGGAATTCCTCTGATGTGAGAGGGAAGCCCACTGTTAGGGGACTATAAGTATTTTAAAGCTGACCACCTAAAGCCATAGCTAGGAACTCTGGCATCTAGGGTAAATTTATTGTGGGGTGGGGTGGGGTGCTACGCAGTGGTATGGAAGGTAGTCTGACAGTGAATGCAGTCATGACTGGGGAGGGGATAGCTAAACCCAGAATAGCCGTTCCTTGCCCTCAAGGGAAACAGTTTCTGATCAGAAAAGAAAAAGGACATTGGGAAAGCAGGAGAAAGTTGGGACTAGGCCAGAAGAGGCGAGCTGGAGACCTCAGTATTCCCAGGTACGGTCATACAGGACCATTCAGGCCTATGTTTACGGTTTGTTGTTTGGCCTGCTGTTGCAAGCTGAAATAGTACCCCCTTGAATGGAGATCAGATCAATTCACCTCCCTTGAATTAAGCTTACACAAGTCAGTCTAAGAACATTGCTTACAACATAACACATTTCAGCTTTTGCAGGAACCTAATCCCCAGGTCATCTGATGGGGAGGCTCAACAAGTTACCAAGAGTTAGATGAGATAACAAGGTAGGACTGGTAGAATATACTCCTCAAGTGTAGCAACTGTCTCACTTGTGTCACTCTATCCATAGTGCCTGAAATATAGTTATTGTTGTTGTTGTTCAGTCTTTTTAGTCTAACTGTCTCTCTGTGACCCCATTTGGGGTTTTCTTGACAAAAATACTGGAGTATTCCAGTTAGTATTCCCCTAACTTGTCATTTCCTTCTCTAGCTCATTTTACAGAAGAGTTAAGTGACGGAGAGAATAACTCTTAGCATAAACTCAACCTTCAAGAGAAGAACATGAGGGGTAAATTCTGTAGAAAGACGATGCAGGGGCAGCTAGGTGGTGCAGTGGATAGAGCTCTGGGCCTGGAGTCAAGAAGACCTGAGTTCAAATGTGATCTCAAACACTTACTAGCTGTGTGACCCTAGGCAAGTCACTTAACTCTGATTGCCTCCAAAAAAAGAAAGATGATGCAACGAGCGCTAGCACTATGTATGTAGTAGAGAGAACTGGAAAGCATTGTATGTCTTTAGTTGAGATACAATGTGGTGTAGTGGAAAAAGCTCTAAACTTGGAGGCAGGAGAGCTTCTGGCTCCAGTTCCGCTTCTGGCATTTAGTACTTGTGTGATCCTGGCTGAATCACTTTACTTCTCTCACTATTAGTTTTCCTTATCTGTAAATGGGTATAATAATAACTGCAGTACTTACCTCCTGGGGTTGGTGTGAGGATCAAATATGGCAGGGTTTCTTAACCTTTTTTTTTTTTTTTGAATAATAGACCTGTAATAGAACCAGTGTTTCCCCAATACAGCTTCCTTCCTCCCACATGGGGAGGCTTTACCAAAAAACAAAACAAAACAAAGCTGCCTCCAAAACCTGATTAGCCTCCTTGATTGGCCTGGTTTCCCTGAATAGGTTTCCTTACCTGTCCCTCCCTGCCCCAATAGGGGGTTGTTATTTGTCCTTCTTTCTCCAAGAGGACCATGACATCAGGAATGTGATGCCATGACTTAGGCCTAGAGCAAAGCTGCCCTTGGGATTTGATTGGCTCTAGCTTCCTTGATGCAGCTTCCCAGTCATCTCAGGGGATTAAAAAATCCCAATTCTATGGATCTGAAGGATCCTTGGGACCTTGGCAGATTTCTGAAGCCCACATGAGTCACCTTACCAGGACCTGCTGTCCAAATGGAGACGGGAAGGGAAGGGAGTAAAAGGATGCCCAGAGAAACTAAGTGCCACCTTATATCTGTTATATATCCTTGCAGTGTGAGGGCTAAATAAACCTCCTTGTGTTAAATATTTGATAACTTGCAAGTGCCTCATTTTGTCCCAACATCTAACCTGAAATTAGAGAGTGCTGATATTGAGAGACAAGCCTCCAATAGACAGACCCCTTTGGTAGTCTAGTGAAGCCTGTCAACCCCATCTACAACTAATGTTTTAAAATTCATCAAATAAAATGCATAGGATTATAAATAAACAATTACATTGAAATAGTTATTAAAATATTTTTCATAGAACAAGTTCACAGATACTAGGTTAAGAATACCTGAAATAAGGTCATGTCTATAAACCATTTTGTACCTACTCCTTTTTCCTAATTTCCCATTTTTCTTCCAGTCAGTCAGGTTCGAAACATGGAGTCATCTTTGACTCTTCACTTTCTACTCAACCCCACATCCAATCAGTTGCCAAGTCTTATCAATTCCATTTACACAGCAGCTCTCACATCCATGCTCTTGTTTCTTGGTAACTCAAGTTCAGGTCTCCATCACCTCTTGCCTAGACCATTGCAGTTGCCTCTGCCCAAATTGATTTCCCTGCTGTCAGCCACTTTCCTCCCCAATCCATGTTCCTCATGGATATCAAAGTGATAGTCCTTTTTTTTACCTTTTTAAAAAATAAATTTTATTGATATCTTTTGTCTTTACATCACCTGTATTTCCCAGTGTATCTCCCAAGCCCTACTAGAAAGTCATTCTTTTTTTTTGTTTGTTTGTTTTTACAAGGCAGTTGGGGTTAAGTGACTTGCTCAGGGTCACACAGCTAGTGAGTATCATGTGTCTGAGGTCAAATTTGAACTCAGGTCCTCCCGACTCCAGGGCCGGTGCTATATCCACTGTGCCATCTAGCTGCCCCGAGAGTCATTATTTATAACAAAAAATTAAAAAAGAGGAAAAAGTAGTCCAATAGTTAGCCCAAATTAACCAACACATCACAAAAGCCTCACATTACCCTCAGTGTTCCACACCTATTGTCTCTGTGCATAGAAAGTTGGGTGGGGGGAGTGCCCTTTGATATCTATTCTTTGGGGCCAAACTAGGTCATTATAATTTCACACCATTCAATTTCCATTGTTTTGTTGTTGCTTTTCTTTCCATTTACCTTGTTAGTCATTGTATTTTTCTGGTTCTGTTTACTTTACACTTCATTGGCTCATGTAAGTTTTTCCTTACTTCTCTATATTCATCATATTTGTTATTTCTTATAGCACAGTGATTAAATAAGTCACGCACCACAACTTGTTTAACTATTCCCCAGTTTGTGGGCATATATTTTTGTTTCCAGTTCTTTGCTACCACAAAGAGTTTAGCTATAAACAGTTTGGTGTATGTGTGGGCTTTCTTTTTTTTTTATCATTGACCTTCTTGGAGTATGTTCCTAGAAATGGAATCTTTGAATCAAAGGGTATGACCATAGTAGTTCCCAGAGATATTCCTAAACACAGGTCTGATGATGTCACACCTCTGCTCCAGAAACTGCAGGGCTCCCTATTGCTCTAGGACTAAGTGTAAATGCATATTTAGCATTTAAAGGCCATTACAATGTGACTCCAACCTATATCTTTCCAGATATCCTACATATTACTCCCCTTGGCCATACTTTATATGCCAGCCCAGCTGATCAGTTTGCTGTCCTTCACACAATACATTGTCTTCCAGACGTTCAGGCACTGCGTCCTCATAATCACCACTCACAATTCTTCCACCTCTCTGTTCAAGCCTATGTGATGCTTTGCCAGAGCCTTCAGGTGTTAGTACCTCCCCCCCCCCAAAATTATCTTTCATTTACTGTACTTTGTGCATATTTTATGTCAAGTTATAAAGACAGTTTGGTGTTGTAGTGGATAGAGTGCTGGGCCCAGGGTCAGAAAGACCTGAGTTCAAATGTAGCCTCAAATACTTCCTACTAAAATCTCTACCTCAGTTTCCTCATCTATAAAATGGGGATAATAATAGCACCTACCTCCAAAGGTCATTTTGGGGATAAAATGAGATAATATTTATGAAAGGCTTTGCAAACCTTAAAGCAAAATATAAATGCTATAATAATTACTATTATTATTACATGTTATTTATTATTATTACATGTTATATCCTCCAGTAGAATGTCAACTCACTGAAGCTATTTTATTTGTATCTTCAGCATCCCAGCACAGTGCTTGGCATATAGTTAGTGCTTAATAAATGCTTGTTGATTCACTGACTAATTAATTGAGCTATTAATATTAATAGTAGCTCTAAATAGCTGACACTAGGAAAAGCAGCCATAATAAATATAATTTCAGTCACGTTGTACTCCAATGGACAGAGGATAAAAGTCCGTGCCATTACAAGGGTAAACCAGTTCTCGCATGATACATATAGGGAGAGATGGGCAGGTCACACACCCTTTCCTGCTATAAAGGGTTATTAAAAAGAGTGATAATATTAGGAACAGGAAGGCTGCAATTGCTGCCAAAAGCTTCAATCCCACTCTAAGCCTGCCTGTGGGAAAGTATATAAAAGCAAGGAGAGCAGTGAGTGGCCTCTGGCATGGTTTTTTTTTTCTTAAATTGTTCCTTTATAATGTGACTATTATGCTTAGTGTGTTGATTGGGATAGAGATGGAGTAAGCAAGCTGGGTGAAATATCTTCCTAGCAAGGTAGTGAAGCTCTGGGGAGTTTGATTAACTTTGTAGCTTTCTGACTTTGTCTAAGTTTATAGGTTATATTCTCTTCTAATCATTTCAAGTTGCCCTTGAATCCCTCAGCACCTTATCCTTATAAGGCTGTTTCTGGCTTCCCCAAACTAGGAATTAGTCCCTGAAGCCTACTCCTCCATTTCCACCCCTCTCAAGAGATGATCTCACCTTTTATTTTACCCAGAAGTTAGAAGATGTCATGAGCTCTCTTACCACTCATTCTCCAAACACCTTTATTGACTCATCTATCCTGTCTCTTCCTTTGCTTCAGTCTCAAAGAATGAAATAGCCTTTTCCTCTGTCATGGTCAACCTTTCTATTTGTGCTGTTGATCTCATTTCTCTCACCTTCTCAACTAGCTTGTTCCACAATTCATCCCCTCTCTCTCTCTCATTCCTCAGTTTCTCCTTAACTACTGACTTCCTGTCTGCCTATTGCCTACAAATGTCTGTCCCTCAATCCCGGTATCTCTTCAAGCTGTTTCCTATCTCTCCTCTCTTATACTGCTAAACTCCTTGAAAGAGTAGTGGTCTCTTCCCCCAACTTTACCAAAGCTCATTCATTCCTTTGGCTTCTGACCTTTACTGAAACTTTTCTCTCCCAGGTCCCTAATGATTTCTTAAGCGCTATATCTAAATGACACTTTCTCAGTCTTGATCTTTCTTGTCTTTTGTTTAGTGTTTGACTACCTCTCCCTAGAAACTCTCTACTGTCTTGGCTTCTACATATATCTTATTCTTTCATGGCTTTCCTTCTTTTTTACTTATCTTTCTTGGTCTCTTTAAAGGATCTTAATCCTCCTGCTACCTCCTAAGTATAAATTTTTCTCAAAGGTCTTTCCTAGCCCCCCTCTCCCTTCTCTCCTGACACTCCCACTATTCCTTGATGATTTCATCAACTCCCATGGCTTCTATCATTACCTCTATACAAATGAATTACAAACCTATATAGCCTACCCTGAGGTCCAGTTCCATATATCCAACTAATTATCCATTGGTCATCTTTACCTGGATTTTCTATGGGTACCTAAAGCTCTTTTCCCCCTAAACCTGCCCCTCTTCCAAACCCCTCTAATTCTGTCTATGCAAGGAGGCAGCACGAGAGAAGAATTAGACTTGGAGTCAGAAGAAATCTGGGTTTAAAGTCAGCATCCAGCACTTACTAACTATATGAGCATAGGCAGCTCACTTTACCTCGCAACCTAAATTTCCTTATCTATAAAATTGGAATTAATAATAGTTGTAGTATCTACTTCCTAGGGTTGAAAATACTTTGTAAACCTTAAAAAGCTATGTAAAAGTTTATTGTTATTATTATTGATAGCATCACCATCATTCAGGCCCAAAACTTTAGGCCATTTTGTACTTGTCTTCTTCCCTCCACACTCACTGAGTTGCCAAGTACTACTGATTTTGTTTCTCAATAGTTTTCACATTTGTCCTCTTCTTTTCCACTGACTTTGCCACCAGGCCCTCCCCCTCTCTTGCCTGTGTTAACTGTAATAACCTCCTAACTACTTAAGAAGGTTAAAATAGGGAAATTGTCTCCAGTTTCTCCCTTCTCTTAACCATCCATCTAATACCTGCCAAAATAATTTTAATGTACAAGTCTTATCATATCACTCCTCTGCTCAAAAACTTTTATTAGCTTCCTCCTAAACCATAGATTCATAGAATCTCAGAATTTGAAAGAAATTCAGCAGCCATTTAATCTAGTCCAGCCTATATCTGAACAGGAATGATCTCTACAACAATCCTCACAAGTGTTCATCCATCCTCCATTTGAAGACTCCCAACAACAAAGAACTCACTACCTCCTGAGGCAGCTCATTCCACTTTTGGATTACTCTAATCTTTAGCAAGTTTTTCCTTACCTAATGCCTAAATCTGTCTAGATGAAATTTCTATCAGTTTTTCTTCATCCTATCCTCTGTGGCTAAGCAGAGCAAATCTGATTTCTGCTCTACATCAGGCCATTATGTACCTGAAGACAGCTTACTTGTTTTGAGTCTTTCCATCTCCAGGCTAAATCTCCAGTTCCTTCAGATGATCCTTACTTATCCTTATATGGCTTGGTCTCCTGTCTTCTTGCCATCCTATTTATTTTCTTCTTCATGGGGTCCAGTTTGTTTATGTCGTTTATAAAATGTGACTCCCAAAACTGAATACAATACTAGATGTTGTCTGAACTGGGCAATTCTCAGTGTGACTATCACTTCTTTTGTTTTAGACATATACTGTGTCTTAAATAAACCTAAAATTGCATTCTTTTTATGAATGCCAGGTCACATTGTTGATTCATGTTTTCCTGTTGTACTTAGAGTCACTACAATCCCAAATCTTTTTCATATAAGCTATTTTCTAAACAAGTCCTCCCCATCTGTTTTTGTGAAGCTGATTTTTAGAACCCTAGTATCAAGCTTACATTTTATCTTAGATTTGACTTATACAGCACACTTACCAAGACCTTTTTGAAAGCTGATTCTGTCATCCAGGGTGTTAATTATCCCTTCCATCTCCTTACAGTCTGAAAATTTGATAAATATATCATCTATCCCTTCATCAAAGCCAATAATTTTTAAAAAGGCTGAATAGCAGAAGGCCAAGGGCAGGTCCCTGGGGCCCTTCACTGGAGACCTTCCTTCATTTTATAACTGACCCATTAATGATATCCTTAGCCCAGTCAGTCAACCAGATCTGAATGAACCTAGCCCACACCCTCATACCTTGTCTACAAGGATAGCATACGAGATTTTGTCAAATGGTTTTCTGGGAAATCTAGGTACACTATATCTACAGTGTTTCATAATGCTATCAAAAAAGGAAATAGCATGAACTGTTCTCAATCGAAACATGCTAGCTTATACTAATGACTGCTTCCCTTTTGAAACTTTCACAAACCATCTTTTTGTTGCTCTAGAATTTTGCCAGGAATCAAAGTCAAACTGGCTAATCTATAGTCTGCATACTCCAATGATTTCCCTCTTGTGAAAATTTGGGCATTCTCCTTTAGTCTTATGGCCCTTTTCCCCTTTTTTGTTACAGAATATTCAGGTCCACAGAAATTGTATCCAGCAGTTCTTAATAATGCTCAGTCTAGAATGATGTTCCTTTTTTCTTGCTGCATATCCTTACTTTCAGCTTCATGAGAACAATTTTTGTTCCATCCTTCTTAATTGAAAGACCATTATCCTTAGAAGATAAAACACAAGCAAGTCACCTTGTGTCTTCTAACTTAATTCTTTTTTTCCCCCAATATATTTTTATTTATTTCACTAAATGTTTCTTAGTTACATGTAAAAATCTTTAACATTCATTTAAAAATATTTTGAGTTCCAAATTCTCTCGCTCCCTTGTCGCCTCCTTGAGAAGGCAAGCAATTTGATATAGATTAAACTTGCGAAGTTGTGCAAAACATGTTTCCATATTAGCCATGTTGCAAAAGAAAACACAGACCCCAAAAAAACTCACAAAAAATAAAGTTAAAAGTATGCTTTTATCTGCATCAGATTCCATCAGTTCTTTTTCTGGAGGTAGATACCATTTTTCATCATAAGTCCTTTGGAATTGTTTTGGATCATTGTATTGATCAGAATAGCTAAGTCATTCACAAGTGATTATCATTACAATATTGCTGTTACTGTGTATAGCATTCTCCTGGTTCTGCTCACTTCATTTTGCATCAGTTTATATAGGTCTTCCCAGGTTTTTCTGAAACCATCCTGCTTGTCATTTCTTATAGCACAATAGTATTCCAACACAATCATATACCACAACTTGTTCAGCCATTCCCCAGTTGATGGGCATTTCTTTGCCACCACAAAAAGAGCTGCTATAAATATTTTTGTACATATAGGTCCTTTTCCTTTTTCTTTGATCTCTTTGGGATACAGATCTAGTAGTGATATTGCTGGGTCAAAGGGTATGCATAGTTTTAGAGCTCTTTGGCTATAGTTCCAAATTGCTCTCCAGAATGGTTGGATCAGTTCACAACTCCACCAACAGTGCATTAGTGCCCCAGTTTTCCCACATCCCCTCCAACATTTATTATTTTCTGTCATATTAGCCAATCTGATAGGTGTGAGGTATTGTTTTAATTTGCATTTCTCTAATCAATAATTATTTAGAGAATTTTCTCATGTAATTCTCATATAACTATAAATAACTGATGTCTTCTTCTGAAAATTGCCTGTTTGTTCCTTTGACCATTTAACAATTAGGGAATGACTTATATTCTTATAAATTTGACTTAGTTCTTCTTTGTATTTGATAAATGAGGCCTTTTCAGAGAAACTTGCCATAAGTTTGTTTTTTGTTTTTGTTTTTGTTTTTTTTTTTGCAGTTTCCTGCTTTCCTTCTTATCTTGGCAGCATTGGTTTTATTTGTGTAAAACCTTTTTAATTTAATGTAATCACAATTATCCATTTCATAACCCATATATTCTCTAATTCTTGTTTGGTCATAAATTCTTCCCTTGTCCATAGATCTGACAGGTAAAATTATCCATACTTCCCTACCTTGATTATGATATCTCCTTTTATATCTAAGTCATCTACCCATTTTGACCTTATTTTGGCATTCAGTGTGAGATGTGGGTCTATACCTAGTTTCTGCCAAACTACTTTTCAGTAAAATAGTAAGTACTTATCCTAAAAGCTTGGATTTTTGAGTTTATCAAACACTAGATTACTATGGTCTTTTACTACTGATTTATTACTCTATTTCTTAACCAGTACCAAATTGTTTCAATGATTACAACTTATAATACAGTTTGAGATCTGGTACAGATAGGTCACCTTCCTTCACATTTTTTTCATTGATTTCCTTGATATGCTTGACCTTTTGTTCTTCCAGATGAATTTTGTTATTTTTCTAGCTCTATAAAATAATTTTTTTCACAGTTTAGTATGGCACCAAATAAATAAATTAATTTAGGTAGAATTGTGATCTTTATTATATTGGCTCAGCCTAGCCTTGCGCAATTAATATTTCTCCAATTGTTTGGATCTGACTTTGTGTGAAACATGTTTTGTAATTGTGTTCATATAATTTCTGGTTTGGTCTTAGCAGGTAGACTATTCTAATTCCTTCAATTTCTTTTTGTTTTCTTATTGCTACAGTGTTAATGGGCATCCATGCTTCACATTTGATCTTATTGGGAAGTCTTCTAGCTTTTCCCCATTACAGATAATGCTTGCTGATGGTTTTAGATAAATACTACTTATCATTTTAAGGAATGCTTCCTTTATTCCTATGCTCTCTAATGTTTTCATAGGAATGAGTGTTATATTTTTTCCTTTTTTTTTTTTCTTAAAGGTAATTGGGGTTAAATGACTTGCCCAGGGTCACATAGCTAGTAAGTGTCAAGTGCTTGGTCTGAGATCAGATTTGAACTCGGGTCCTCCTGACTTCAGGGCTGGTGCTCTATCCACTGCGCCACCTAGCTGCCCCATGAGTGTTATATTTTGTCAAAAGCTTTTTCTTTATTGAGATAATCATGTTATTTTTGTTATTGACATGGTTGTTTATGTTTATAGTTTTCCTAAGATTGCGACAACCCTGCATTCCTAGTACAAATCCCACTTGATCATAATGTATGATCTTTGTGATATAGTGCTGTGATCTCCTTGCTAGTATTTTATTTAAAAATTTTGCATCAATATTTATTAGGGAAATTGGTCTACAGTTTTCTTTCCTTGTTTTCACTGTTCCTGTTTTTGATATCAGCACCACATTTGTGTCATTTAAGTAATTTGATAGGACTCTTTCTTTGCATATTTTTCCAAATAGTTTATATAGTATTGGAGTTAATCTTTAAAAATTTGGTAAAATTCACTTGTGAATACATTTGGTTCTGGGAATTTTTTCTTAGGAAGCTCATTTATGACTTGTTCAATTTCTTTTTCTAAGCTGGGGTTATACCGTTCTATTTCTTCTTCTGTTAGTCTGAATAACATATTTTTGTAAATATAGATTGTTAGATTTATTGACATATAATTAGGCAATTTACCTCCTAATAATTGCTTTAATTTCATCTTCACTGATGGTGAATTTACCCTTTTCATTTTTGATACAGGAAACTTGGTTTTCTTCTTTCTTTTTTCAGTCAAATTAACTAGTTTATCTATTTTATTTTTTCTCATAAAATCAGCTCCTAGTTTTATTTATTACTTCAGTGCTTTTCTTTCAATTTTATTAATCTCTCCTTTGATTATCAAGATTTCCAGTTTGGTATTTAAATGGGGATTTTTAATTTATTCTTTTTCTAGTTTTTTTTTAATTGCATGCCTATTTCATTAATCTGCTCTTCCTCCATTTTATTGCTGTAAGCACTTAGAGATATAAATTTTCCCCTGAGTACTGCTTTGGCTATATCCTATAAATTTTGGTGTGTTATCTCATTGTTATTTTCTTTGATTAAATTATTGATTGTTTCTATGATTTCTTCTTTGAGCCCAATTAATCTTTAATCTATGCTTCCATGCTTTATAAAATATAATTTTGCAGCATTATGGTTTGAAAAGGATGCATTTAATATTTCTGCTTTTTTGTATTTGGTTGTGAAGTTTTTATGGCCTAATACGTGGGCATTTTTTTTGAAAGTGCCATGGACAGCTGAGAAAAGGGCATACTTCCTATTTTTATTCAATTTTTTCTAGAGGTCTCCCATATCTAACTTTTCTAAAATTCTATTAATCTTCTTAACTTCTTTCTTGCTTATTTTATGGTTAGATTTATTTACTTCTGAGATAGGAAAGTTGAGGTCCTCTACTAATATAGTTTTAAAGTCTATTTCTTCCTATAACTCATGTAATTTTTCCTTTAAGAATGTAGGTGCTATGACATTCAGTGCTTGTATGTTTAGTATTGATATACTTCATTGTCTATGGTACGTTTTACCAAAATGTAATTTCCCTGCTTATTTCTTTTAATTAGGTCTGTTTTTGCTTTTGCTTTGTCTGAGGTCATGATTTCTACCCCTGCTTTATTTATTTATTTTATTAACCTCAACTGAGGCATAATAGATTCTGCTCCAGCCTCTTATTTTTATACTGTATATATCTCTGTTTCAAGTGTGTTTCTTGTAAACAACATATTGTTGGATTCCGGTTTTTAATCCATTCTGTTATCTGTTTCCATTTTATTTATTTATTTATTTTTGCTTTTTGGTGAGGCAATTGGGGTTAAGTAACTTGCCCAGGGTCGCACAGCTAGTAAGTGTCAAGTGTCTGAGGCTGGATTTGAACTCAGGTCCTCCTGATTCCAAGGCCAGAGCTCTATCCACTGTGCCACCTAGCTGCCTCATTTCTTTTTCTTTTTCTTTTTCTGTCTGTTTTTCTTTTTTTTTTGTGAGACAATTGCCCAGAGTCACACAGTTAGCGAGTGTTAAGTGTCTTCTGTGGCCAGATTTGGACTCAGGTCCTCCTGACTTCAGGGCTAGTGTTTTATCCACTGCTCCATCTAGCTGCCCCTCCATTTTATTTATGGCTGAGTTCATCTCATTCACATTCTCAGTTATGATTAGTAATTGTGTGTTTCCCTCCATCTTATTTTTTCCTTGTTTATCCTCCTGTCTCTTTTTTCCCCTCTCCTCAAAAGTCTGTTTTGCTTCTTACCACTGTCTTCCTTAATCTCTCCTTCCCTTTTCTTATCACCTTCCCTTCCTATTTTCCTATAGGGTAAGATAGATTTCCATACTTAACAGTGTTTATGTTATTCTCTCTTTAATTAAATTCTGATGAGAGTAAGGTATTTTAATTCTTGATAGATTTCTCCTCCTTTTGGACTGACTTGTCCTATAGCATTTTAAAAAGTAGGACTCTACCTATCCTTTCTCTGAACCCTCTGATAGATGCTCATTTGCATTGGCCACTTTATAATATTTTACCCTGTTGGCTGCCTTCTACTCCTAGCTCTCTCTCCTTTAGTAGTTTTAATAGCTTTAAATAATGTTAAGACTTTTGGGACACTTTGCATATAGTTGATATAAATAGGCTATAGAACATTACCAACATGTGACATATGACCAACAAAACAACATGACATATAGAGTAATTAGAAGAAAATTCCATGTCCAAATGTTCTCCCTTCTCAACTCCATCTCCTGGTTTTCTTGGCCTCCTTCAAGTCCCAACTAAAGTTTCATCCTCTATAAGAAGATTTTCGCAACCTGTCTTAATTCTAGCACTTTCCCTCTTTTAATTTTTTCCTATTTTTCTTCTATGTAGCTTGTTTGTACATAGTTGTTTTCTTCTTGTCTCCCCTATTAGATTGTGAGCTCCTTGAGGACAGGGAGTAGCTTTGGTGTTTCATAGGATCTCCAGTGCTTTGCACAGTTCGTGGCACATAGTAGACACTTAATAAATGTTTATTGACTGACTGACAGAACAAAAGGAAAGCCTTCTGCATATTGTGCATATACTCTGTGGGAAATTTATGGAAAGTTAGGAAAAGAATCACAGGAAGTGAAAAGGTACGGATGGGTATGTAATCTATTGGCTGTGGAGGGAAGGAAACAAGTACCTACTTTGTGCCAGGCACTGTGCTAAATACTTTACATATATTATCTAATTTGATCCTCACAACAACCCTGTAAGTAGGTGCTCTTGTCCCCATTTTACAGTTGAGGAAACTGAGACAAATAGGGGTTAAGTGACTTGCCCAAGGTCACACAGCACGTAAATGTCTGAGGTCACATTTGAACTCAGGTCCTCTTGCCTTCATAGGCCCAGGGACTCTATCCACTGTACCACCTACCTACCTGCCTGTATCCATGACATCATGAATCCATTGAAGTATAAAGCATCTCTAGCTCCCAACACAGTGCCTCGGGTATAATAGACTCTTGATAAAAGTTTACCGGATTGAATTACTGTGTGCACCCCAAGGAAGAATCTTTGAAGGATAAGAGCTCAACCAAAGCGTAGTGGAGAGATGTATGGCATGGATAAATAGGCTGCAGCGTGTTACTCACAGTAAACTGCATGCAAGATGCAATGAACAAGAGAAAGGAAGCAGAGCATCATGAAACCAGAACGAGAGAGAACAGATGGACAGCCAGCATGATGTGACGCACCAGTATCCACACATCAAGACCTAAGCACTATGTAAATGAAGCTGATAATAATGACCACGTGCTTTGTCTTCCCAACCAGGAGTTATCCCATCCTCGAGGATGGGAACTTTGTTTTTTATTTCTTTCTTGCCCTCCACCGTGCCCAGTACAGTGCTGGGCACATAGTAGATGCAACACAACAGATACCTGCTAATTGTTTACAACACTCAGTTGAACATTTTTCTTTTACTCTTACTGCATTTCAGTATTTTGTGGAGTGTCTGGCACTGGACTTGGCTCAGTAAAAACTCCAGTGTTCCCTCTCTGCTGTTTTGAAGTCAGGCAGGCATTTTAAGAAATGGCATTGATGATGTGTTGCAGAGCTGATTGTTGGACATGAAGGTAAAGGGAGGGGGCAGCTTGAACCTACAAACCGGTTGTAGAGGAGGAGGCAGAGGCAGAGAGTTTGATTCAATATAGGTGTGACTGCAGCTCATGAGTCAGCCTGCTTGTGTTGACCTCTGAGAGCAGAACTGAGACAGACTTATTTTTTTTTTAGTGCTGTCCTGCAGGAAAACAAGGATTAAGTGCCTCACATTGCTTATTTTGAGCTGTTGAAATTAGAAGTACAAACTATCCCCAGATATCTATTAACTATTCAGCTGCATTTATCAGCACAGCAACCCAAGATAGTTTTTTTCGAAAAATTATTATTAAATTTTCTTTTTCTGTTACAATGGTTTTGTTTTTCTTTTTTCTCCCCAAGCTAGTTTCCTAACAATGCTTTTCTCACATCTGCAATTTGCCCAGATAAGACAGAAAATATATGAAATAGTTCTTTTGGGGAGTACCAATTAATTTTGCTCCTAAAGCAGACCCTTTATATCAGTTAATTATTTCTTCTTCTCAGCAGTCATGATGTTATTGTTCAACCTGTCTTTTCCTTCTAGAACTTCTTTGTGCAATAGCATTAGTATAAAAGTTATTTCTAAGAAATTAATCCAACTCTACCTTAAAACTTACTAAGGAAGTGGTAGATCTAGTCAGGAAATAGATAATTTCTTAGTGGGGTGGGATAGGAGGGACAGACCCAAAAAGAGTATAAGAGCTATGGTTTTGTTACTGGCCCCATGTCTATAAATATATATTTATAATTTAAAATATGCATATAACAGAAAATATAGATGGTCTGCTTCATTATATATACATATGTCATTAGCATGGAATAACATATATAGCCAGCAACATTTATACAGCTAGTCAGCAAATATATATTACCTATGCACAATATATATTATATACATATTAACATACACACATATATATTCATATACATGTGTGTGTGTGTGTGTGTGTGTGTGTGTGCAACCAAGCAGGAGGAAGACAGTGACCTTGTTCCCAGGGCTTAATTTTGTTCTTACGCTTTTTCCCTTTTCCCATAGTTTGCATGAAAAATCAAAAAATTCTCTCTCTCTGTCTGTCTTCCCTCCATATATATATATATATATATATAAAATAATTAGCATCCAGTAATATATATACATATATATATAGCCAGCAGTATATATACAGCTAGCCAGCAAATGTGTGTATATTACATATACATTATATATATACATGCATACACACTGTGTGTGTGTGTGTGTGTGAGAGAGAGAGAGAGTATAGACATGGCGAGAATGCAGCCAAGCAGGAAGAAGACAATAACCTCATTCCTAGGGCTTAGGTTTCTTCTTGTGCTTTTTCTCTGTCCTATCATTTGTATGGAAAATCAAAAGCAATTTGGAGTTGAGAAACCTGGTGGCGAAAGGCTTGAATCCAGAGAGCCCTAGGCAACGTTTTTTGAAGCGTGGACTCTAAACTGATGCTGACTGTGTGCAATTTAGCAATTGGACAGGAAGCAGGGAGCTAAGAGGAATTTCTAACCTTAAGTCAGAGGGAAGAGGCTGTAGTAGATATAGAACAGGCCTCTCAAGAACGTCCTAGGTTTAAGTCCTGCCTCTGACAACTGCTGGCTATTGTGATACTAGGCAAGTTGCTTAAACCTTTCAGTTCCCCTAGGCAATTCTTTAACAGTATAAGTGGCACAACAGTTTCAAACACACATGAAATAAAAGATCCAGTCTCCCCTCCCCACCCCCGGACCAAAAAAAAGCCCGGAATGAGTCTTGATAGAGGCTAAAAATAGATTTAAGCCTATAGTCCCTAGTTAGCTGGGACTGTTCTGTATTTCAAAGAGTTCGACTCCTGAAAACCCTCTAATATAGCCAAGTGGTTCAAAATAGACAGATATTTTTACAGAATATCTCATGACTGGGTATGTGAGGGCTCCACTTTTCTAAAAGAGCCGCATCAAAAGATCTTTGGGCTCCAATCTAAAAGAGGGACATGGCAGCACCTATTCTTCCTCTTAGTGGGCTGGTAAGTCAGCTAAAGATTCCATTTGAAGTCAGGACCCGGGAGCAAAGAATTTCTGAAACCTTGTGCCCATTCCTACCAGAAGTCTTACCTGGCAGCAGTTAGTAGTGACCTCAGGAGCAGTGGAACACCATCAATCAGTGGCCACGTGAGGCCAGCAGAGAACAACTGACCAAGTCTACATGCCATACAGAGACTACATCCTACCCAGCAGGGACTGTAGATCATGAGGGTGGGGAAGAGGGTAGGGAAGGGATAGGGAGGAACAGGGTAATAACATCACTGGAATAACTTAATGGCCCCACAACATCAAGAGTATGAGTTAGCCTTCTTTATGTATGTTCTGTCACATTGTTTTTTCTATGTGTATGTCCCTCCACATGTGTTCCTTACCTAGGTTCTCTCTCCTGTGGAAGCATGTGAAAAAGCTTGTTTTTAATTTCTCTAGCAATATTATGAAACAATATCTATGCCCTTAAAAAAAAACCATGAAAACCCTTTTCAGAGTTCCCTGTGTGAAACTGAAGTAGGTTGAGGGCAAAAGGATTTTTTTTTTTAATTTTTGGTGAGGCAATCAGGGTTAAGTGACTTGCCCAGGGTCACATAGCTAGTAAGTGCTGGGTGTCTGAGGTCGGATTTGAACTCAGTTCCTCCTGACTCTAAGACCAGAGCTCTATCCACTGCACCACCTAGCTGCCCCAGACAAAAAGATTTTCTTAGAAAAATGGATCAAAGTTGGTAACGAAAACTTAGATCAATGAGTACCTCTTGCCTTATCCACCCTTAAAGTGTTCAACCCCTCTAATGGCAGTCTCCTCCCTGCCTCAAGTCTCTTCCTACTGTAATCCATTCTCCATACAACTGACAAAGTCAACCAGTTAATCAATCTGTCAATAAGCATTTATTAAATGCTTACTACATGCTGAACTGTACTAAGTACTGGGGATACAAAGAAAGGCAAAAACAATATGTGTCCTCAAGGAGCTGACTTTCTAATGAAAACAACAACTTCAGACTACTATGTACATACATAGATATATGGTGGTACGTATAAGAGATAGATAGATTGATTGATTTATTGATTGATTAACCCACACAAAGTAGATGGAAGGTAATCTCAGAAGGAAAGTACCAACAGGGAGAGGGGGAAGGAGGGGACCAGGAAAGCCATATAATGAATTCCTCTCCTAAGTTCCTGCCTTATACTGTTGAATCTACACTATGTCTTAAATTCATCAATTGTCTGTGGAGTACCTAGTCTCTTTAATCACTGCGTCAGAGGCTGTTAAGGATACAAAGATGAATGAGTCATTTCTTGTCTTTGAGAAACTCCCCCATATGAACACACCCAATGAAGATTCCCTCAACTATCTGTGTTTTAGTAGATAATTTCTGAGAACTGCCTGAA
This sequence comes from Vombatus ursinus, assembly GCF_900497805.2. Lineage (NCBI taxonomy): Eukaryota > Metazoa > Chordata > Mammalia > Diprotodontia > Vombatidae > Vombatus > Vombatus ursinus. The sequence goes on along the minus strand of NW_020954723.1, from coordinate 3,967,351 downwards.
GCACAGAGGGGTTGAATGATTTGCCCAGGGTCACATACCTCATAAATGTAAGAGATGGAATTTGAAGCCAGATCTTCATAACTCCTAGGCCAACATTCCTTCCACTAGCTATGGGACCCATAGGGGCATGAATATAATAATAATAAAAGATAGAATGTGATGTGTCATAAAAGAGAAACAAACAACATGCTTTGGAAGTTCAGAGTAGGGAGAAGTCACTTCTGGCAAGGGAAACAGAAAAGGGATTTGTGGGGCAGGTCCTGAGACAATGGTAGTGTTTTTGACATGAGCGCTCCTTCAGACCTTCAGTTCCTAGACACCATATGTGTTTTAATAGCAGTATTCTGGAGACATCTGTGCTGTCACACACCAAGAGGGGGTTGTGGTGTAGTGGATAGACCTGCTTTGTCCAATTCCACTTATTCCCGTAATGACTGTGTGGTGCTGGGCCATTTACTTAACTTTTCAATTCCCCCAGGCAGCCTCACTTAGAGAGATTTGTAGAGAAGTTACTTATCTGTATAGGTAAAATTTTCTTCACTGTGACTTGCCTATACTAATGAAATCAGAGGTGGAGTTAAAAAAAAAAAAAAGAAAATCTGGAGGGAATACACATTAGAGTGATGGTGACTTTATGTGATGTAGTGGGCCAATGGAAAATGAAAGATTCATAGCTTGCCAAAGTTAAAAAGGATCTTAGAAGTCATCTAGTCCAACTCCATCATTTTACAGAAAAGGAAACTGAACCCCAGAGAAGTTGCTTACCTATGATTACACAGTAAGCGCTAGAGCTCAGTCTCTCACTTCAAAGTATAGTGGTACTCTTTCAATTAACCTCACTGATACTTGGGGAGTAGGTGGACCCTTGTCATGTCTGTCAAGTTATAACACCTATGTGGAAGAAGAGATGGCAGTTGAAAGGGAAAAATTTCTACTATTGACATAACCATAGAAGCAAAGAAGTTCAGAACTGAATGGGAGTTCACCTCCCTAATTCAACAAACAAACATTGGTGGCCTTAGAGAAAACACTTTTAGTGGAACACTGGGAACAGAAACCAAATTCGAGTGGACTGGAGAGTGAGAGACTGATGAAGAAGTAGAGGCAACAAGGGCAGGCTACTCTTTCTTGGTATTAGACAACGAGGGGAGGAAAGCGATGGTATGTATGGCAGCTCTAAGGTGGGGAGGGAGATATGGCAAGGTTCAGACAAAGTTATTTTCGAGACAGGGAAAATCTAAGCATATTTGTAGGCAAAAGGAAAGGAGATAGTGGGAAGGGAGAAATTGAAGATGAAGGAGATAAATGGGTGGAGCTTGGTCCATCAGATGTTAAGAAGGATGGGACCAAAGCCACAGATAGAGAGGTGAGCCTTGAAGAAGAGGGACGCTTCTTTCTCCTTCTCCCCCCAGAAATTCCTTGGTTTTCACTTTGCTCTCATTTCTTCAGAAATGTGTTCATTTCTATATTTTGCCTTTCTGTATCTTTCTGTAAGATTTGCCCAAAACAGAGTGAGACATTAAAGTCTCCTGCCATTATTGCATTGCTGTCTATGTCTTTTTGTAATTCAGTTAATTTTTCCTTTGTGAATTGTTACTAAGGTATTTGAAGCATATAAAATTAACATTGGTATTGTTTAATTGCCTATAGTTCCTCTTAGCATAGTTTCTTGTTTATCTTTTTATATTTTAAATGTTTGTTTTTGCTTTGTCTGATGTCATGATTACAAGTCTTGATTTTTTTTTTTTTGGATTCACCTGATGCATAGTAAAATTTTGCCCTTCATTTTTATGCTGTGTATGTCTTAGTTTTTCCAGGTGCGTTTCTTGTAAGCAACGGATTGTAGTATTTTGTTTTCTTACATAATCTGTCATTTTTTTTTCATTTTATTGTGTTGCTTAACCCATTCACATGTAAAATTATGAGAGTTAGATTTGTGTTTTCTGTCATTTGCCTCTAAATTTTTTTTTTCTGAATAAGGATATTTTTCTCCTTTCTTCTGTAAAGGTAGTACTATTTTTTTCAGGTATTTTTGCCTAATCTACTTTTAAAGAAATGCTTTTTCTTAATTTACTTATTTATTTCTTCTTTAGTTTCTGTATTTTTCATGGAATTTAAGCTTCCAGGGTACCTATTTTGAGTCTCTTCTAAATGATTTCTACTTTGGCTTATCGATCTTGCTTTTTCTGTTTACCTCACTCTTAAAAACAGCAATTTCTGTAGGAGAATAGAGACAATACAAGTATTGCCCCATGGTAAGGATTTTCCTGTATCTCAGATTGTACATTTCATTACTACATCTTGTCTTCCATTTTATTTTCCATGAAGTCTCCTCTTTGGGGGTATGACCTCCCATTCTTCTGGATATCAGTTGCCCCTGGAAGCTCCAATTTCCCTTCCCTAGTCAACATGCTGTTCATGGAGGTGCAATATTCTCTCAGAGGTTTGGTTTCTCTAAGAACTAAATCACTGCAGATGATACCCATTGTAAAGTCCCCATCTACCACTATAGGGATCCCATGCACACATTCCTCAGTGGGACCCCCTTCCACCACTGAATCAAGATTCTCTCCTTCTCTTTCCCATTTCAATCCCTCCCTATGCCATCTCACCCATTCTCCTATAGGACCTCTTCTTCCTGAGATACAACAGGATTTGTTTCCCCTTTAAGGTTGACCATTTACTTGATTAGGGCACTTCACACATTCCTTTTTATCTTCTTCCTCCACTCTCCCCTTTTATGTACCCTCCCATTCTGCAATTTAGGCACACAAAAAAACATTGACTCTCTTGTAGGAACAGGCCTATAATGTTTCAGGCCTGTTTCTCTGCCATCATTTCTTTCATTTGTCCACTTTCACTCTTGTTTCCCTCTGTACTTTTAGAAAGAAATCTCTTAACACTCCATCTTTTTTTTTGTTTGTTGTTGTGTTTAACTCCATAGATGTCTTTCTCTTTCTAGTTCTCCCCTCCCTCACCTTATTTCTGGTGTAATCACCTGTGCTTTCCTTGGTTGTTATACCTGTTTACTTATTTCACATTTCTGTTGTCTGGGGTGTTTGCAAAGCAAACAATCTGCTCCAGTTGGGTGCTTTTTTTTTTTGGTAGGAATGCTTCAAATGCTTCTTTTATTGAATATTCATCTTTTTAATTGGTGATTAGACTCTGATTTACAGTGTATGTCACTTTGGATTGCATCTTAAGTTTTTTGCCTTTTCATAACACATTATTCCATTCCCCTCTGCAGATTCTCCGTAAGGTTCTTGGTGTCTGAGACCACAGAGATAGCTAAAATTTATCACTCATGCATAATTTCTATTTTTGAGAGCTTTGAGAAACTGTAAGAACTAGGCAGAAATGATTAGTCTATTATACTGGTTATATGACATGAAAGAAGCAGCATTTACTTTTTATATATTTGTTCTTATTAACTGTGTACCTATTATTTATAACCCTAGTGGAATTAAGCACCTTGAGGACAGGGACTGTTTTCATTTTTGTTTTTGTATCCTTAGCAACTATCATAGTGCCTAACCCATAGTAGGTGTTTAGTGAAAACTTGATAAAATTAATCAAAGACAGAAGTCTTGAGTTATAAAGGAAGCTCACCTCATATGGCCTCATTTCAGTGAGGAAGAAAGCAAGGTCATTACTGCTGAGACTGGCAGGTTGGTGGGTTGTGGTTTGGGAGTTTGAGGAGAGTGGATGAAGAAATAGAAGCCTTGAAAGGTTTGGGTTTTGCCCAATTTCATTTGGAGAAATCCACAGAGCCAGGGCTAAAATATAGGCCTCTGTTCCTAGTCTAGGATTCTTTTCACTGTGTCACATTTCTTCTCATTTCTCCATGGGGGTCAAACCCACTCTCTAGGCATAATTGTCCAGAAACTACAGCTTTAACCATAGAAGTTTGTCTGTTTATTTGTTTGTTTTTCAGCAGAAAATACTTAGGAACCACTACCCAGTTCTTTGTGATGGGGCAGCTAGGTAGTGCATTTCAGCCTTCAGTCAGAAACACCTGAGTTTAAATCCAACTTCGGACACTTACTAGCTATGTGACACTGGGCAAGTCACTTAACCTCTGTTTGCCTCCATTTCCTCATCTGTAAAATGGGGATAATAAAAGCATCTTCCTCCCAAGGTTGTTGTGAGAGTCAAATGAGATATAAATTGTAAAGTGCTTAGCATAGGACCTGGCACATACTAAGTGCTATATAAATGTTAGTTATTATTTTCTGCCCTTGAAATATTCTGACTCCACACCCATATTAATTCTACTGTTGAGAAGGTACTCCTTTACTCTACATTCTTTCCTCATCAAGAATTTAGGTTACATATTCAGCCTGAGGGTAATCTCTAATTACTGACTTCTGTTAACATACATGAACTCTTTCTCCCTGACCCACCAAAATCAGATCGGCATATCTAGCTGGGGGTAGGGGAAGGAGTCTCAGTGAATTTCAGGATAATATTTCACTACCATAATGTTGAGCACATTTAGTAAATTACTAGTGACCTGAAGCATGGCAACTAGGAAACTATTTCAGAGATTACATGATGTGCTTATGGGCTTCTACATTTGTTTTTTGTAAATATCATTATCTTTTCTGATGATCACATTTAGCCATTACAACTGCCAGTAAGGCTGGATTGTCAGAATTCCTTCTTCATCTACCTCAGCTTTTTAAAAAAATCTCAGCCATCCTTCAGTTATCCATGGTAGGGATTCTCTCATTTTTTTCTCTGTATCTCCAGCACCTAGAACAGTGCTTGCCCCATACATAAAGGGTCCTTAACAAATGCTTTTCAATTAATTTATTGATTGATTGGTTAAGGCTCAGATCAAATACCATCTACACTAAGCCTTTCTCTCCCTCCTCTGAATTCTCCCAGCACTGAGCACAGTGCCTGGCACATAGGAAGTGATTAATAAATGTTGATTAATTGATTGATTGAACTCAAATAGTAATTTTGTTGATATCACTCAGATAGCACTTAATACATGTAGCCTTGTAAGAGATAACCTCGTTGTATCTATACCCACTAAACTGTAATCTTCTTGAGAGCCAGGACTGTGTCTTATTTATCTTTGTATTTCCCCCTAGTGCTAAGTACATGGCCTCAAATATAATTAAGTGAACAGTAAACATTTGTTGAAAGAGAGGTGAATGAATGTCATCGTCAAAAATGTAAAAAACAAAGAAAAAACTAAGAGAAAGATTCCCATTGTGTTATAGTTGGGAAGAACACTAAATAGAGGAATCAATAGGCTTGGATTTGAGTTGCATTTCTGTCATTACCTTTCTGAATGACCTTGGACAGATGCCTTTTCCTCTCTATCCTCACTTCCCTCGAGGCATGGACTAAATGAATTTTAGTCGGTTCCATTTCTAACTTTTTTTTATTTTATAATTTCAGGTAATGTATCACTATAAGCTAAGCATAAAAAATCCCAATTCTATTCCATCTGCATTGTTTAAGACATAAAAAAATTTGGATTTGAGATTCTGTGTTGCAGAGAAGGATAGACAGAAGAAAAGGAAATTGAGAGCAAAGGAAAGGAGAGCTTTTATAAAACAGGTATAAGAACAAGACAAAAAAAATCACCTTGCCATCCATCCTCCCAAATATGATCAGACATAAATTCATGTTTCCTTCTGACCTAGATTTTAAAGGTAATGTATTTAAAATATTGTAACTTTTAAAAGTGATCAGCATATCCTACGCATAGATATGTCATCCCAGGCAGCACATTGGTAAATGCTTTTGCTGGTGGGTGTGAGGGTTTTTTTTTCTTTTGGTGGAATGGGAGGTGGATATTTGGTGGAGGACAGGTTGTGATTTTTTTTTTTATGTGAGTTCATCTTTATCCTTTCTAGAAAGTAATCTCAGCACTTTTGAGGGGGAAGACTTTATGAAGGGCCTTGGATATCCGGAAGGAAGTCAAAATAGGTGTTAGTTTTAAGATGCATGAAAGATTCTTAGTTCTTGTCCTGTGTTAAGGAAAGTCATTGAGTCTATCCCAACATTGATTCTATATATAACTCCACTGTGACATGGATCACAGAATTTAGAGCTGGAAGGGATCTCAGAGAATATCTAGTCCAACCTATCTTATCCAATGTTCCTTCTAGTGTTGCTAATTGTAACCCACTCATTTCTCCCTGCCCATCTGGTATAATTCTGGTCTATATCTTTCCAAAAGCTTTCCATTGAGAAGCTACCTATATACTAAAGCTTCTCTTTGTTTTCTGCAGACGTGGCAAGTATCTCTGGCTGTCCCACTGTCTTCTCTTGTTCTTGCCTTGTGATCAGCATGTCTTCAATAGGCAGAGCATTTATTAAGTACTTACTACATGCCAGGCACTGTAATAAAAGGAAAAAGTGAGCATGAATGGCCTTGGTACTTCCTGAAGATTATATTCTAATGGGGTAATATAATATGCATCCAATTAGTAAATACATAGTTAAATAAGGCTGCTGGAGAGGAGGTGGAAAAGTCTAGAAAGTCAGTGGAGGAACAGGGAGTGAAGTGACCATGGATGGCCTGGGTACTTCATAAAGTTTTCATTCTGATGGGGCAATACAACATGTATCTGAGTAAGTAAGTACTGATAAATACAAAGCCTGAAGTCAAGAAGACTCATCTTTGTGAGTTCAAATCTAGCCTCAGACAGTTATTGGCTATGTGATCCTGGGTAAGTCACTTAGCCCTGTTTGCCTCAGTTTCCTCATCTTCAATTGAGCTGGAGAAGGAGTAAAATGAGCTGGAGAAGGAAATGGCAAACCAATCCAATGTCTTTGCCAAGAAAACCCCAAATAGGGTCATGAAAAATAAGGCACAACTGAAACGACCAAATAACAACAAAATATGAAGTATAAACATTGAAATACAAAATAATTTCGGAGCAAAGAATGTTAATAATTGAGAGAATCAGGAAAAGCTTTGTGCAGGAAATGGCTCCTGAGCTATTCTTTTAAGGAATCTGAGGGACTCTTTGGGATGGGTCAAGAGGAAGTGCATTGCAGACAGGGGAGACCACTTATGCAAAGACACAGAGATGAGAGATGGAATGTTATGTATAGGAAACAGCTTCATCCTAAAACAGAGGATTTATAAAAAGGAATAATATGAAAATTAGACTAGAAATATAGGTAGATGGAAGTTAGTTTGTGCAAGGCTTTAAATAATAATCTAGTAATTTTGTATTTCATCCGTGGGTGCCATTGAAGAATTGTGAAGGAAGGTGTTTTGTGTGACGTAGGCATATCTTTATCTTAGGAATATTAATTTGGCTGTTATGTGGTGGATAGATTACAGAGGAGAGAAGCAGAAGATGGAAACCAATTAGGAGAATATCCCGAAAGACAGGGCAGTACCATCATTATAAATAGGAAAGTTTAGATGAAGGATGGGATTGGGGAGAAACATATTGAGTTTTCTTTTTGAACGTGTTGACTTTGACATACCAAGGAGTCATCCAAGTGAAGTATAGAAATTGTGGTTGGATAAATAGTTTTGGGAGATACTGCATAGAATGATCACAAAACATGTAAGAACTGATGAGATCACCAAGGGAGAGAGTACAAAGAGAACAGAGAAGACCAAAACATGAGGGCATGCTCACTTTTAGTTAGTGGGTGGGAAGAGAAAGATGATCTAACAAAGAACACTGAAAAGCAACCATCAGAAGGTCAGGAAAAAGAAATGATGAGTAGGATGCTTTCAGAAAAACCTGGAAAGATTTACATGAACTGATGCAGATTGAAATGAGCAGAACCAAGAGAACATTGTATACTGTAACAGCAATATTGTACAGTGATCAACTGTGAATGACTTAGCTATTCTCATTAATGCAATGATCTAAGATTCATGATCTAAGGACTAATGATGAAAAATGCTATCCACCTCTGAGAAAGAATTGTGTCTGAATGCAGATCAAAGCATACTATTTTTCACTTTATTTGTGTATGTGTGTGTGTGTTTTTTCTTTTAGTCTGTTTTTTTTTCACAACATGACTAACATGGAAACATATTTTACATGTTTGAACATCTATAACCTATGTCAAATTGCTTGCCATCTTGGGGTAGGTGGAGAGAATTTGGAATTTAAATTTTTTAAATGAATGTTTGAAAGTGTTTTTACATATAATTAGGAAAATATTATTTAAAAAAAAAGATCAGGAGAGCCAAGAGAAGAGAGTCTAGCAAAATCCAAGGGAAGAAATCTGCCCAGGAGGGCAAAGACTCAGGGGGAAAAACCATTGGATTTAATAGTTAAGCAACAGTTAGTGTTGAGGGAGAGAGCCATTTGACTTGAATGATGGGGTCAAGAATCAGAAGGCAAGGGACTGAGAAATGAATTTGGAGGTGAGGAAATGGAGACAATGCATCCCTTTCTAGGAGTTTGGCTGAGAAAAGCAGGAAAGAAAACAGTGAAGGCTCAAGAAAATGTCAGGGCCATGGAAAGGATTTTTAAGGATAGTGAAGACCTATGTATGTTTGTGAGTAGTGGAGAAAGAGTGAGTGAATAAGGACAAAATGGAGCTGAGAGGGGAGGAAAAGGAATAGTAGAGAGGACAAGATCCTATAAGAGAAAGGGGAAGGGCTAAAGTGGAATAGTTTGTTTTGCTAAAGAGAAGGCTCACTTCTTCATCAGAATAGGTTGAGGAAGGTTGAGGCAGAAGGAGATAATGAGAAATAAGCGATTGCAGTCAGAGATATTTATTTCAAAATTCTGGATCATGAAGGTAAAATAGTTATGGATAATAGTCCAATCAAGGTTAAACAACCACTATGAGTGGCTGAGGTGGAGTGAAAATGGAGATTATAGTTTAGGAGATTATAGTCCTGATTAACTGAGAAGCCGGGGCATTCAAAGGGACATTGCCATCTGTGTTGAATCCTCAAATATGAGGGTAGGGTTGGACTGAACAGAAAGACTATGAGACAAGTACCAGACTTCTTGAGAAAGAAGGGAAGATGAAGATCTCAAAGTTTGTAAATGACAATGATTAGATGTAAGATGGGGTTATAAGAGTAGATGGAGTAAACCTCAAAGGAAGAGAGGTTACCAAGTAGTTGAGGTAAAAAGACAATCTGGAAGTAAGAATGAGGCCCATCTATTCCTCCTCCTGGTCTAGTGTTTTAATGGAACAGGCAAGATGGAACAATCAATTACTTGAGAGGGTGGCCAAGGAAACAGTGCCTTTTGGCCACTCTAATCAGGACTGCTGGTGTGTATCCATATTGTATCACTGAATAAAAGTGAAACCATATATATATATATATATACACACACACACACACACACATATATATATATACATACACACACACATATATATGTGTATATATATATATATATATACACATATACACACATACGTGGTGCTATTTCCGTCCTAAGTATCTTATTAGAGTGTGGATCTCAAAAATCTGAAGTACTGATCAGCCCCAGAGAGCTGTCCAAAGTGCTTATGTGTTGGCTAAGTGCTAGGAACTAAGTTTTACCATCCCCAAGTAGAATTTACATCCTAGTTTGAGAGACAGTATGAAGACATAAAATGTAAATAGTGTAATGGTTCTTTCAACTTCCATTAGCACCTTCTATCACTACCACCATGCAAATTTTCTTGAAGCTTTAATAAGGTCCCACAAGGCATCAAAAATAATGTGAGAAGGTTACAAATTGGTGGTCTTTGCTATCTTTCTTGATGTCGTGGCAAAGTCCTTGTCATTGCAGATTTTAAATACGGAGTAACAAAAATAAAGTACTGCTTTTAGAAACTTACTCAGGGAATTTAACATGGCATACAGAGTAAAGAAAGCCAGGCTTGGAAGCAGGAAGACCTGGAACACACTAGCTATGTGACCATGGGTCTATCACCCTCTCAATGCCTCAAACCAACTCTCTAAAACTATTTGAGTTACATGCAAATGATTGCTCTACATCAATGGTAGAAATCTTTGCATGGAGAATAGCCTACAAGATGAAATCACAGGTTCAGACCGAAGACCCTAAACAATTGATACAATATTATATAGGCTGGATTGACATAGGGATAGGGTTAGATAAAGTGTGAGGCAAGAGTGACTAGAGATGAAAGACTTGTCTAGCTAGAGATTGTAACAATTGATCATACTTGAGGTGATGAAAACCTGGACTAGTTAGGTGAATGAGAAAGAAAGAATAGCTATTCTCACATCGTATATCTCTGACTTCCTTTAAACCAGCTATAAAATTATTTTTTCCTCCCTTGAATATATAGCTGAATATACTTACTGTATGCCAGTTCCTTGCTTTTTTTCTGTTTTTAATATGGTTGATCTGTTCTAAACAGGAAGTGCTACCATGACAATGATATTATTTGTGGTTAAGAAATGTAGTTTTAAAAATCTTAGTCCTTAGTTCCTCATACAGAGAGAAGCTCAGCAGAATGTATTAAGCCTCTGCTTGGGTGGGTCCCTTGTTTCAATAGGGGTCTTTATGGGATCTGCTTGCTCATAAATACTGCCAGAAAAAGAGACTGTAATTTCTTCATTCCAAAGACAGGAGAGGAGGTTCCCCAACTCTCATGATCTAGGCTTTTAAGGAAAAGGAAGCTATCAACATGTAAGCCCCATGTTTGGTAGAAGACCTCTGATGGCTGCATTGTGAGCTAAGGAGTTGTTTCTGTTATAATGATTCACAAATGAATATGAGGTGACAGGATAAATTCCTCTGAACTTTGGTACCAAATTAGCCTTTTCTACTATTGTGGAGGCTCCTATTTTAGAGGAAAGGTAATATATTGGTAAATTATGTATATGTGCATATATATATAACATATATATACACACATATGCACATACACACATGTATATATATACACACACATATATACACATACACATATATGTATATATATTTACAGATACACACATACACATACTGCAACTACTTCCTAGATGTAGTTTATGAAAAGCCTAAATATTACTCATTCTCATATTTTCAGTACAAAAAAAAAACAAATTTATAAATACATACAAAAATGCAGTGAGAGAATGGAATCAGTTAACCAAGCAATAAGCATTTTTAAGTATTTGTTATGTGCAAGATATTCTATGTTAGGTATTGGAGATACAATAACAAAAATTAAATAATCTTCATGCTTAGGTAGCTGACATTCCATTACAAAAGACAATACATATATATATAAATTTATTTGAAATAAATATAACAGAGACAGGGAGGGACTGGCAGGTGGAGGGATTAAGAAAGGTTGGATGTGGTATTTGAGCTGAGTTTTGAAGGAAACTAGAAATTCTAAAAGGCCAAAGTAAGACAGGACTGTCTTCTAAGCGTGGAGCACAGCCTGTAATGAAGGTGTGGAGTTGGGAGATGGACTGTCCCATGTCAAGAATAGCAAGAAGAGATCAGTGATGGCAAAATGAATAGAACATTTTTATTTGATTTGAAATAATCTTTTCATAGAGGACCAATATGGTGTAATGCAGTGGTTCCCAATCTATGGACTGCAGAAGTCTGGAGAAACCTGGATTAACAAGTTGTAAGGGGTCAACAAATCTACATGGCGCACCAAGAATGGTCATTTTGATCTTTATTTAGCTGTGACAAAGTAAACAATGGGAATCACTGGTTTTGTAATGGTGCTTTTTTTTTTTTTTAGAATAGGAAAAAATTTGGGGTTTTTTCTCCCTGGTTTTTTAGAATAACGTTGTCTTGTGTGACGATATCTCTCATGGAGTAAATCACCCAAGAATTTATTTTTGGATTTCACAAAGTGTCCAATGAAAAAAATACAAATTCATTTAAAAATATTACTGAATTCATATTAGCTTTTTTTGTCATTATGTATCACCTCAATCAATGGATACTAATAGTACAAATGCAATCATGGAAGGTAGGTAGAACCCCATCTTATTAGAACACTTCATTTCAAATTCTGTTTCTGATCCTAGCAACTAAAGCCTAAGAAAGTAATTTGCTTTTTCTGTGCTTCAGTTTTTATTATCTGTAAAGTTGAGATGACAGCTAAGTGGCGAAGTCCATAGAGCACTGGGCTTGGAATCAGGAAGACTCATCTTCCTAAGTTCAAATTGAGCCTCAGACACTTAATTAGCTATGAGACCCTGGGAAAGTTACTTTACCCTGTTTGCCTCAGTTCCTCATCTATAAAATAAGCATGAGAAGGAAATGGCAAACCACTCCAATATCTCTGCCAAGAACTTCCCCTCCCCCCCATGGGGTCACAAAGCATCAGACATGACTGAAACATCTGAACAACAGCAAAGTCAAGATAATAATTGCACAGTTTGCAAAACATTTTGTAAACCTGGAAATGGTATGTGAATGTCAGACATTATACATGGTAATTTGATGTAACTATTTACAATATATATATCTATATAGAATTTTCTTCCAAAGAGCAAATATAGTGGCCTATATTTGGGAGCAGCCTATACTGAGATGAATTTACTGAAACAAAGATCAAACTGTAACTTACAGGTTATATGGTGCTGTTGTGATATAAACTGGTACTTTAAGCAGCCCATGAAAAACACCAACTGTAATTTCTAGTTTACTTCCAGAATAATTCAGAAGTTTTTAGTTGAATCAACTCTGGTAGCTTCTATATCAAAGGTTCTTAATCTTTTTTTGTATTGTGGATCCCTTTGGCAATCAGGTGAAGCCTATTGATTCTCAGAATAATGCTTGTAAATGTATAACATAAAGTACACAGGTTTGCAAAGGAAACTATTTATATTGAAATATAGTTATCAAAATATTTTTAAAATACCCAAGTTCACAGACCCCAGGTTAAGAACCATTTGTAACTGTACCCTGTATACCCATTAAAAACAAAAACAAAAACAAAAACTGAACTTCCTTCTTGGTGATAAGAAGAAACTCTTTACTATGATTTTCATTAAGAAATAGAATAAACAACTGCACAAGTTTCAATTCCAGGCCCCCAAGAAAACATATCACAAAAGGGTCTCTTATTATTAAAAAGTTAAATAACTCTCCAGTGGAGAGGTGCCTTCTTTTTTTATGGGACTTCTTATTTCAGAAGAGATTGACCAGGCAATAAGTTTAACCTTACTATAGTTGTACAGTGTTTTAGAGTCAGAAGCACACTCACACCTTAGCAAGCAGGAATTAGAAAACTCTGGTTCTAGGTCAGAATCCTCCATTGGATTCTCATTTGTCTCATTACTTCTCCATACCCCACTATGGTATAATGGAAAGAACAGTGAATTTAAATTTAGAGGACGTGGGTTGTATATCTGCACCTGTTATTTATTAGTTGTGTGATTTGGGGCAAGTCAGTCACCTCTCTAAGTTTCAGGTTTTTTATCTGCTTAGCTGGTGATTAATCAAAACATACCTGATCAGTTCAGTCCCTCTATCCTGCAGAGGGCCTTGGATCAAACCCTGGGAGAACTACACTATGTCCGGGTAAAGACCCTGTAAGAAGATAGCGTACTGGAGAATGAGCATCACTGACTCAATCCAGATGAGTCAAGTTAGGGTGATTTCTTTTATGCTAATAGCACCTTGATATGCAACTTAGAGGATCAGGCACGTCTCTAGGCAGTTACAAATAAATGAGTTGACCTGCTCAGAGTCATGCCATTACCTCACTGAGCAGGTATTGCATATAATTCCACTGGCTGTGTTTAGACAAGAGTCACTTCTGAAGCTGGAAACTAGGAAACGTTTTTTGGTTACTGTCTTTCCACATAAAGTTTTCTGCAAATTCCTTGTCTTTTACAGGTCACTTCTACCCCCCACCCCTTGGCAAAATGGGCTGTAATAGGTTTCCATTTCCTTAGGAGGGAGGTATGGGTGTAAATATCTACATATGCAAAGCAGTTCAAATATTAGGAGTCACTTTTTGACAAATTGGAGATACAATTGGACTTCAGGTCCAGGAATATTTTTGTAAAACACCCTCTAATCATGAGTGAACAGGATGTCTCTTTAGAAATGACCAACATCTGTCCATATCTCAGCAGCTTCCTAGACCTTTGGATAACCAGGTGAGAGGGAAACAAGTTCAAAAACCCTAATTAAGCTCCCTTCTATAGGTGACCCTTCCAGCATCCTGGTTAGATTTGGATAGAGGCTTCAGTGAGTTGAATTAGGGTGGTCCCTTTTATACAGATCACCCCTGGGTATGCAACCTATTAAGTCTTGTTAGCCTGTAGGTGTTTATAGATAAAGAAATTCATCTGGCGAGGTTCATGCCACTATCTGCCTGGGTAGGGGTTGCATATGATTCCACTGCAAGGATTATCATTATAACAGGGGCCTGGTCAATAGACTTCACATTTCAAAAGACAGATGTATGAAATTGAAACTCATGGCTTCATATACAGTTCTCCTTTTGTTCTGCTGTGAATAGAAGAATGTTTTCTCCCCTTTTTGGTGCTTAAGTTCAGAATAAAAAGTTTTTGGAAAGAAATAAAAGAAAAAAGTATATTAAATATAACATTGTAGGAACAAAATTGCTCTGTGCCCTTTTCTGAACTTCTTTTTGTTTTTGTTTTGTATATTTTTGTTTTATCGATCTTTCTCACTCTCTTCCTCCCCTTTCTTTCCTTCCTCCCTTCTTTCCTTCTTTTCTCCCTTCTTTCCATTTTCTTTCCTTTTTCCGTTCTTTTCTTATTTCCTTCCTTGGTCCTTGCTTCCTACCTGCCTTCCTTCCTTCCTTCATCCTTCTTTGTATCTCTGTCACTTCTCACTAACTTACCTTCTCTCTCCCTTCAGTAGAAGGCCTCCCTTATAACAAAAAAGTAGTCATGCTAGGACAAATCATCACAGTTATTGACCTCCCTTTTCCTTAAAAAGCCTGGGAATCAAGCAACTTCCAATTCTCTCCTTGGAATGAAGAAATTCTTGTGGCTATTTTGCTGGTGCAGCCTGTCAACCAGGGGAACTGATAGGAATGGTGAAATAATTTCAGGTAAAACTATAGAGGAAAGATATCACTATGACTGCTATTGTTCTCATTTTTTGCTCTCTATGCCTGAAATTCAGGATGTGTAAGAAACAGCCTCAAACTAGATAACAAGATCTCTCTCAGTCTTCTTTGTCATCTTTCTCTTTCTTTGCTGCTCGGCAGATAGGAAATAGATTCCTGGCCTAACATGCACTGCCCAGCTGGTCAGCACAGTTATATGCTGTCATAGAAACAAGAAGAAAAAAGAGACTCAACAAATGGTAGCAGATAATCTGATTACTGTTTCTCAGTTTTGCCTACAGGCTGCTTAGTGAAAGGGGTTGTATATGCTGGCCAGTGGTGAAGTGAGAAATGGATTTTGATATGTCCTTAGCAGGTGATTCATAGAAATTCCCTTCAAAGGAAGAAGCCAAACTGGCTGTTCAGTTTGACCTGTCAGCCCCCAGCCCTGACAGGATCAAGGATGGCAAAGAAGAGACTCAGGAGAGACCATGTGGATTTTAATCTCAGCTTGGCCCCGTACTGTAAATTTCTGTGACCTTGAGCAAGTCACATGAGCAAGTCTTTCTGGACCTCAGTTTCCTCATCTTTAAAATAAAGTTGTTGGACTAGATCAGGAGTTCTTAACTTTTTTTGTGTTACGAACCCCTTTGGCAAAGTTTGTAGAACCCTTCTAAAAATATTATTTTAAAATAAGGAAATGCATAATTTTAGTTAGAAGTTAGTTAAAATAAAGATGTAATTTTTTTCCCATGCAGATTAATGAACCCCCTGAAATCTATCCATGGTTTATGATTCCCAGCTTTAAAACACCTGGATTAGATAATCTCTAAGGTCCCTTCCAGCTGTAGATCTGATGATCCTATAAGATCTTAGTAGAGCTGTATCTAGGACAGGGCCACTTAGGCTTTTAACCAGAGCATTTACATTCATGGGAGGAGTACTTCCTCCTAAGAGGGCACGCTTCCTCCCTAAACTATCTGGAGATCACCTTCCAGCCTGCTGACACAGTGGATGATCATGTTCCTTCACCCATCCTCTCCTCCTCTACTCCCCGTCCCTCCCCCCCACCTTGATCCCAACTACAGGGTCCTCTAGCCATGTCACCTTCTAATGAAAGTCCTTTCCTTCTCAACCTTTGTAGCAAGAGTTCTCTGCACAAGGGTCCACGACTTCCTCCACCCCGCAAGGGATCCGAGAATACATTTCAGGAGATCTATGAACTCTGATATGAAAAAATTTATCTTTATTTCAATATAATTAGAGGGTTTTTTTGTAATCCTATTTATTTGGTGTATTTATAAACATTCTGAGAAGGGTTTCAATAGCCAATTCAGAGAATAGGCTTCAGCAGACCACCAACAGGGTCTATAGCTAAAAAAAAAAAAAAAAAGGTTAGGAACTTCTGTTCTACAAGGATCTATAGGGAATGTACTAGCTATTCTTCATGACCGTAATGCACTCCCCTTCACCTTAGTCTCATGTAATCCCTCATTTCCTGAAGCACCAGCTTTTCTACAGAAAGCCTTTCCTGATCCCCACCAACTGCTAGGTCTCAAACTCTTTACCTTGGATTTACCTTGTATCTGCATGGTATATTCTGTTCCATGTATAGGTTGTTTCCACCAACATAATGTAAACTCCTTGAGGGCAGGGCTGTTTCATTTTTTGTCTTTACATCCTCAGTATTTGGTACATAGTAGGCATTTAATAAATGCTTGCCAGTTGATTGGCTCATGTGCTTTTCTTCCTGGTACAACCGTGCCCAAGACTGGACTGACACCTGAGCCTTAGCTGTCTCCTTCACCACACTATCCTCTTCAACACGGCCACCTCCCTCCCAACGCCAATGAAAGAAGTCCTAGTTTTATGGCTCTTGAGTTTTTGTAAGTCCTTTGTCAGGATTGAATACTTTGAACTCAGATCACAGGCTCACAGGAATTGAAGTTAAAAGGGATCTTTGACATATTGGAATCCAACTCCCTCTTTTTATGGATAAGGAAAACGAATCCCAGAGTTGTGAAGTGTTTTGCCAAAGGTCTTAATTAGTTACTGACTCCTCTTTCTTAACTTTTTAAATAGCTGTGATTATCCGGCTTACAATAGCTACCCAGGTTTCATTTTTTATTTTTTAGCTGCACTCAGTTTAGCTAAGTGAATACAAGTAATGACTTGATTATGCTTTTAAATACTCATGACGTAATTGCAGGTAATTGCTTCTCTCAAAGCATTCACCAAAGCTAGCTCAATACTGTCATGTTTCTTCCTCTTATTTACTTAGTAATTTTGCCTGAGTCTCAGCCACTAGAAAAAACCAACAGAATATTTTTCATTCCTTGTAATTCTGTTCATCTGCAGACCTTACCCTTCCAAGGTTCCACATTGAAGCTTTAAGCCCCCAGGGAAATGTTAGAGGAAAGAGCCAGAGAACACTCTGGGAAAGAAGGGGAAAGTTCAGGACTGTACATGAAATGCTGCTTAACTACACCAAGCCCACTAAGGTTTCCAAAATTGGGACACTGCCACACCTCTAGTTTCTGTTGATATTTATAAAAATTGCTAAAGCAAATTCTTTATAATAAAAACATAACTTGTGTATTTCACTATTAACATAAAGTTTATACTGCCCCTGTTACTAAAAGTTGTTGTGTAATTGTGCCCGCCTCTTTGTGACCTCGTGCTGTTCACAGGGTTTTCTTGGCAAAGACACTGCCATAGTTTGCCATTTCCTTCTCCAGTTCATTTTCCAGATGAGGAAACTGAGGCAAATGGTGAAGTAACTTCCCCAGGGTCACACATCTAGTAAATGTCTGAAGCTGAATTTGAACTCAGGTCTTCCTCAGGCCCAGTGCTCTACCCACTAAGCCACCTAGCTGCCTCCAGCCACCTAGCAGCCTGTTTCTACATATGCCCTATAAAATACTTTTTTTCTTTTTTGGTCAGGGCTTACAATTAAGAGAAGCCCGAGTGTAGAAATGCCCTTCATTGATTCAGATAATTTATATAGTCTGGCCACTAAGGTAAAATGACTTTCCAAGCCATTTGCTGCTTTCTAGGCAGCACTTGAATCTAGGTCATCTTGACTCCAAAACTGTCTCTCAAGCCACCATGCACAGGTTTCTTTTTGTAAATAGGAACAGGGACTGGACTAGTGATTTCATAGATGTAGACAACTTCTCAGTGAGGAAATGCCCATTACCACTGCACTACTTCTCTGCAATCTGTAGTCTTAAAGAGTGCTGAGTAGGGGCAGCAGCCAGGTGGCACAGTGGATAGAGCACTCGCCCTGGAGTCAGGAGGACCTGAGTTCAAATGTGACCTCAGACACATAACACTCACTAGCTGTGTGACCTTGAGCAAGTCACTTAACCCCTATTGCCTCACCAAAAAAAAAAAAAGGGCTAAGAGATTAAATTACTTCTCCAGTGCCTCCTCATTAATTTTTCTCAGAGGTAGGACTTTAATCCAGGTCTTCCAGGCTTTGAGGCCAGCTTTGTAACCATTATACTATAATGCCTCTCTTCTCTTTAGAAAACTAATGCTTGTAAATGTGCAGAAATAATGATAAAAGTCTATCAACAATTTTCTGTACTATTGTGTCTTTCTGACAGAAATGAAATTTAATGCAGGAAGCATTTATTAAGTGCTTAGAATATGTCAGACACTGCCCCAGGAATTAGGAATGAGAAAGCAAAAATCCTTAATGGGGTCTGCCTGAGAGTAGAGATTATTTTGTTCATTGTACTTGTATCCTCAGGGCTTAGCAAGTGCTTCGACACAGAGTGGAGATTTAATAGAAGCTTAATGATTGATTGGCCAGTTGTCTTGAACTTTGTCTTGCCACTAGATTTTGATGACTCTGAAGGAGAGAGTGAGGCTGTCAGCTTTGCCTCACTCATTTTCAATTCATGAGCAAGTCAAGACATCGCCCTCGGCATGTCATTGGTCCTCTTTTAGAACAAAGAATGAACAAGAAACGATGATTGTTTACTAGGGGAATCAACTTATCCATAAGTAAGTAAATATGTATTATATGTAATGTAAATTCAGAGTAATTTGGGGAGCTGGTAGAAGATCACTAACATCTGGGGAAAATAGAAATGTCTCTGGTAAAAAGTGATGCCTTATGACATGTGGTGCATGCTTATAAATAATTTTCTGTCACATGCTAACTGACACCAATTAAACACCAATTAAATTTACACATTGTAATACATGCAGTCAAACTTAATTAATCAATATGTACAAACAATACAAACATCATCCCTTCTAAGAACAAACCAACAACTTGCTCCTGAGAGGTCCCATAAAAGATGGCATAAGGTAGTAAGTGAGAGCTGGACACAACCAGTCCTCACAAAACCTCTCTGCCCAGCTGGAGGCTGTGTGACTCCCTTTGAGGTTGTCATCTGGCAAGTCTCCATCAATAAGCACTGTCCTCAAAGGAAAAACAGGCTACTCAAGTCTCAAGTTTGGGTAAAGACAGGAAGGAGCCTGTCCCGGTGGCAACCCAGGAGCAGGCTAATAGCTAGGGCCTCCAGTGGGTTTCTTATGGTTCTAGCTATGGGTATTCCTAATTTGTTTACCACATGATTGGATTGGTAGTTCATTATATAACCTACTGATAAAGTTGTTTATGATATTTTTTTCATTGGTGGTCTGTTCTGTAGAGGATCCACATATACTTATCAATTGTGTACAAACACAGGTTATTTACTAGATCATACTATATAAGTGCTTATCTTATTATTGAAAAACAACTTCTAGGGGCAGCTAGGTAGCACAGTGGATAGAGCACCGTCCCTGGATTCAGGAGGACCTGAGTTCAAATCTGGCCTCAGACACATAACACTCACTAGCTGTGTGACCCTGGGCAAGTCACTTAACCCCGTTGCCTAAACCAAAAAAAAGCAAACAAACAAACAAAAAAACAACTTCTAGAAAAACAATTTATTGAAAATAATTCGATCACAAAATGGAAGTCTAAGACAAAATGGAGTTCGTTATGCTAAGTTTACAAACTTGTTCCTACCATCTTATTAAAGTCATAAAATTTATTCTCACTACATACCTCAGCTATCTTTGCCACCAGGACCTTCTCCAACTAGGTTCAAGCAGCTGGTGTTTGTCCCTTAGACCAAACATGGTCACCCATCCATCTTCCCAGTCACCTAGGTTCAATTTACCCCATATATCTAGTTCATTTCCAAACCTTCACAACGGTATTATTCCAACATAGCTGCCCACAGTTAAGAGTCCAACATTCCCCACACATATGCACACTTTTCTAGCAGGACCGAGGTCCCTCTCCTTATCCATCAGACCCTGACACCCATTTCCTGACTTATTTTTGCTTTATCCTACTATCCCTTGCTAGTGATTGTAGTTTATTTGAGGCCTATACTTCCTATTGGTGGCAACGTAGCCTGGGGGCCCCCATTTTCTGAGGGACCCTAGACATGTTCATTTCACTCCTGGCTGACTCAGTTCCTGAATTCTCCACATCCTCACTGAATGGCTTGACCCTGCAGAGGTACCTTTTCCTACCTTCTCCTCCTCTCCTTTATATGCTGTCTCCACCTGCTCCCACCCCAATTAAAATATAGGCTCCAAGAGGGTAGAGACTGTATTATTTGTATTTATATCACCAGCTCTTAGCATAGTGCCTGACATACAGTAATCGCTTAATAAATACTTTGGCATTCTCTCTCTGTCCTCTCTTTCTCTGTTCTTTTCCCCTTCCCTTACCTTCTCCCCATCACCTTCCTATCCTCTTTGGTTAAACTCCTGGAAAAGCTATCCACACTAGGTACACGTGCTTCGTTTCTTCATACCTATTTCTAAAATCTCTGCATTGTAACTCTTTACCTTGCCTTTCAACTGCAACTGCTCCCTCCAATGTGACCAGTGACCTTCTCTTTGTCAAATCTAATGGCCTCATTCTTCTTGACCTCCCGACAGCATTTGACCCTGCTGACCTTTTCCTCCTGGCTACTCTCTCTGGGTTTTCTTGATACAATTTTCTCCTCCTATCTGTCTGACTACTCCTTCTCAGTCTCTTTGCCTGGATCTTCATCCATGCCACGCCCACTAACCTTTGTTATCTTCTAAGGCTCTGTCTTGGACTCTCTTCTCTTTTCCCTCTTTACGGTTTCATTTGGGGATCTCATCATCTCCCCTGGATTTAGTTATCCTCTTTATGCAGATGATTTTTCTTCTCTAAATATCTAGTTCCAGTCTCACTCCTAAAGTCATGTCCCACATAATCAGTGGCCTTTTGGATATCTCAAACCAATGCCTTCTTGTTATTCAGTTCTGTTTGACTCTCCATGACTCCATTTTGGGGTTTTCTTGGCAGATACTGAAATGGTTTGCCATTTTCCTTCTCTAGCTCATTTTACAGATGAGGAAACTGGAGCAAACAGGGTTAAGTGACTTGTCCAGGGTCACACAGCTAGTAAGTATCTGAGGCTGGATTTGACAGCCCAATACTGTCACTGTACCACCTAGCTGCCTACCTAGATCTCTTAAATCCAGCAGTTAAAAAAGAGAACTCATTTTCTTTCCCTCTAAAACCTTCCCCATCTTCTAAATTTCCCTATTATTGTTGAGAGCATCACCATCTTCCCAGTCACCTAGGTTCAATTTACCCCATATATCTAGTTCATTTCCAAACCTTCACAACGGTATAGGTCCCCTTCTCTCCACTAACATAGTCACCAGGCTTTTATCTTCTCACCTGGACTATAACAATAGCCTTCTAATTCATTCCCCTGTCTCAAGTTTCTTCCCATTCCAATATATCTTCCTCTCAGCTGCCAAAGTGGTTTTCCCCAAGGTGTGGTTGTGCCCTTGGCACTTCCTGCTCAAACGCTAGCAGCTCCCTATTACCTCCAGGATTAAATATAAGATCCTGTTTTGAAAGGGCTTTTAAAGCCCTTTCCTAAGCTTTCCACTGTTCTTAGAACTTACTCCACTCCATACCCTCTCTGATCCAGCCACACTGGGTTCTATATACAGCATACTCTGTCTGCTACCTCTGTGCTTTTGTAGTGACTTTCCTTATGTCTGAAATGTTCTCCCACCTCACCTTAGCCTCGTTCCCTTGGCTTCCTTCCTTCAAGACTCAATTCAAGTCCCACCTTCTGCAGGAGTCCTTTCTGGATCTCCTCAGCTTCCAGTGCCTTCACTTCTGTGATTCCTTTCACTTGTTCTGTCCATTTTTTATATTTGTATTGTTCAGTTGTTTCAATCATATCTGACTCTTCATGACCTCATTTGGGGTTTTCTTAACAGAGATACTGGACTGGTTTGCCATTTCCTTCTCATTTTACAGCTCCTTTTACAGATGAAGAAACAGAGGCAAACAGGGTGAATTGACTTGCACAGGGTCACACAACTAGTAAGTGTCTGAAGCTAGATCTGAACTCAGAAAGATGAATCTCCCTAACTGCAGGCCCAGCACTCTATCCAATGTGCCACCTAGCTGTCCCTTTCTTTTATGTACCTGGTTATTTACATGTTGTTATTAGAATGTTCCCTCCTCAAGAGCAGGGAATGTTTTTGCTTTCCTTTAGATCTCCAGCACTTAGCCCAGTGTCTGACACAAAGTAAAAGCTTAATAAATGCTTGTTGACTGATTGATTGCTTGATTTACTGATGGGAATTTGGGGTTCCACAAAAACACAGCTAAGAAGGCAATAGGGAACGGCTATGTCACATGAAATAGAATGTGTAGTTTGGGTAACAGCAAGCAGGTGTTTTTTTAAAATAGAAGATAGATAGAAATTAGCTTAGAAATGTAAGTTGGAGCCAGATTGTGAGGTGCTTAAATGCCAGTCAGAGTATTTTATCCAAAACCATAGGGAGGCATTGATGCTTCTTGAACAGGGGAGTGATAATGGTCAGATCTGTGCCTTGGGAATATAATTTGTCAGCTGTTTGGAGGGTGGATTAGAGAAGGGAGAAACTAGAGGCAGGGTGCCCAATTAGGAGGCTACTGTAGTAGTCCAGATGAGAGCTGACAAGGGCCTGAACTAAGACATTGACCATGTGGGTGGAAAGAAGGGTTCAGAGAACAATTTATTTAATAACATAGAACTTTATAAAGACAAGCAAGTTGAAACATTTAAGAAATCTGGTCAATTTGGTGACTTAACTGTGATTCCAGAGGATGGTGATGAAGCATGTTATCCACCTCCTGATAGGTGCTGGACTCAAAATGCAGAATGAGACATACATTTTGGGGCATGACCAATGTGGGAATTTGTTTTGCTTGGCTGCATATTTGTTACAAGAGTTTTGGTGTGTTTTTTTTACTGTTGGAGAGAAAAGAGGTGGAAAAGAGAGAAAATAAATTCTTGCTAACTGAAAAAAAATATGTTCCCCCAAAAAATCTCAACTCTAATACTCTAAAACTCTGGCAAATGGGTTCCTTACCCACTTGTATTTTAAAAATCTGCTTTTTCAAAACAAAATGGGAATTCCTTCTGTAGACCATTCAAGTAATTATTAAGCAGATCATTCTTTCGTTTTATTTGCAAGATTGGTATTTTTAATTTGGGAAATATGTAAAAATTTTGTAAATTTATTATCTGTAGCTCTAATTTTTTTCACAAATGAAGTCACTTTACATTTCTGGCTCAGAGTATGGATTTTAATACCTTATATTGATTTATTTAATATACTCAGTTTTTCACATTTATTCAATAAATTTTTCCTATAGAGTGAATTTGCTTCATCTTTATTATTATCATGAAGAAAATGGCTATTTCTTCTTTTAGCTCAAACATTCTTTGAAGTACTTTGACATAGGAAAAGTGAGTATGTTTTGCAATAATATCAAAGAACCATATGCTCTGCCCCCATACTGTCACAAAGTTCTTCAAGGAGCCTTTCTTTTAGTGTATTGTTTCTTATTAAGTTGATTACTCTTATTACAACTCTTAAAACTACCTACCTTCTAACTCACATTTCTAATACAAGTGATGACCTAAAAAGTATGCAATATTTCCAAACTGTGCAAGGGGCCAATTTTTATCTACTGCTTCTTGATCTGTCTTCTAGCTGGAAATTATTTGAGCTCCAACAGAGCAGAGTACAATATATATTATGTCATTTTAATTTTTAAAAATCAAATGTGTTGAAAGCTTTTATTGATAGAACCACATCAGCAATAGCTTTCCAAAACCACAAATCTTCCCTACTATCAGTTTCGGCAGTGTCTGGTACATCAAGCAAGCAACTTTTTTCTTTAAAGGACATGTGTTGCTTCATACACTTTCAGAGCAAACTTGGAAGAGTTTAATTTCTCATTTAGTTGATTGCAAAGGTTTTGAGACATATGAACAGTTCTCCTTCCCACCATATCATCTTTAACCGTCTTTAACCATTTAAGAACCATATGAAGCTTCTTTGCATCTGATTCACTGAGGATTATTTCAACCACATTAGTGGCTATAGGTACCACCAGTGTTTCTCTTTTTGAATGAGATTATTTTACACTTAACCATCACGTAAGCAGCCTTGCACCTTGCAAGCAATGCTTCTGATGGCACAAACATGACTTTTGGAAAATTCTGGTTTTGTTTATTAAAAGCATCTAATTTTCTCTAGAAAAATTCTCTTGCCTTTCCAACATATTCTGTATAGATTTTTTAAAGATATCTAAATTTATTGTTTCATGCTATCTGTGGTGAACACAAAGATTTTTCTTTTCCATTAAGAATATTACTTATTAATGATAAATATAAAATGGATTTGAACTCTGTGTTGCATGTTTCTATATTTCTGATACCTAAACCATCTCTATTGTCTGTGCTCCTAGTTTCACCTACTTCAGTGGATTTTTCTCTTCAAATAGATTTTATATTCAGTTATACATTGTAAAGGGATATTGCTTTACTTTTTAAAAATTGGAGATAAAACTTTTACTGTTAATTTAATTTTATTAGAAATTTCAAGTGAGTATTCTTGAATTATATCAGTTTTTAAAGGTTACAATTTTTAATAAACTTCTTTATAATGTCATACTAACTAAAATTAATGATGCTGAAAAATATAACTGATGTGGTCCTTTTAACTTCTACAAAAAGATTTGAATTTACACACTTCATGTCCAAATACATCAAGCAATATAATAACAAAAGACATAGATACTAAAGGTGATGGTGGCAGATGGAATCCTTATCGATATTCAACATGCACCAACTCAAATTTGATCTAATTTGTGCAAACTGTATTAAGTTATCACTGTACTGCATGCATTATCACTTAAGTACATTTGCCTTGTTCATAGTCCTGCTTTTGTTACCTTTCATTTGAACCTTTTTTTTTTTAACACAGATGTGTTTATTCACAAGTTACATTCAAATATGTCCAATAATTCTGGCTATTTCTTTGTACCTCCAGCCTGAAGGGTTCTTAACCTTTATTGTGTTATGGACTACTTTGGCAGTCTAGTGAAACCTATGCATTCCTTCTTAGAATAATGTTTTTAAGTATATAAAATAAATGGAAAAGAATGTTGAATATTAGTGAGAGGTTAGTGAAAACAAAGATGTATTTCTTTTGTTGTTTAGTTGTTTCAGTTGTGTCCAATTCTTCATGACCCCATTTGGGGTTTTCTTGGCAAAGATACTGGACTGGTTTGCTATTTCCTTCTCACTTTACAGTTCATTTTACAGAGGAGGAAACTAAGGCAAAGAGGGTTAAGTAACTTGCACAGAGCTAGTAAGTGTTTGAGGTCAGATTTGAACTCAGGAAGATAAGTCTTCCTGGCTTCAGGCCCAAAATTCTATCCATTACACAACCTAGCCTATGGACTCCTTCTTAGAATAATGTTTTTAAGTATGTAAAATAAATTGAAAGAAATGCTACATTTTAGTGAGAAGTTAGTGAAAACAAGGATGTAATTTTTTTCCCATCCAAATTCATGGAACCCCTGAAATCTATACATGGACTCTTTGGAGGTATATAGAACCCAGGTTAAGAGCTCCTGCCCTAAAGGGTGGAACTCCATGGTTTGGAAAATTGTAGGATATGTCAACCTCAGCATACCTAGAGAAATCAAATGACCCAAATAAAGGCAGTAGAAGAACTTTTGTTGTTGTTCAATTGTGTCAAACTCTTCATTTGGAGTTTTCTTGGCAAAGATACAAGAATGGTTTGCCATTTCCTTCTCCAACTTATTTTACAGAGGAGGAAACTGAGGCAAACAGGATGGAGTGACTTGCCCAGGGTCACACAGACAGTAAGTATCTGAAGCCAGATTTGAGTTCAGGAACATGAGTCTTCCTGGTTCCAGGCCTGGCATTCTTTCCATTGTACTACCATTCCAGGTATGGGCTAGAGCAAGCTCAAAGGTCTAGAGACTGGATTTTGAGTGTTATATGTGAAAAACAGTCATGAGGGCAATTAGAATGCATGGTAGAGATGTATTGTCCTTCTAGTGGTATTAGGCTAGGTGCTGATGGAAACTGCAATGTGATGAAGCCTGGCACTTCCCCTGCTGTGGAGGTCTTGTCTGCCACATAAAATGGAGTGTCTGGTGACTGAAGTAGTGGGGTATGTCTCTGCTTGCTAGGTGTCTAGGAAGTGAGGCTGATGATCTTTAGTCAGTATGGAATCACTAGGAACCATAGACCCTAAGAATTTATTCCAAACTTATCAAACACTAAAAAACTGAACACAAAAAAAGAGAAAGAGTGCTGGGGGTCTATTGTCTGGATACTTGGCTTCACATCCCATCTCTGGGACCTTGAGCAAATCAATTCATGTCTCCAAATCTGTTTCCTTATTTCAAATGAGGGGGCTCAACCAGATAATAACGGCTAATATTTAAGTAGCACTTTAAAATCTGCAAAGTGATATGGACTTACATACATACATCTATCTATATATATATATTAAAATCTCATTTGATCCTTATGATACCCTATGAAGGAGGTACTATTATTATCCCTATTTTGCAGATGAGGAAATTAAGTCTGAGAGAGGTTAAGTGAGGTAAATAAATGTCTGAGACAGGATTAGAACTTAGTTCTTCTTGACTCCTGGTCTAGCACTCCAGTCATTATAGCACATATCTGTCTCCAGATGACTTCTAAGGTGTTTTCCAGCTTGAAATCTGTGACCCTATGACAAATGATTGGATCACAAGGTCATCAATTTTGGTATTCAATAGAAATCTTCTGGGCAAGTCTAAGGAGGAAGATCTGAGTGAAATAAGAATGTAATTAGCATTAAATGTCAGTCATAATATGTCCCTGGAAAAATTTAAATTACTGTCTTTTAGTTTGAAAGAGAGATGGTGTAAAGGATGCTAGTCTTGAAATACATATAAGCCACATGAAAATATCAATAACTGATGGTGGGGAGGTGGGGAAGGGGAAGAGACTTACAACTGAGAATGAGGAATCTTTAAACATGGCTATATTAGAAATATGAAGGAAATAAGTATTTATTAAATGACAGCTATGTGTCAGGCACTGTGCTAAGTGCTTTACAAATATTATCTCATTTGATTCTCACAATAACTCTCCTAGGTGCTATTGTTATTATTATCTCCATTTTACAGATGAGGAAACGGAGACAAACATTGGTTAAGTGACTTGCCTAGGGTCTCATGGCTGAGGCCACATTTGAACTCAGGTCTTTCTAACTCAAGGCCTGGCACTCTACCCAGGTTCATAATAATGACAGTTTATGTAGACACATATATATATGCATAAACATATATGTACCTATAGAGACAGAGAAACTGAGAGAGAGAGAGTGCTTTAAGATTTACAAAGCCCTTTCCAGCTATCTCTTTGATCGTCACAGCAACTCTGGGAGGAAAATGCTAGCAGTTTGACTTTGGGTAATTCCCCTTAACCCCCTCTGAATCTCAAAGTTTCCTTATCTGTAAAAATGGCGATGATGTTAATATTTGCACTGCCTCTACCTCACAGTGTTGTTGTGAGAAAACCTCTTTCTGAACCAGAAAGTGTTATATAAATGTGAGTTATTATTCATCAAAGCATTATTCAGTTCTCTATGGATAAAGGTGTTCATCTCCATGGGCCTCCTCCTGAGTCACAAAGAACCAGGTACTAAATTAAAAAAACCTCTTTTCAGAAAGCACCAAGAAGAAAACCAGCTGCAGACGCAGCTTCCCCTCCGACTGTGTCAGGTGACATTATGGAAAGAGCACTCCATGTGGAGCCAGGGCACCAGGCTGTGAATCTTGCTGTGACCTTCGAGAAGTTAATTACTTCACCTCTGTGTGTCTCTGTTTCTAAATCACAGGGTGACTCAGAGCTAGGGGACACGATCAAGCCCTAGACTTGGAGTCAGGAAGACCTGAGTTCAAATCTGGCCTCAGACACTTCCTATGTGACCTTGAGCAAGTCACTTAACCTCTGTTTGCCTCAGTTTCCTCAACTGTAAGATGGGATAATAATAGCACCTCCCAGGCTTGTTATAAGAATCAGATGAGATATTTGTAAAGGCCTTAGCGCAATGCCTGACATATTGTACAAACTTAATAAATGATTGTTGAAAAAATAAAAAAAAATCCAAAAAGGTCCCTTCCAGCTCAAATCCTATGATCCTGTGACTGATTGGAGGTGATATTAGTGGCTCATAATAGCTTTTATTTACATAGACATTTCAGATTTGTAGTTCTTTTCATAAATGTCCTCATTTATATAAATCTGTAGATACTATTAACATCCCCATTTTATTCATGAGGAAACAGAGGCAGAAGTAATGTGTCCACCTAGTGTTACTGCCAGCCAGAGCTTCCTGGTTTCCAGTATGGCAGAGAGAGAGACAGAGAAAGTAACTGGTTCTCATCTACTGACTGTTTCTTTAAGAGCATGGTCCAGCCAACTTCAAGGCTGAAGGAGACCTGTCTCCAAGTCACGGGACCAGAGAAACCTCTTTCTTAGTGAAGGGAGCCATTGTGAGCTGCTACAGTGACAGGCTGGTTTTCTCTTGTTGAATTGTAATGCTATATAACACAGACGGGTCAGGCCATCAGAAGAAAAAGGGCTCTTATTCCTTTCTGAGTGGAACGAGCATTCTGCAAGACCCAGGGAACAAAGAGGGGACCTGTTTATGAGCCCTCGTCCTGCTGTACGAAACAAACAGTAAGTCAGAAGGGTAGCCAACTGCCCAGTTCAGCCTCTGCTCTAAAGAAACACCCCAGGCTCTGAGGTCCCCCAGGGGAGTGGTGCTGAAAAGCAGAGAGGATCATGGGAGATCGTGCCCCTCTGAGTTAGCAGACTCAGGGTGGATCTCAGTGGCTCATCTTTCTTTCAAAGTCCCTCCAAATTTAGGCCACATCCTGTATTACATTTCAGTGTGGAAAAAACAAGACATTTAGAACATTTCCTTGGGACTCACTGTCTGAGGCTGTAGCACCTGTTGGTTCAGAATCTGGCAAAATAGACTTGGACGAGATGACCTCTGTCATTCTCTGGGAGACTTGGCCTCTCTTCCTCCTTTTCCCCTTACTGATAGCTGCACTGGGGCCAAATCATGTCCCTTGCCAGGACAAGAAGGAAGGTCACAAGTGAAAGAAAGTGAAATTTGTATCTGACAGCTGACACTTGCCATCTTCTTGCCATATGACCACATAGGAAGCCCATAAATGCTTGTTGACTGAGTGAGCTGAGCAAGTTATTTACCCCATCATTGTGCTTGCAGAAAAAGAGATTGAAAGTGAATGGCTCAAAGCAGGTTAGTCACCTTTGCTCTAGGCTTACCTTCAACAGGTAGATCAGGGTAAAGTGTATTAAAAGAAGAATTGAGATGGGGCCAGGAACTTTCCCTGCTGCTACATATACCTGTCCTGTGATATCAAGTGAAGCCAAGAATCCATCAGAAAGTATTTACTGGGGGCAAGTAGGTGGCTCAGTGAATAGAGTTCTGGCTTTGGAGTCAGAAGGACCTGAGTTCCAATCCAGCCTCAGACATTTAACACGTACTAGCTGTATGACTTTGGGCAAGTCACTTAACCCCAACTGCCTCACCAAAAAAAAAAAAAAGTATTTACTGAGTATTCACAGAATACAATACTGTGATATTTAGATCTGGCCCTAGATAGGCCTGAACTTACAGTATAAAATGGGAGACTATTCAAGGAAATTATATAGCCGATACTTGATTATACATTATTATTATCCATAAGTTCCCCCCACACTTTAAGTAAGGTCCAGGACATAGTTAAGACTGGGCATAGAGCTAATAATTATGACAATGATGATGGTGATGATGATGGTAACAACAATCATAACTAGTATTTAAGTAGTGCTTAAGCTTTGCAAAGCGCTTTACCTACTTTATCTTTTTTGACCCTTGTAACAACCCTGTGAAGCAGGTACTATTGATATTATTTTCCCCATTTTACTAATGAGGAAATTGAGGCTCACAACAATTAAGGTCCTTGCCCAAGATTACACAGCTAGGTAAGTATAAGAGAGGCAAGATTTGAAAACAGGTCAGTTTAGCTACTTTATCCACTACTTCATGCTATATCTGAATGTCTCTGATAAAAGTGTCCCATAATGCCAAAATAAAAGTGGTTTTTGTATTATCCGACAGTTGGTTCAGAAAATGACTCCCATATCAGTAGTTTCTAGCCTGTCAATTACCTTCCCTTCCCTTTCTTCCTTTCCTTTTTTTTTTTTTCTTTTTGCTCATGTTAAGTACCTGCCATGTCTAGGAACTTTTAAAGAAAATATTCATAAAATATTATGTAGCTTCTGGGTAAACTAAACCTATGCCTTTTTCTTTCCTCCTAATCTGGATTCATATTTTCCAGCATATATTTCTTTTTTTTTTAGGATAGGCAATGGGGTTAAGTGACTTGCCCAGGGTCACCCAGCTAGTAAGTGTTATGTGTCTATGCCTGGATTTGAACTCAGGTCCTCTTGAATCCAGGGCAGGTGCTCTATCCACTGTGCCACCTAACTGCCCCCAGCATGTATTTCTCTATCCTCTGCATGTCAGCTTTTATATTGTAGTCATCAAGTATTAAAGTTAATGTTGCCTATGGAAAGTATCTTTGAGTTATTTATAGAATTTCTCTGCTTCTTCATCATCTGCAAGAGAGGTTGGCACATAAACTACAGTCATCTTTGGGATAGTCTTTTTGCTTATGCCCAGTTTGAAAACTGCAAGGCAATATGACTGAGTATCCAATGAAATGAAGTTTTGTGTTGCCTTCAGATGTATCAATACACAAGCATTCATTACAATTTTCTATAAATGTCAGCTATCATCATCATCATTATCATCATTATTATTATTATTATTATTATTATTACCACCTATCCAAGAAGAACCCATGAGCCATCCTTCTATTTATTTTCCAGTGCCTTCCATCTTCTGGTTTCATGTCTAAGAAGAAAATTAGCATTGATAAGTTCATCAGTTCATTGGTCACTGGACAAGAGTCTCACATTTAGAGTTTTTTTTGTATTTATTTAGCATTTAATTTTTCCCCAGTTACATAAAAACAATTTTTAACATTTGTTTTTAAAACTTTAGGTTCTAAATTCTCTCCCTCCCTCCCCATTGAGAGGGCAAGCAATTCCATATAGGTATATAAACATATACAAATGTGTAGTCATGCAAAACATATCCATAATAGTCATATTATGAAAGAAAACAGAAAAAAAAACCTCAAGAAAAATAAAGAAAGTTTTAAAAAGAGTATGCTTCAATCTGTATTTAGACACCATCAGTTTTTTCTCTGGGGATGGATTGCACTTTTCATCCTAAGTCCTTCAGAGCTGTCTTGGATTGTTGTATTGAGAGAATGGTCAAGTCATTCATGGCTGATCATCTTATAATATTGCTTTATTTTGTACCCAGTATATTTTACTTTTATCAACCCATGCAAGTCTTTCCAGGTATTTTTTTGCGAGCATCCTGCTCATCATTTCTTAGAGTACAATAATATTCCATCATAATTACCTACCACAACTTGTTCAGCCATTCCCAAATTGATGGCCATCACATTTAGAGTTTTAACAATTAGTGTTTATAGATGGTCTGATGTGTGATTTCTCTGTCACTTTTCTCCTCTTCCACTGCAGAAATGGAGGGGGACTGCATAGCACTCAGGGCCATTTTGTATTTTGCTAAGTTTCATGAGTTTTCTTGGCCAATGAATTCATTACTTAGTGGTCATCCTCCTTGTGATGTGCTTCTCTCTGCCCTTTGGGCAGTAGACACAGTCTGTTTCAAGCACCATACTTAAAGCATTTCTAGCTTGGTTGAGCCTCCTGAAGGTTATACTCCTCTGGCATAGCCTCCACAAACACAGGGTTATCTCCAGGTGGGGTCATTTCTGAGTCAGCTGCCTGTGTGGAGTCACATTATTACCATGTCAGATCAAAGACCAAAACCATACTAAAAGAAAGACTAAAAGGACATGGCATATAATTTCCAACAGCTTCAATCTAACCTTTTCACAAAAAGCTATTAACATACCACCCCACCCCCACCCCCCACCACCTCCGTAGGCAGTGAGGTGACAATAGATATTGTCTAGAGGCAGGGAGACCTGACTTTACAACTTAGTTCAAACACTTCCTAGCTGTGTGACTCTGGATAAGTCACTTAACCTCTGTCAGCCTCAGTTTTCCAACTATAAAATGGGGGATAATAATAGTACTCACCTCACAGGATTGTTGTGAGGATTAAATCAGATAATATTTGTAAGGCTCTGAGTACTTATTTCCTTCCCTTCCCCTACCTCATAGGTTTACTGATAAATAAGATGAAATGTAAAGCATTCTGTGAATCTTAAAGTGTTATTTGAATGTTCACTGTTATTGTTATTATTAAAAATAGGAAATAGATTAAGAAAAAAGCTATTACCATTTCCTGTAGAAGTTTAATTGACTTAATGAATAGACAAAAAAAAAAGCTCAGAAACCACCTTAACCTGTTTCACTCTCAGCCTCAGTTTCCTTATTCTTAAAATGACAGGGTTAGACTAAGTGATCTTCAAAACTCCTTCCAGTTTTAACATGTCACAGGTTACATTCTAACATTCTAGCACTTGTCACCCCTTACTGTGCTAACATTTTAAGTGCTGACTAGATAGTTCTGTGGTACTGTAATGATGACTTCATCAGCTATTGTAAAGCTCAAGCTTGCATATCTCTGTAGATTTTCTATCCTCTGTCATATTGGAAAGTTACATACACGATCAAATTACTAATTTTCATCTTTTGGATTCCTTCCTTGTCTGTGATGAAAGTATCGTCACCTCCTTGTCCTCCCTATTAGACAATGTCCACAAGTCCACCTGGACTATTGGCAAGGCCCAAGATGTTGACTTTTATCCACAAAAGCCACAAAAATTGTTATCAGTGGTAGGAGGGATAGCCTTGGGTCTCATCATCATGATACATGCTTCTATAGAGCATTAAGGTAGGTGATAACCCTATTTAATCAATCAACAAGCATTTATTAAATGATTACAATGTGGCAGGCGCTATGTTAAGTGCTAGAAATACAAAGAAGGTAGTCTGTGCTCTCGAAGAGCTTACATTCTAAGGGAGAAGACTTATATGTAAAGTGCTTTGCAGACCTTAAAGTGCTATACTGTGATGACAATGATGATTATGACGATGGTGACAATATAGGTATGTAACCAACAGGTGTCGCTATCTGGAAAGGTTTGAAGGTTTAACATGGAAATGAGAGGTGCACTCTCATTTCTCTGGCTCCCACCTTCGGAATTTGGGGGTATAACTACTCTTCCCAAAATGCCTTTCTTCTGCTACTGGATGAAGCTACTCCTGTAGTCACTAGATGTGCTCCAGGAAAAACAACAACAACAGCAACAACAACAACAACAACTGGGGGCTCGGGGAAGAGAGACAGCGTGGTTCACATGTAACTGTCCTCTTCACCAGACCATCATGACTATCTGGCTTATGTTGTTTTAAGCGTGAGGAACAGAAAAAAATGTCATATACACTTTAAATTCTCTTTTTGAGTTTTATCAAAAGTTATTAAATTTATTATCAAAAGCTATTAATAATCAAAACCATAAAACACTATTATTGATTGTTGTTGTTCAGTTATTCAGTCATGTCTGACTCTTTGTGACCCCATGGACCACAACACATCAGACAACACTATCCTCCACTATCTCTCAAAGTCTGTCCAAGTTCATGTTTGTTGTTTCCATGACACTATTTATCTATCTCAGCCTCTGCTCTCTTCTTTTCCTTTTGCCCTCAACATCAAGGTTTTTTCCAATGAGTCCTGACTTCTTGTTACGTGGCCAAAGAATTTAAGCTTCAGCTTTAGTATTTGATCTTCCAGTGAACAGCTTGAATTAAATTTCTTTACTTATTGACTGATTTGCTTTCTTTGCTGTCCAAGGGACTCTTCAGCACTGTAATTCAAAAGTATAGATTCTGTGGCACTCAGCTTTCTTTATAGTCCAACTCTCACAGCTATTCATTGCTACTGGAAAAACCATATCTTTGATATGACTTTGACTATACGAATCTTTGTCAGCTTTTTAGCATGCTGTCCAGATTTGCCATAGCTTTCCTTCCAAGGAGCAAGCGTCTTTTAATTTCATGGCTGCAGTCACCGTCTGCAATGATCTTTGGGCCCAAAAATATAAAATCTATTACTGCTTCCATTTCTTTTCCCTCTATTTGCCAGGAAGTGATGGGACTTGTTGTCAAGATCTTAGGTTTTTGGTTTTTTTATGTTAAGCTTCAAGCCAGCTTTTATACTCTCCACTTTTACCCTCATCAAGAGGCTTCTTAATTCTTCTTCACTTTCTGCCATCAGAGTGCTATCATCTGCGTATCTGAGATTGTTGATATTTCTCCTGGCAAGCTTAATTCTGACTTTTGATTCATCCAGCATGCCACTTCGCATGATGTGCTCTGCATATAAGTTAAATAAATAAGGTGACAATATACATCTCTGTCATCCTCTTCTTCCAATCTTAAACCATGGCTCAGCTCATGAGCTCTATTGTTGAACAGAGTCCCAAAAGTAGCTATTTTCGATAAAGAGGTCAGATCTCTGTCTTCTTCTCTGTACTAAGTTAAGCTATACACCAGCCCTCTCTGCTGCAGCAGCCTATTTACAATCAAGACTACACAGATCACTTGAAATTTATGATTGATGGTAGCTTTATTAAAATTAAAAAACCAGGAACTAGGAACAGCTTAAAGAAATAGAGAAATTGTGTAGAAATGTCTGCAAACTGAGAGTCAGGAGGCAGGAAATTAAACATTTCCTGTCCTTTCTCTAATTCAAGTTCCAATTTGTTCTAGCCACACCCTCCTCTTAGGCAGTTGAAGAATACTGTGGTAAACTCAGAGAAAGAATTCAAGCTGCCTCACTAATGGAGACTGAGACCTCATTCAAAACTCTTAGTGAACCAACCACCAGACCACACAGCCTGCCATGGTGTCACTGCTGTTCCTTGAATCTGCCACCCAGTACTTTATCTCTGCTCATCAGCACCCCCACCCCACCCCCAGGAGTTGTAGCGCTTATTCGGACAATGGCAAATCTGAAAGGTTACATTCTGACCTACCAAATTTCAACTCCCATCATGCATTTGTCTTTTTCTCAAAGGTTCTCTGGTTATAGGTATAAGATACATATAACACAGGTACGGAGTGACTTTGGAGGAGAATGTTCGCTGGAAAGATCTCCTATAGAAAGTAGCACTGGAGCTGAGTCTTGAAGATTTTAAGAGACTGAGGTAAGAAGAGAGAGCATCCTAGGTATGGGACACAGAGTAGAGTGTTACATGTAAGGATCAGTGTTGTCGTTCAGTTGTTTCAGTCATATCCAACACTTTGTGACCCCAGTTGGGCTTTTCTTGGCAAAGATACTGGAGTGTAGGCCACTATATTTGCTCTTTGGAAGGAAATTCTCTATATAGACATAGATGTATACATTATAAACAGTTATATCAGATTATATAATGTATATGTGTAATGTGTGACATTCTCATACAGTGTCCAGGTTTACAAAGTGTTTTGCAGACAGTGCAATTATTATCTTGACTTTGTTGTTCAGTCATTTCAGCCATGTCTGACGCTCTGTGACCCCATTTTGGGGGGTTTTCTTGGCAGAGATACTGGAGTAGGTTGCCATTTCCTTCTTCAGCTCATTTTACAGATGAGAAACTGAGACAAAGAGGATTAAATGACTTGCCCAGGATCACACAGATAGTAAGTTTCTGAGGTCACATTTGAACTCTGGTCTTCCAGCCAGGCCTAGCACTCTAGCCACTGTACCTCCTAGCTGCCCCAAGAAGAATATACAAGAATACAATATGTAAAAGAATTATTTCTCTGTCACAGTGATGTCATTTTGCCGACAAGAAGCCTTGTCAGTATCCTCATGATTGTTCTGAGGTCTGAACCCATGCTTGAGCATAATAATGAAACCTAGGTTTTTATCTCCACAATTTCTGCATTGTGGTTAATATATATTTGGCAGCAGTCACCTGCTATATGAACTCAGAGAGGAGATGTTTCTCCCATAACACCAGATGGCTGAACCACAGAGTGAAAGGAAAGGAGTAAAAAGATAGGAAAGATATTCTGGCAAGATAATAAGGAACCAAGTTGTGAAGCTCTTTAGATGCAAACAAACAAACAAAACAACCCCCAAAAACCTAAAACCCAAGCCCCAAAAAACAGTAGCTTATATTTGATTCTAGAAATAATAGGTAGCCAGTAGGTTACTACTTTTGGGGTATGTGGTAGATGGGTCTCATTTTTTGGCTAATCTGGAATTCCATAATTTTGTGAATTCACTTTTTTATAATGCTTTAAGATTTATGCTTTTAGATAGCCAGCATGTGCTATTATTCCAGCTCTTTACTCACTCACCCCTCCCCCCCATCCAATCTGTTGCCAAGGCCTGTCAATTTTATCTTTTCTGTTACAAGGCTTTCAAGTTGGCCCCCTTCTTTCCTCTGATACTGCCACCCACCACTCTGGTGCAGGCCCTCATCACCTAATGCTTGGATTGCTGCAATAACCTACTGATGGGTCTACCTGCCATTAATCTTTCCCCACTCCAATCCTATCAGCCACCAAAGTGATTTTCCTAAAGCAGATCTAACTAACCATGCCATTATTCCCCTGATCAGTACACTTCCTATTTCTTCCACGATGAAATACAAATGAAATGCTCTATTCTGCATTCAGAACACTTCATAACCTATCCCCTCTTAGCCTTCTAGGCTTCTTCACCTTATTTCTTCTCACATACTCTTTGATCCAGTGATGCAAGCCTCCTGCTGATCTACTAAGAAGGCACTCCATCTCTTGGTTGTAGGTATTTTCTTTGGCTGTTCCCTGTGCCTGGAATGCTCTTTCTCCTCACCTGTATCTGTGCTGACTTCCCTGGCTTCCTCTATTTGTTGTTGTTGTTGTTGTTTGAGGCCATTAGGGTTACGTGACTTGCCCAGGGTCACATAGCTAGTGAGTATCTAAGGCTGGATTTGAACTTAGGTCCTTCTGACTCCATGGCAGATGCTCTATCCACTGTGCCCCTTAGCTGCCTCTCCTGGCTTCCTTTAAGTCCCAACTAAAATCCCATCTTTTATAAGAAGGCTTCCCCAACTGCTCTTAATTCTAGTGCCTTCCCTCCTTTAATTATTTCCTATTTATCCTGTATATAAATGACTTTGTATATATTTGTTTGCATGTTGTCTCCCCCATTAGATTGTAAACTCTCTGAGGGAGGGGACCATATTCTGCCTCTTTTTGTATCCCCAGTGCTTAGACAGTGTCTGGCACATAGTAGGAGCTTGAATAACTTTAAAAAATTTTCATTCAGAGAGTTAAAATGGCTTGTCCAATGTGCTTAATAAATGTTTATTGGTTGATTGATCCCAGTTTTTGGAGATGAACAAACTGAGGCTTAGAAGTTTGGGAACTCTGAGGACCTCCTAGGCTATAATTGGTGATTATCTCACTCAGAACCAGGCCACCATACCGCTTCTTGGCTACCTCCAAACCATGTCACCAGATCATATGCTCCTCTGTCCCCTTTCCAACTCAAGCTCCCCCATATGTGTTCTTTTCCCCTATTAGGATGTGAGCTTCTTAGGGACAAAGACTGCTATGTTTGCTTGTATGTGTGTCTCCAGCATTTAGCACAGTATATGACACTTAGTAGGAGCTTTAATACATTTTTTAAATTTCATTCAGAGAGTTTAAAATGACTTTTTCTGTCATCATAGAGGTAGTCAACATTAGAACCAGCCCTGGAACCCAGGTCTTTTGATGCTTCTCTCAGAACTTTTCTGTTTAATAATTAGC
Source organism: Vombatus ursinus (assembly GCF_900497805.2). Classification (NCBI taxonomy): domain Eukaryota; kingdom Metazoa; phylum Chordata; class Mammalia; order Diprotodontia; family Vombatidae; genus Vombatus; species Vombatus ursinus. The sequence continues at coordinate 3,929,048 of NW_020954723.1, read as the reverse complement.
AAGTGAAAAGAGCTATAGTGAATATATGCTATAATAGAAGAAAGGAGGTACTATTGAATGCAGCCTTACCCCTTCTCCTCCCAGTGCTCGCATCTTTTTGGTGTGCTCTTTGAGCTTGGGGGATCCTTTGGGAATTCAGGTAAGTTTTCTTTTCTGGCAGGGGTTGTTACAGGGGAGTTGTAGGGTAATTGCTGCTTACTTGACAGTGGAACAGAAAAGCAACTAAGAACTCCAGTCTCATTGAAGCACATAATCAGAATTGCTTGAAGTTCTTGTCAAGTGGTTATTCGTGGAACAAAGGTTAATTAAGAACCTATTGTGTGCTCAGCACTGTGCTAAGAGCTGGGGAAGGATACAAAGGAATTCTGCCAAAGTTTGGGGAGCTGAAATGCTGGGAGCCCCCTGGAGTTGATGTCCAAACTCAAGCTACTTCTTAAAGCTTAGTCTTTTTTTTAAATTACAGGGCTTATGTGTCCTACTCCCAGTTAGCACTGATGCCAGTTTTTTGGGGAGGCCTGCCCTAGTCTCACTCTTCCAGGTCACAGTCTTGTGGAGAGAGCCCATAAATGGACTTGGGTTATTCTACAATCTCTATAAGCTGTGGGGGAAGTTATACCTACAATATAAGGAACAACTTAAATTTTAGTTTTAAAATGTGTTGTCAGTCGTCCAGAAAACCTTCCCCCCCCCCATTCTCCCTTCCCTTCCCTTAAAAATGGAACCAAGTCATCACTCAGGTTACTTGGATCTGGAAATATTTATTATTTGAAAGACAAATGCACCATGGAAAGTGCTTTGGTACCTGTCATCTAAATCCCCTGAACTAGAGCACAAGTACATCAGTTTAGGTCAAAAAAATAGTCCAAGACCTTCTGGAATTTTCCACCAATAGTAAAGAAACTTACACTAGGCAGGAAGCATGATGAAAACTTTTCCCTGCCTGATTGACAGATATCTTTTCACCACCTCCCTTTTGGGTCCTGTATAACTCTGGGCAGCTGCCAGAAAGGGCAAGAAAGATCCCTGCAATGCAATGGTGCAGTAAACAGGTCACTATTTACCCTCTGCTCCTTCCAAAGAAGCCAGGAAAGTGCCACTTCCTGTTTGGGGGAAATGAGTGTTTGTCATAGGCATTATCAGTCAGGGCATTTGAGAAGATACTGGGCAGTTCCTTAATGTACTTCTTAGGGACGCCGATCTGTCCACAGCCTAGAGGGACTATATCATACCTATCTTTGTATCTCCAATATCTAGGCCTGGGCCTGTACACAGGGGGTGCATGTGAGAGCATGGAATTTAGAGCTAGAAGGGACCCTAGTTAATTCCTGCTCTAGGTGGTGCAGCGAATAAAGGATTGGACTTGGAGACAGGAGGACCAGAGTTCATAGCTCCCCTCAGATACTTAGCCCTGTGACCCTGGACAAGTCACCTAACCCTTCTCAGCTTTAGTTTCCTCGTTTGTAGCATGAAAATAATGATAGCACATACCTCATGGGTTTGATGAGGATCAAGTGATATAACATAGGTAACATTGTTCCAAACCTTAAAAGCTTTTATGTAAATGCTGTCTAGATAAGAAAAGCGAGGCCCCGTGAGATGGCATGTGATCATAGGATCCAGGACATAGAGCTGGAAGGTTCTCGGGAGCCACCTCCTCCACCTCCCTCATCTTACAAATAAGGAGACCGAGGGCAAAGGAGGTTAAATAACTCACCCAGGTCACTCAAATAGTAAAGCATCGGAGGCCAGATTACAGCCTAGGTCCTCTTGATTCCAAATCCAGTGCCCTTTCTAACTGTGCCCAGGTCACAAGATAGTAAGTGGAAGAGCTAGGATTCCAACCCCGGTCTTCTCATTTAGGACTCTTTCCATTTGGTACTGTGGGCAGCTAGGTGGCTCAGTGGAATCAGGAAGACTCTTCTTTGTGGGTTCAAATGTGGCCTCAGATTATTACTGACCCTGTGACCCCGTGCAAGTCACTTAACCCTGTTTGCCTTAGTTTCCTCATCTGTAAAATAAGCTGGAGAATGAAATGGCAAACCATCCCAGTATCTTTGCCAAGAAAATCCCAAGTGGAGTCACAAAGAGTCAGACACAATTGAACAACAGCAAAATGTTTACTGAATTAATGAATGAATGAATGTTTAAAGAAAAATAATTGAAGTCCAGAATTGAGATCACTTAAGTGACTTAAGTGGGGAATCTCTGACATTCCCCAGAACTTTGGTCATTTATAAAACAAGTCAGAGTAACCCTCAGTCAGTCAAGAGTGCTTGCTGTGTACTCATTGATTAGAGGCCAAAAGAGAAAACAGTATCCTTGCTCTTGAGAGTCTCAGTGTCTAGTTAGGGAAGCTCAGCATTCTCACATGAGGTAATAATAATAGATTACACTAATAGAGTGCCTTAAGACTATAATAACCCCAATAGGTAGGCACTGTTAGTATTATGGCCCGCATTTTAAGGATGAGGAAATTGAGGCTTTAAAAGTTTCTGTGACCTGTTTGTGGTCACCTCATTAGTATCAGAGTGGTAGCTAGGTGGTGCAGTGGATAGTGCCAAGCCTGGAGTCAGAAAGACTCATCTTCCTGAGTTCAAATCTGGTCTCAGACATTTACTGCTTGTATGACCCTGGGGAAGTCACTTAACTCTGTTTGCCTCAGTTTCCTCATCTGTAACATGAGCTGGAGAAGGGAATGGCAAACCACTCCAGTATCTTTGCCAAGAAAAAGCCCAAATGGGGTCATGCAGACTGAACAACACCCACAACATGGCGTAAGTGCCTCCCAGTGGCAGCTGGGTAAGACAGTGGATAGAATGCTGGACTTGGAGTCAGGAAGACCCAAGTTCAAATGTTCCTAGCTATGTAACCCTGGGCAAGTCACTTTACTGCTGTCCACCTCAGTTTCCTCAACTATAAAATGGGGATAATAATGGCACCTATGGCAGAGGGTTGTTGTGAAGATCAAATGAGATAATATTGGTAAAAAGGACTTAGCACGGTGCTTGACATATAGTTGTTGAGTCATTTCAGTCACATCTAATTCTTTGCAACCCCATTTGAGGTTTCCTTGGCAAAGATACTGGAGTGGTTTGCCATTTCCTTCTTCAGCTCGTTTGATACTGAGGCAACAGGGTTAAGTGACTTGCCCAGGATCATGGATCTGGTAAGTGTTTGAAGCTGGATTTGAAATCTGGTCCTCCTGACTCCAGGACTTCCACTCTATCCACTACACCACCTAGCTGCCCTTTGGCATATAGTAGGTACTTAATAAATATTTATTCCCTTTCCCCTAACAAGAATAAAACCCAGCTTGAATCTTGTTTTAGAGACTTACCAGTCATGTTACCTTGGGTAATTATTTACTGTCTTTCATTCTCAGTTTCTTCATCTGTAAAATAGGCTTTATAATAGTCTCTATCTGTGTACCCTATATCAGATTGCACGCTGTCTTGGGGAGGAGGGAGTGGAGGGAGGGGGAGAAAATTTAGAACTTAAAATTTTATAGAAGTGAATGTTGAAAACTAAAAACAAATAAATAAATAATTTTTTTTAAAAAAATTAAAAAAAAGAAAGCAAGAAAAGTTAAATGTCTTGCCCAAGGTCACATAGGAAATTAATAGATGTCTTAGGAGAGATTTAAATCAGCATAATACTGGTTCCAAAGTTGGCTCTCTATCCTCTTTACCACAATGCCTCTCTGCTTTTCCCTTGAGCACCTTTCCAGTCTCTTCTCTCACCTTTCCTAAGGTGGTTTTCTTCCACCTTACTTACCTATACATACTCTGTGATCCAGTCACACTGGCCGCCTTGCTGTTCTTGGCACAAGACATCGCCATTCTCTGACCATTTTCACTGCCTGTCCCCCGGGCCTGGAATTCTCTCCCTCTTCATCTTTACCTCCTGGTTTCCTGGGCTTCCTCAGGTCTGAGATAAAACCCCCTGTTCTACAAGAAGTCTTTCCCAATGCCCTTTAATGTCTTTATTTGCATGTAGTTGTTTATTTGTTTTCTTCTTAATTAGATTGTGAGCTTTCTGAGAGCAAGGACTTTTTTACCCCAGTATTTTGTATCCTCAGCACTTAGAACAATACCTGATGCATGATTGGTGCTTAATAAATGCTTTTTGCAAAATAAAAGAAATAGTCTATCTCACAGAGTCGTTGTAAGCATCAAATGAGATAATGCCTGTAAAATACTTTGTAAATCTTAAAGCACTGCTGTGCCAACTATTATTATTAACAGTGGTAATAAAAATTAGTCAATTGACACTGGAAGAGGGGAGTTGGGAATGGATCTCAAAAGTCAATCTGAGAAGTTTGGGTACTTGTCTCCCATTGCAGCTGTTTGCTGCTTGGAATGGATTGCAATTCCAAGGAAGACCTGAGGCCAGCCTGCAGTATCATGTATCCTCTGGGTCAAAGCCAATCTGGGAATGGCCGGAAGCTCGTGGGACAGCCCCAGATAAGATCTGTGCCCCAGAAGCTGGCCTGGGCCCTAGGGCTTCAGCTGCAGGGTGAACTGAGAGCCTATACATGGTCATTTTCATTCCTCTGTTTAACAGGAAAATTCTAAGTATAGGAAATGGAGTCCTACTTACTTCTGCATTGTAAAGGCTAATCCCTTATTCATTATATGTAGTTGCTCTTTCTCAATTAAAGACACTCAGTGCTGTGAGGAAGGGACAATGTTTGAATTTTCACTTAGGAGGCACTAAGGCTCAGCCACACTTCATGGTGAACACTTCATGGTAAAACCCACAGTCAAAACATAATTTTTTCTAAACTTATGCTGTGGCTAAAGTCCAAATTCTGGTTAATGGGAATAACAGGGAAGAAAAATTAGTAAGATGATGAGTTAGGGTTCTGTTTATATTTATCATAGCAGGACATTGGGCACCTTTGGAATGCAGATATAGATCCAGAAGCTACAACTGAGGAAACCCAGACAAGAATGGGAATTAAGGATGAGGGCCAGGTGTAGGAGTAGAAGATTTGACCTCTTACTTCATTTTATCCTCACTATAACCCTGAGAGGTGGGTAGTATTATTATTCCCACTTTACAGATGAGGAAACTGAGGCAGACAGAAGTTAAGTGATTTACTTACCCAAGGTCATAAAGCTAGTAAGTGTAAGAAGTGTCTGAGGCCACATTTGAACTCACCTCTTCCTTATTCCAACTCCAGAGCTCTATCCACTGCACCACCTCACTAAGCTAGGTATGTAAGACTGAGTCACAGAACAGATAGGCAGCCAACTAAGACTGCATATAGGTAGCACCAGTACCAAGGGGATCTTGAAACTGAGAAGCCAATTTTAGGTGCAGGATTACTCAGGGCTTGCTGGTGGGATTAGATGAATCATTAGGGAGATGTGTTAAAAATCCTAGCTCTAGAATTTACTAGTTAGGTGATCTTGGCCAAGTTAATTCATTTTTCTGAACCCCAGTACCTCAGCTTCCTTTTCTATGAAATGGGACTAATAACATTTGCATGACCCACCTCACAGTGCTGTATGAATGTGAATTGTCTTTATTATTGGAGGTAGTCGGAAGTTGTGAGGAGGCAGCTAGATGGCCCAGTGGATAGAGCCTAGAGTCAGGCAGATCTGAATTTTAAATCTGGCCTTAGACTCTTACCAGCTGTGTGACATTGGGCAAGTCACTTAACTAGTTTGTCTTAATCCACTGAAGAAGGAAACGCCAAACCACTCCAGGATCTTTGCCAAGAAAACCACATGGACAGTATGGTCCAAGCGTTCACCAAGGGTCAGACACAACTGAACAACGGGAGCTTGTGACAGTAATCTGCTGACATATGGGAATTTTTTGTTTGGTTAAGCGAGAACTTATGCAAGGAATAAAGGTGATTTGGCTTTGGGGATTACCCCCCCGAATTTGCATGTCCTTATAGGAAAGATAACAATCTTTCCTGCTGCAATAAATTTATGGTCTCATTTGTATGTAGTTAGGCAGACTACCACTATGGCAACAGTGCAGGTAGCCTGTCCCTCTCCCATTCTTCTGCTCCCCGCCTCAATGTGTTTGAAACAAATTAGAGAGAAAGGAGGTGTGTTGTGAATTCTCTGCAGAGGGTTACATGGATACCTTAGAATCTCTGCAGTGATACACGAGGACCTGACACTCTCAGGCCAGATCAAAAATGCATAAAAATGTGATGAGATCGCAGTAATAAGCAGGTCTTATATATCTTTAATTTTAGGATGAAGAACAAAACAAGACGGAAAAAAACCTAGAACCCGGAATCTGAAAGGGTAGATAGGAATCCTACTCAAGTACAATAACAGCTGTGAAAGGAGAAAGGGAACTAAGGAAAAGTGATCTCTCCCCCCTCCCTTTCTTTTATGTTCTGTTTTTAGCTTGTGTTTTTCAGAGTAGGTACCATGGTGATAGGTGCCATAGAAATAGATAGATAGCACAGTTTTAAGTGCAAAGACTGAGCTGATGTTGTTCCCATGGAGATGCACTGACAGGGGGTTGGGAGAGGCTCAAGGACGGTGCCTTTCCTCCTTGACTGTAAAGTATGTCAGAAAGCTCAGTGTGTCCTGAGACCTGTAAGGAAATCGAGTAGAGAAGCAGTGTGCTATTGAGGTCAAAGTGTTGAACTTTGGTTCTAATCCTGCCTCTCACACTCATTAATTCTGTTACTCTGGACAAATCAGTTAACTTTGATCCTCAGTTTCCTTCTTCAGCTATAAAATAGTGATAATAATAGCTGTAGTATTCACCTTGTCGGATTGGTGTGAAGCTCAGATGAGAGAGTTCACACAAAGTACTTACTAAACCTTGAAGCACCATATAACTCTTTGTTGTTCAGTCATTTTAGTCGTGTCTGACTCTCCATGACCCCATTTGGGGTTTTCTTGGCAAAGATACTGGAGTGGTTTGCCATTTCCTTCTTCAGCTCATTTTACAGATGAGGAAGCTGAGGCAAAAAGAGTGAAATTACTCGCCCAGGGTCACACAGCTACTAAGTGTCTGAGGTCTAATTTCAACTCAGATCTTCCTGACTCCAAGCCTGGCACTCTATCCACAGTCCCTCCTAACTGCCCATATAAATCTTAACTATCATACTGGTGACTATGTGAGTATTATTATGTCTAGCACAAGGAACCCCTTTCCCATTTCTTCTCCCTCTAATCCAACCTACACAAGCTTCATCTTTCCAATGCACAGCTCAGATTGTACCACACCCTCTTCAAAACTGTTCAGTAGTCTGTTGTTGCCTACTTGATAAAAGTTCAAACTTCTTAGCCTAGCCTTCTAAGCTCTCCATGACCAACTGACTTTTGTAGCCACATCTTATACTACTATCCTCCATGTACCCTTTGCTTTGGCCACAGTGGACAACTTGTGGTTCCTTGAATATGTTTTACCTTACATTTACTGAAACTATTGCTCCACCTAGAATGCCAATTCTTCTCCTTCTATTGAGATACTTCATCAAGACCTAGTTCATTTGCTCCATGAAGTCTCCCTTGAGCTTGGAGTAATCTGTTTGTCTTCTGAACTCTTACAGCACTTGGTGGGTCCCATGACCTCTTCTCACTTCTCATCCTTCTTGACCTCTCCCTAGCTTTTGTTATTCCCTTCTTTGTGAATGATCTCTTCTTCCTTGGTTTCACGGGCATTGCTCCCTCTTCTTACCTGTCTGATGACTCCTTACTCTTATTGTTCTTTACTGGATCATCATCTGTCTCCCTGACAACCTCAAGCACCGGTATCCTCCCTTGACTCTGTCCTAGGGTGACATATATTCTTTGCCTGGGGGCTCTCATCTGCTCTAATAGGTTCAATTATCAATTATGCCTGACTGCATCCTGAGCCATCACCAGTCATCTTGAACTTTGTCTTGCCACTGGACTTTGATGGCTCTGGAGGGTAGAGTGAGGCTGATGACTTTGTGCAGCTCTGCTCATATCCAGTTCACAAGCAAGTTAAGACATCATCTTCATGATGTCATTGGTCCTCTTTAAGAACGAAGGACAAATAACAACAAAAAGCCCGACTCCCAAATCTATACTAATAATAATAAGTATTATTTATGTTTGGAGAATCATTTTATTTACACAATTTGCATTTCTATAATTATATAATAATTCATGTAATTATCATTAGTATATTGATAATAATAATAGCTAGCATTTATACAGTGTTTACTATCTACCAGGCCCTATGCTATAAGTACTATCTCATTTGATCTCACAACAACCCTAGGAGGTAAGTGCTATTATACCCAGTTAATAGATGAGGAACCTGAGACATACAGAGGTTAAGTCACTTGCCCAAGATCACAGAGCCAGTATCTGAGGCTGGGTCTGAATTCAGGTCTTCTTTACTCAAGGCTCAACTACCTAGTTACCTCCATACCTATCCCTAATCTTTTTACTGATGCCATTCTTGTATACCCAGCTTTCTGCTGTATATCTCTTGTTGTGAAGTCAGTTTTTAGTTGAGGTTTGCCATTTCCTTCTCTGGCTCATTGTACAGAGAAGGAACTGAGGCAAACAGGGTTAAGTGACTTGCCCAGGGTCACACAGCCATATCTGAAGCCAGATTTGGACTTGTATCCTGACTCCAGGCCCAGTGCTCTATCCGCTGCACCACCTACCTGCCCTGGAAGGGATGTTAGAGATTATATTATCTAATCTACCTTTTATGACATTTAATGTTTAATAGATCAAAAGGTCATAGATTTAGAGTGGAACAGGACTTTGGAAGCCGTAAATGACCCATCCTCCTCATTTTACAGCTGAGGAATTTTGGCCCAGAGAACTTAAGCGACTGGTCCATGGTCATTTACATATAGTAAGTAATTGGCATTTGAGCCCAGGTCCTATAGCTCCCAAATTCAATGCTATTTCCATATTGCCTCTAATTATTCAGGTCACCTAATAGCACTTGTCTAAATGTCTCTGTGTATGAGTGAACGTAAAATCTCGTTACAGTATAGCTCATCAGCACCTAGATTTGTACTTCCTTTTAAGTTTTTCCTGAAACACAAATACTTTTATAGTCCAGGGGCTGACCTTTAGGGCTCCAAGATTTCCACAGAAGAAGCAGACTGACCTTTAGTGCTTAAAGTAAGAGGCCAGTATGTTTTAACTCATACAAAAGAAGACTTGTGATTTACTTTGAGACACCTGGGTACATAAAGAAGGGCTACTGGAAGAAGAAGGAAGGATAAATTCAGACCACAGTCACCAGAGATCCAAGGCTACAACCAGATCTCTGGAGGGGACAGGATGTATGTGGGATATGTCCTGAAATCACGTATCTGTGATAAATATAAGTTAGCACAAGGAAATATGGACTTCAAACAAGATGGTCTACAGGCTGTGGCATGAAGAAGAATTGGATCAATGATTCTGGGAGAGGAAGCCTTCCTGGCCCAGTGCCTGTGTTATTCTAGGCTCTTGGCAGTTCTCCTGTGATCCCACAAAACAGAGTTGCTCCATGGTGTAGATGAGGACCAGGTGTTTTATAGGGAGGAGGGCAAGGTGTGTCTGATGTTTCAGATGGGTAATACATTCTAGGGAACATAAGCTCCTAGCATAAAGAGTTCCAGGCATCAACGATTTCAGAAGAGAGAAGTTCCAAGCAGCATGAGGGGGTGTGCCTAGAATAGAGGTGGCCTGTTGCACGCAGGACCAAGAATCTCAAAGAGACCTCTCCAAGAGAGACTTTTAAGTTACCAAAAGGACCTCAGATAAAAATCTGATACAACATAAATAAGAAAGAAGTGTCGTTAGTTTAGTCTCCCGTTATTGTTGAGTTGTTTTCAGTTGTGTCCGACTCTTTGGGAGTGGTTTGCCTTTTCCTTCTCAAACTCATTTTATAGGTGAGGAAATTGAAGCAAACAGAATTAAGTGACTTGATCAGGGTCACATAGCTAGTAAGTGTCTAGGGCTGGATTTGAATTCAGGTTCCCAGCATGTCACCCTGCTGCCCTCAGTCTCTCAACATGAGTACTAAAAAGTTTCAGTGGTATGTATATGCGCATGTACACATATTTCCTCATGTGTCTTTTTATTTGTTTGTTTTGTCAAATTATGGTTCCTTAAAGGTAGGGAGTTAATTTTTGATATAATTTCCTATGGTAACAAAAATTTAGTTCTCTGGATGCAATTCATGCCAAGTTAGTACCATATACTTACCATCATCTGAACTATACAATTTAACACAACCCTTGGGTTTTAGATCAGAATCATTCAATGCCAGAGCTAGAAGAGAAGTTCGAGCCCCTCTGGTACTTCTCCCTCATTTTAGAGATGAGGAAGTGACTTGTTCTAGGTCACCCAGTGAGTTAATGACAAAGTTAGATCTAGAACCCATGTCTCCTGACTCCTCATAGCTCAGTGCTCTTTCTCTTCATTCTAGTGGTAAGTTGTTGTTGTTGTTATTGAGTTGTTTCAGTCATGTCTGACTCTTCGTGACCCCATTTGAGGTTTTCTTGGCAAAGATAGTGGAGCGGTTTGCCATTTCTTTTTCCAGCTCATTTTACAGATGAGGAAACTGAGGCAAACAGGGTTAAGTGACTTGCCCAGGGTCACACAGCTAGTGCATGTCTGAGGCCTCATTTGAACTCAGGTCCTCCTGACTCCAGGACTGGTGCTCTATCCACTGCACCACCTAGCTGTCCATAGTGGCAAGTACTCTTGTCCTACAGTGGGAATGAGCATCCTCACATCTAGTGTCCCTGTAAACACATGTGTATTTGCCAGCCAGCTCTCCTGAACTGTCTCTGACCCTAAGACAGAGTTTTAAGTTACTTCCTGAATGTGCTATCACATTAGATGCCTTGATAGGATCCATGTAGTTTCTGAACCTGTCTACCTAATCCCCAGGAGGTACCCGGAAAAGACAGCTGATGGCTTCTGTGTTTACATCACAGATATTTCTGGGGGAAAAAACCCTCCCTCTATTCCTTAGATTGACTCTACCCTTGAGACAAACAAAAACAATAGAGCCTGGATCCTTGGGAGAGCTGAAGCTCAGGTGTGGGAAGCTGGGAGGAGGAGGTTTTGAAGAAAAAAGTGATGAATTCAGTTTTGAACATGTTGAATATGAGGTGTTTGGTGGCAATATCTAGGTGGAAATGCAAATCTGGGGTGCAGGCAGGAGTTTGGGGGTAGAGATATAGGTTTGGGAGAATTAGAAAAGGATGAGTTTTATATTTCTGTTCATTGTTATTTTTCATCTCTATGCTTTAGCTCTTCCAATTATTTTTCTCACTTTCTGACAGTCACTTTCTCTAAGACCCAGATCAGAATTTCACCAGGAAATTTTCCTTCTCATTCCTTTACTATTTTTTCCCAAGTTAACACCTAGGGATTATATTCATTTTTTTAATAATTATCCTCAATGCATTTTATACATAAAAATTAATTTTATCTCCCTAACTAGATTGTGGATGCCTCAAGGGCATTTTATTATTTATTTTGTATCACTCAGAATTCTTAGTATAACGCCCTGCAATAGGTCCTCGGTAGCTGCTTGTCTCCTAAATGGGTTGCCAATATTCTATTTAATTTCTTTCTTGAGTCCAGATCCTCCCTACATGCAAAACTAGTCACTCAATGGGAAGGAAGGAATTAAGTACTTATACCTGTGCTAAATGATTTATGAATATTATCTCTTTTAATCCTCACAACAATCCTTCGAGTTAATTGCTATTATTACTTCCATTCTAGAATTGAGGAAACTGAAGCTAGTCAGAGGTTAATTGATTAGCCCAGGGCCACAGAGCTAGAAAGTTTCTGAGGCCCCATTTGAACTCAGGTCTTCCTCACTCCAGCCCCAGTGCTCTATCCATTAACCACTTAGCTCTCTTTGGGTCCCCAAAGTGGGCAAGCAATAGCACCACCCTGGAACAATAGCTTTGGGTGCAATTGGGGGTTGTTGAATAAAAATAAAAGGGTGGTAGAAGCATAAGGAAAGAAGAGAAGAGAAGAAAAATTTGAAAAACAGTAACAGAGGTAAAGTCCTAGTGATTACATTATTTTACAAATAAACACATAAAATGCAAGTTATAACCAATCAGTGGTCAAGTCCACAGATAGGTCTTAACAAGCAAGTGTTGGCAGGCAAGTGTGTCGTGCATTATCGGGAAGTCCAGCATGCATTGGCAGGAATATGTGTGTGTAATGATGTGTTTACAATATGATACTCTATGGTTACATGACACAACATTGTGTCATCAAAATTTCAATGCAGGAAAAAAATCCACAAATTTACGATAAATTATTAAATTTAAGATAGGTCATTTAAAAAAATATATGTTTTTTGAAATGACACAAATTGTTAAAGGGTTAAAGAAAGTAGATTTCCAGGGGGCTCTGAGTAATTTTTTTTGAAAAGGAGTCAGTAGGCCAAATAAGTTGGGAACCTCTGCTCTAAGGGAAGCAAAAGATACATTAATTCAAATTAAAAAGAGAATAAACACTACTTTCAAAGCCAGGGAAAACAACAAAGCAATGACAACCAAAATGTGAGTTCTTTTTCATCAAACAGATGAACGTTTTTGCTTTTATTAAAATCAATTTGAGTAATTCAAGGTGGAAGGTGATTCAGTTACAGAGAGACTATAATTAAGAATGTGTCCCATGTATTAATTTTAACACTTAGATACATTCCAGGCGGGGGAAATGCTAATGGCCAGCTGTCTATTTATCAAGGATTCAGCCATTCTTGGTGTTATTAATTTAGAATAGATGTAAATGCTTGCTATGTTAAATAATAATTTATGAAGAGGTAGGACAGGGTGGTGACATATAAGTGGAACGAGAGGGTCAATCGCAGAAATATACAAAAAGGTAAGATGAGTAGTCCAGGATAATCATCACTCTGTTTACTCTTCTCCGTTGCCCCTCAGTTATTATTCAGTTGTTTCAGTTGTATTTGATTCTTTGTGACCCCATTTGGGGTTTTCTTGGCAAAGATACTGGAGTGGTTTGCCATTTTCTTCCCCAGTTAATCTTACAGTTAAAGAACTGAGGCAAACAAGGTTAAGTGACTTGCCCAGGTTTCACACAGCTAGTAAGGATCTAAGGCTGGATTTGAACTCAGGTCTTCCTGACTTCAGGTCTCTATCCATAGTGCCAGCTAGCTGCTCCTGCCCCTCAATTATTCCTCCCAAATAAACATTTTCAGAAGACAAGATAGGCACCATGGTTTAGTGGAACTCACATGGGCTTGGTGTAAGGAGAGTTGCCTTCAGATTTTGGCTCTGCTAACTTCCTAATCTCTCTGATCTCAGTTTTCTCTTCTGCAACATGATGATGATAATTTTGTACTTTCTACCTCACAGAGTTATGATTCAAACAACTATAATGGATTAAGAAACATTTTTTCCTTGAATAATTCCGTTCTTATTTTTTTTCTATTTGAAAAGTCACTGTGCTGCCAGCAGAACTTTTTCAAACCTGTTATCCTTTCCTGGGCAGGCAAAATAGCTTTGCATTAAGAGATACTTTTCAGGAAATGGAAGAGTTGTTGAAGAATGGGAGAATTTTTGAATTTCAGTTCCAAGTGATTTTCATACCAGTCAACTTCAATTCATTAGGAAGAATTAGTACAGAGAGAAGTGAAAGTTACAAAAGATTGTGGGGACCACACCCAATCAGTCATCAATTTATTAAGCACTTATTCTGTGCTAACCAATCAGTGAAGAGCGGGGCAAAAGACAAAAATGAAACTGTTCCTGCCCTCAGGGAGTTTACATTCTATTGGGGAAGGCAACAGATACATATATAAGTATACAGAAAATGTATATAGAATGAAGGCAAAGTTGGGGTTTTTTTTAGGGGGGGGGGGATTGTCTAGCAGCTGTTGGGATCAGGAAACGGCCCATGCTTGAGCTGAACTTTGAAGGAAACTAGTGATTTAAAGAGGAGAAGCTGAGCAGAAAGTGAGGATAGCCAGGGTAAAAGCACAGAAATAAGAGATCCATTTATTGTGTGATTTCAATCATGTCCAACTCTCTGTGACCCCACTTGGGGTTTTCTTGGCAAAGATACTGTAATTTTTTTCCATTTTTTTTTTGCCATTTCCTTCTCTAGCTCATTTGACAGATGAAGAAACTGAGGCAATTTGCCCAGGGTCACATAGCCAGTAAGTGTCTGAGGCCTCCTGACTGCAGGGAGGGTGCTCTATCCATTGTGCCACCTAGGTGCCTTAAGAGATCTGGAGGGACAAATCCATCCCCTCCCTATCCTTATTTTAGAGAGAAGGAAAGGGGGATGGGCGGCATTGGTATGAACAATTCCCTTAGTGCGGAATGCTGATCTGTGCCCTGCTCAGACAGTTGAAGGTGACAGAAAGGGCTGTCACGTTGAGGGCTGCCAGACAGTTCAGTTCAGTTCATTTTTACAGACGTTTATTACCAGTCCAGAACAGTAACAACAACAACAACAAATCTCTCCTTGGGAAGCGAGATGTGTACAGCACTGTTTCCAGACTGAACCCAAACCCAGCACTTTATGGGGATAGTGTTCCTATTCAGGTCATTACCCTACTTAACCCGGGGGAAGAAATCATGCTCCCAGAACAAGCTGATGAGCCCAGAGCCCAGTTTGATTGCCTGTCTCTGTTTGCCTGTGGAGGAGGCATGGGCAGCTGTTTTGTTCTCAAATGATCAGGGACCTGAAGTTCAGGTCAGAGAAGAGGAGGCATCGGGGAGGTGTTGTTGACTGTGCTACTGACGTCTAACCCACCTAGCCTTCACATGGGGTTATATTTATACCAACCCTGTAACTCCTTGCCAACCAGCATGTTAAATCAAGAGTCAAGAGATAACAAGGAGAGAGGATTTTCTTTTTTAAAACCCTCTTTCTATACATAATGCCGCTTAGTTGCTCTAATTTGGCAGGGGTGGGGTACAGCTGGGGGAAGAAGAGGCAGGAGGGGGACACAAGCATACATACAATGTGCATTCAGAAATGCTGCTCTTCTTTCCAGACTCTGTATTTCTCTCCTCTAACATTAAAATTCATGAATCCCACACTAAAGCAGCTTCTGTATAACTTCAGTTTTCTTTATCATACTGCAGTGAACATAGAGTGATTTGCATACCAGCTCCATCGCTAGGTGATACCATGCTGGGCCCAGCAGGTACTATGTGCTCCAAAAAAAGTAGTCAGTCAATTAATAGCAATTGCTGGGGGGCTCCTTAATATCCTGGGTTAGGGTTTAGGGCAGATACATAAGGCCATTGGGTACTCTCAAGGGGCTTACTCTCCAGTCTGGCAAGACATACATAATCACAGTATAAAGCAGCAAATGGTACTTGTCAGATGAATGACAGAAAGAAACTGTTTTAGATTTTGATTCCAATTAATTTTCCTACTAATAAACTTCAATTCATTAGAATGAAATAGTGCAGAGATAAATGAAAGTTACAAAAGATTGTGGGGACCACAACCCTATCAGTCATCAATTTATTAAGCACCTATTCTGTGCTAACCAATGGGTGAAGAGCTTGGGACAAAAGTGAAAAATGAAACAGTTCCTGCCCTCAGGAACTTGAGATTGAATAGGCAAGACATTTAATCTCTCTGTGCCTCCGTTTCCTCATTTGTAAAATGAATGAATGAAAATGTATTGATTGTGCACTATGTGCCAAGCACTATGCTAAGTGCTTGGAATATAAACAGAAAAAATAAGAATATCTCTCTCATACTCTCAAAGATCTCACACTATTTGGGGGAGACAGCACATTAAAAAAAAGTAAAGCTACAAGGCGGATGAGAAGCCTGGGAAGTCCTATTGGGGCAGTGTCAGGGTGGATGGCACGGCCCCAAATGGAGGTAACAATACCTATAGTACCCACCTCCTAGGGCTGGTGTGAGGCTGAAATGAGATAATGGGCTTGAAATATTTTTATCAATTTAATACGTCAGTTAACATTATTGAAGGTCGAAAGCTGGAGAAATCATAGTGGACTGGTATGATCAGGGAAAGCTTTATAGAGGAGGTAGGATATAGTGGACTTTGGAGATTGAAGCATAATTATCCTAAGATTTTAGAGTAGAAAGAGACCTTGGAGACCATTTATTCCGAACCTGTCATTCTACAGACAAGGAAACTGAGGCCTGGAAAGTGAATTGTCTGGCCAAAGAGGGCATAGGTAATAAAGTAACGGAGTAGGGTGGCTTCAGTCCCAGGTCTTTGGATTCTAAACTCAGTGCTTTTCCTAATCTGTTAGGTGGAGGTAATCAGAGAAGAAGGGCAGAGTATTCCAGGAGAGGGGCTCAGCAGAGTTATCCTCCACATTGTCTTTAGGAGATAATCATCGGACTACTTCAGCTAGATCAAGGGTTCTTAACCTTTTTAATGTCATAGACCCCTCTGGCAGTGTAGTGGTGCCTATGGAACACTCCTTGGCATATTATTGAATGCACAAAATAAAATACATAGGATTACAAAGCAAACCAACTCTATTGAGTTTATTAACTATTAACTATTAACAATTAACTATTGAAATAGTTATTTAAAAAAAAAAGATCATGGACCCCAGCTTGAGAATTAGGAACTAGAATGAAGCTTATAGGGGAAAAGTGAGAAGTAAGGTTGGAGAGGAATCTTAGGGCCATTCTGGGGAGGTCTTTGGATATCAAACCAAGAACCTGGGCCTTTATTCTGTAGGGCAGTAAAGAGTGATGGAAGCATTTGGGGTGCAAGATGTGGTTTTTGGTTTTTTGTACAAAATACAATTCAATTCAAGGCTGCCAGCCATGGGAAGACTATGAGATAGGCTAGGAGAAGAGTTAACATTTTAATAATGATAATTTGATATCCTTCCTGGTACTCACCCAATCTCCCACCCCATAAGGATTTATCTTACTCTAAGTTGGTTGTCCCCTAATCCCAATAAATGGGTAAACTGATGATCACATGAGATATTCCCTCTCCCAGAAACACGTACTCTTTAACAGACAACATGTGAAGATCCAGACCCAAAGGAATAAACCTGTAATGGTGAGATTTGGGGCACTAGTAATAAGCAAAGAGCTCTATTCTAAACTTTCTCAAATTTTGTGACAGAACCACGGCCCCTCTGTCTGGTGTGTTAAATATTTGAAGGCCTCTTAGCTGAGCCTTAGTGGGCTTTCCTAACTTCTCCTCTGCCTTCAAATGTGGTTTGTACTTCATTCTCGAAGAGGACGGTGACATCAGGGAGATGATGACATGACTTGCAATTGACTGATTTGAGTGAAGAAGGGCTGTGCAAAGTTACCACTTTCTCCTCCAGAGCCAGCTGGGTAAAGTGACCAGATACAGATCAGGACGACTGGAGATGACCCCGGATGCGGTGGGAGACCTTGGCCCTTTTAAGCTAAGGTCATATAAAATGAAAACATACTTATTAAGTAGAATGATATTTTGTTTAGAATCTAATCTAGTTATTGAAAGGATCACCGGAGAAACTCTCTGACCTTAGCTAAGCACCAGCCTCAGACACGTTCAGGCTTTGCGACTCTGGACAAGTCATTTTTTAATCTAACCCAGTTTCTTCACCCAGATGAGGATAATAGCACCTACCTCACCTGATTGTTGTGAGGATCAAATGAGATAATATTTGTAAAGTCCTTAGCATAGTGCCTGATGCATAATAGGTGCTTAAGAAATCATTATTCCCTTCCTCTTACCCCTTCTGGGCTCAATAGCAATAAAGTGGATCTCTATGGTACTTAAAGTTTTAAAAAGTACTTTCTTCAAAATAGCCTTTTGAGATAGGTAGTGTAAGTATTGTTATATCTTTTGTGCAGATGGGGAAACTAAGTCTCAGAGAATTGGGAAATGCCTTTTCCAAGGACATATAACTTAAGTGTCACAGTCTGGATACAAGCCCAGGTATCGTGACTATTAGTCAAATGCTGCTTACATTTTATCAAGCAGCTTTATCAAACATACTGCAGTCTTGACATTTGCATGAGGAGCTTTCAGAATTCTTTGACAATGGCAGGGGAAAGATGACCTTAGAATGTTTGCCTGACAAGTTTGTCCTTACTTGGACCCAGAAGTGTTCAATTCTATCCCAACAGGCGTATGTGTACTTGGCTTCAAAAAACCACAGCAGCTGTTTTAAGCTGCTGAACATGTTTACATGTTATATGGAATTCATTTGAGGAGTTATTTACCCAGGGACTTAGTAGGCTGAATTTGGACATCACTGCAACCACCAATGTTTTTTGTTTGTTTGTAGAAAATTGGTGTCATCTCCAGCAATTCATTGAAATGGCCCTGGAGTTTGCATGTTATTCTTCTGTGAGGTTAAGGTTGAAAAAAAATGAGTTGATGGCTAAGAATTCCATTTGAATTTCTCTTTGGATAGTAACAGCAGGGCTGAGCAAAAGCAAGATTATAATCATGGGGACTTGTGCTGAATGAGGTCAGAGGTTTGATCAGTGAGATAGCCTGAATTTATTTTACTTCTGCATAAATGCAAGCCTTTTAGGCTTTGCTGGCAAGATCCACAGATAAAAGATCAGGAATGTGGGTAGGCAGATTAATGGGAGGTCTGGCACCCGTACCAAAACCATCAGTTAAGGTGACATCACCTACCTGGAAAATACTAGGAAAATGTGGAAGCAGATGCTTTGCTCCTTATCACCTTCCACATGGATGTCACCGTCTTAGCAAACTGATGCAGTCTGCATGTGTGCCAGGCCCCCCATTACCCAGGTAAAAGAGACAATGACCTTGCGCTTTGGGCTTAGCTTTGTCTCTCTTCCTTTCCTTTCAACCTCTACTCATATACATGGAAGAAGGGGGGAAAGGCTTGGATATTTTAAAACAAAACTGGGGACCTCAAGCTCCAGAACTGTTTGGTAGTTATTGGGCTATGAGCCCTCACATGAATAATGATCAGGTCTAGTCTAACCTTCAGAGGTTGAATTCTACAAGTATATCTTGCAGGAAGGATATATTCACCATGAAGGACAGTGAGGTCTCCAACAGAGACCTGAGCCCCAGAACCAGAAAACTGAGTCTAATAAAAAGGCCAACTTGAACCTGACAGTTCCAGCTACATGTAATTGTGCTCTTTTTTTTCCTGAAGATCTTGGTGCCTAGGATTGAGATCTCCTGCAGGAGATCATGGGATCATAAATCTAGAGTTGGAAGGAATCTCAGAGGTCATCTAAAAATGAGGAAACTGAGGCCCATGGAGGTTAAGTGACTTGCTCAAAGTCACAAAGGTAGTAAGCCTCAGATACGAGATTTGAACCCAGGTCTTCTGATTCTGGATTCAGTCCTTTTCCCATTGTACTATGCTGCATCCTTAGTAGTCAGAACTGAGAGGAATGAACCAGTTCATTGCATAAGAGGGGGGAAAAGCTGAGAAGGTTCCTCCTTTTCCTCCACCTTGGGCAAGATTTTTGCTGATCTTAGCTGTCGTGGTCATTTTCTTAAAATACCTATTTTTAAAAGCATCTAGTTTAGTACCACAGAGCCTTTTCTTTTCATGAAATAGTGATATTTAGAGGTGGCTAGGTGGTACAAGTAGACAGAGCACTGGATGTGACCCTGGGCAAGTTATTTTAACCCTATTTGCCTCAGTTTCCTCATCTATAAAGTGAACTGGAGAAGGAAATGACAAACCACTCCAGTATCTCTGCCAAGAAAACCCCAAAGGGGTCATGAAGAGTTGGACACAGCTGAAATGACTGAACCACAGCAATGCAGCCAAGGACCTCAGCTGAAGCCAGATACTCACATAGCCAACTAGGCTGAGCCTGCAGCAGATAGGAGAGGAAAGTTTAGCAGGAACTGTGTCCAGCAGAAATCATGTGTCCAGCGAAGCAATAGGCAGTGAATATTATATGTCCTCCAAAGACACCCAGAGTGTGCTATGACACCACCCATCAGAGGATGTCAGTGCTGTTGCAGCTTCACTTGCCTCTGTGCCCCTTGGCCACACACATTCAACATGTGTGTTGTTGTTGAGTTGTTTTCAGTTGTGTCTGACTCTTTGTGACACCATTTGGGGTTTGCTTGGCAGAGATACTACAGCAGTTTGCCATTCCTTCTCCAGCTCGTTTTACAGATGAGGAAACTGAGGCAAACAGGGTTATTATGTGACTTGCCCAGGGTCACACAGCTAGGAAGCATCTGAGGCCGGATTTGAACTCAAGAAGAGGAGTCTTGGGGGGGGCGGAGCCAAGATGGCAGAGTAAAAGCAGTGACTTGCTTAAGTTCTCCCCCAAACCCCTCCAAATACTTATAAAAATGGCTCTAAACAAATTCTAAAGCAGCAAAACACACAAAAAGACACAGTGAAACAAATTTCCAGTCCAAGACAGCCTGAATGATTGATTGGAAAGGTATATCGCGTGGGGCTAGGAGAAGAGCCCAGTTTGGCGTGGGCCACAGAGACCCTGGAGCAGGCCTTAGAGGACTGAATTGTGGGCAGCTGTGGCAGTTTCCAGACTTCTCAACCCAGGAATGCCAAAGACAACTTAGAAGGTCAGTGGGAAAAGTCTGTGACTGCACTGAGAGAAGGAGCTAGGTCTCAGCCACAAGTCCGGAGCGTGCCCTTGGGGCAGCTGGCCCTCCTGAGCTCCCAGCCCTCAGACAGAGGGGGAATCGAGTGGCTGATCAGAAGGGGATTGCAGGAATCTCTCTGCTGGTGCAGGATTCTCTTGCTTTGCCCATGCTTGGATCTCAGTCACAGTTGGGTGGTGGACCTGGGCGAGAAGGAGCGCTGGTCTGGTGGAGCTTGTAGTGGCTGTGGAGAGGAAACCCTCCTCACAGTTCCAAGACAGAAAAGAGTGCTCGTAGACCAGAGCACAGGCCAGGAAAGGAGTAAACACCTCACCCCTTATCATAGCACCTTGGAAGAACTGAAAATTTACAGGTCCCTAGAAGTATTTCTGAACACAGCTACACAAAACCCCTGAAGCTTGGGACAGTACGTTCTCCATACTGGAAACAGATTCCTACCTTAACAAAGAATTTATAACTCAAGTAATTGGTCAGGATCATGAGCAAGCAACGCAAAAAGAGTCAGACTATATTATCTTACTTTGATGACGAAGAAGATCAAAACATACAACCAGAAGAAGACAATGAAGCCAAAGCTTCTACATCCAAAGCCTCCAAGAAAAATATGAATTGGTTCCAGGCCATAGAAGAGCTCAAAAAGGATTTTGAGAAGCAAGAAAGAGAAGTAGAGGAAAAAATCAGAGTGATGCTAAAGGAGGCCCAAAAAAATACTGAAGAAAATAATTCCTTACAAAATAGCCTAACCGAAATGGCAAAAGAGGTCCAAAAAGCCAATGAGGAGAAGAATGCCCTTGAAAACAAACTTAGCCAAATGGAAAAGGAAGTGCAAAAGCTTACTGAAGAAAATACTTCCTTAAAAATTAGAATGGAGAAATTGGAAGAGAGGGACAATTCGAGAAATCAAGTCACTGTAACACTAATCAAAAGGAATGAAAAAATAGAAGAGGATGTGAAATATCTCATTGGAAAAACAACTGACCTGGAAAATAGATCCAGGAGAGAGAACTTAAAAATTATTGGACTATCTGAAAGCCATGATCAAAAAAAGAACCTAGACATCATCTTTCAAAAAATTATCAAGGAAAACTGCCCTGATATTTTAGAACCAGAGGGCAAAATAGAAATTGAAAGAATCTACCAATCACCTCCTGAAAGAGATCCCCAAAGGAAAACTCCTAGGAATGTTGTAGCCAAATTCCAGAATTCCCAGGTCAAGGAGAAGATATTGCAAGCAGCCAGAAGGAAACAATGCAAGTATTGTGGAAATACAATCAGGATAACACAAGATTTAGCAGCTTCTACATTAAGGGTCTGGAGGGCATGGAGTATGATATTCCGGAGGGCAAAGGAATTAGGACTACAACCTAGAATCACCTACCCAGCAAAACTGAGTATAATCCTTCAGGGTGAAAAATGGTCATTCAGTGAAATAGAGGACTTTCAAGAATTCCTGTGGAAAAGACCAGAGCTGAATAGAAAATTTGACTTTCAAATTCAAGACTCAAGTGAAACATGGAAGAGGTAAACAGGAAAGAGAAATCATAAGAGACTTATTAAGGTTGAACTGTTTACATTCCTGCAGGGAAAGATATTTGTAACTCATGAGTCCTTTGTCAGTATTAGGGTAGTGGGAGGGAAAAAATTATAAGTTTGTATAGATAGATAGATAGATAGATAGAGGACACAGGGTGAGTTGAAGATGTAGGGGTGATATCTGGAAAATAAAATTAAGGGGTGGGAGAAGATTATACTGGGAGAAGGAGAAAGGGAGAAGTGGAATGAGGTAAAATATCTCACATGAAACAGACAAGAAAAGGCTTTTACATTGGAGGGGAAATGGGGGAAGGTGAGAGGGAATGAGTGAATCTTATTCTCATAGGATTTGGCTTAAGGAGGGAATAACATACACAATGGGGTATGGAAATCTATCTTACTCTACAGAAAAATAAGGGGGGAAGGGGACAAGAGAACAGGGGATTGATAGAGGGGAGGGCAGATTGAGGGAGGGGATAATCAAAAGCAAACACTTCTGAGGAGGGACAGGGTCAAAACAGAGAATAGAATAAATGGGGCGTAGGATAGGATGAAGGGAAATATACTTAGTTTTTCACAACAGGACTACTATGGAAGTGTTTTGCATGACCACACATCTATAACCTGTACCGAGATGCTTGCCTTTTCAATGAGGGTAGGTGGGGAGGGAGGAAGGGAGAAAATTTGTAACCCAAAGTTTTAAAAACACTTGTTAAAAATAAAAAAAAAATTGTAAAAATAAAAAAAAGAAAGCTAGTCAAAAAAAAAAAAAGAAGAGGAGTCTTTCTGGCATCAGGACCAGCGCTTTATCCACTGAGCCACCTAGCTGCCCCCTATGTGGGTGCCCTTCCAAACGTTTGCCCTAATCCCACTTATTCCCTATGTGTGCTCTTCTCCATGTATGTTCCCTATATATGCCACTCTGCCCACTGACAGTGTGTTATTTATGGGATGATATGCCGCAGGTGTATGGGGCAAATTCCACCTTGCCTCTTTTCTTACTCGGCCATGGGTTTTGGAACTGTGTCCTGTAGCAGATTATTAAAGGTAAACACACCAGTGGAGATTTATGAGATGTGGCTTTACTGGACATGTACTCGCAGAGTACTTTGAACCCAGGCCAGTTACCTCTGGGTGTTATTGATTCTATGATAAAAATTCTTAACCTGGGGTTCACAGATATCCCTCCCCCCAAAAGGGGCCTATGTGTAGATTTCAGGGGAGTTTGTAAACTTGGATGGGGAAAAAAGAGATCTTTATTTTCACTAACCTCTAACTGAAGCTTAGCATTTCCTTCAATTATGAATGTAGGCAGTAAACATTATTCTGAGAATAGGTCCACACTGCAAAGGTGTCCATAACATACACACACACACACACACACATACACTCACACACACAGTTAAGAATCCCATCTCTATGAAAGTATTAAGTGCCACAGTAGAGACAAAAAGTATTTCTCAGGAAAGTAGGAGCTGGAGAAGTGGAGAGAGGATCACTTCATGAAGGAAGTGGGGTTTGCACAAAGTGGAGAGGAATAAATAGGAAATGTTTGACTAGGCAGAGAGGATTGGGAGCAGGACTATCTATGAATTATTGTGGGAGGAAGCAAAGACAGTGTGAAGTGTTATGACTTTCTGATCAGAAACTGAGGCATAGCTTGCCAGGGGCCTTATTCACCTAATCAGCTAGATGGTGGAGTAGATAGAGTACTAGGCCTTGAGTCAGGAAGATCTGAGTTCAGATCCAGCCTCAGACACTTAGACTGGCCATGCAACCCTAGGTAAATCACTTAACCTCTATTTGCCTCAGTTTTTTATCTGTAAAATGGGGATAGTAAGTAATAGCACTTACCTCCCAGGGTTGTTGTGAGGATCAAATGAGATAATAATTGTAAAGCACTTAGCATAGGGCCTGGCACATAGTAGGTGCTATATAAATGTTATCTATTATTATTATTAATCCAGGACCAGAGCTGGGAGTAGTCAGTGAGAGAATAATTGCTTAGACTCAGGGATTTTGAGAATGAAATTAGGAACATCTGATACTTCAGGGAGCAAGGGTTTTTCATCTCTTTCCCTTCCCTCTTATTCTGCTTAACCAAATTGTCCTTGTCTCATTCCAGTATAGATCAATGACTTTCATCACCTATCTGAGGACATGCCTTCCTCCTACAATTAGAAGTTTGGTTCTACAGAAGAAATTCAGCCCTAGAAATATTTCTGGCATGGCAGGAGGTAAGTTTTGATGGGTAAAATAAGAAAAAAATAAACCCACCCCTGGGCAGCTAGGTGGCACAGTGGATAGAGTGCTGGGCCTGGAAGGCCTGAGTTCAAATCTGGCCTCAGACATTTACTAGCTGTGTGACCCTGGGGAAGTCACCTAACCCTATTTGCTTCCATTTCTTCATCTGTAAAATGAGTTGGAGAAGGAAATGGCAAACCACTCTGGTATCTCTGCCAAGAAAACCCCATATGGGGATCACAAAGAGTTGGACACAACTGAAATGACTGAACAATAACAACCACCATCACCTCTGGTTAGAACTTGTTCCTTGAGTTCCAGTACAATCCAGTCCAGCATTTATTATGTTCCTACTATATACAAGGGATTTTGCCAGGTGCTAGGGATACAAAGATAAAATAAAAATCAGTCTTTCCCCTCAAGGAGTTTACATTTTACAAAGGAAAGAATGGAATGTGTAATCAGATAACATGATAGATGAAGGAGAAGAAGTGAGATTATTAAAAAAAAAATAGAGGGATTGGAGGCAACTAGGTGGCACAGTGAATAGAACACCAATCTTGGAGTCAGGAAGAGCTGAGTTCAAATCTGGGCTCAGACTGTTACTAGCTGCATGACCCTGGGCAAGTCATTTAACCGTGATTGCCTCCCTGCCCCCCTAAAAATCCCTAACAAACTAGAGGGATCAGGAAAGAGTTTCCGATGGGAAATAGCAGCTGAGATGACCCTTGAATGAAGTTAAAGATTCTCAGAGGTGGAGGTGAGGAGGAACCATATTCCCAGCAAGGAGTAGAGTCCATGCAAAATCACATGGATGGAGAGACGCAATGTCATGTATAGAGGACGTCTACTTGCAGGAGCATTAAGTATGCCAATCTGACTGGAAAGTAAAAGGTCTACAGGGGAGTAATGGGAAATGTAAATTCAATCCAATTCAATTCTTATGTGCATTGAACTAGGTCTTAGAGAGATAAAGACCAAAAAAAAAAAAAAGGTTTTAGAGTGAAGCTTTGAAGAGAATTACAAAGTCTTCTACTTTCAGTATGAGTGGGAGTGAAGAATAGAGGAAATGATGCTTGCATCAGGCAAACATTAATTGCCATCACAGAGAACTAATGTCTGATAATTATGTTTTAAAGCTTACACACATTTTATATATGTTATCTCACTTAATTCTCATTTAAATTGAGTGACTTTTCCATAGTCCTCTAAGTATTGAAGATCAGAGGCAGAATTTGAACCTAGGTCTCTCCTGACTCTAAAACTTTTATTCTTTCCACTGCAACACACCATTTCCTAAAATCATGCTACTTAAGAAGTTAGACATTATCCCCCACTCCAGGTGCAAGTGCCTTCCTCCCAAAATTACCTTATATTTTCTATGTATGTATGGTCTCCATGATAGAAAGTAATCTCTTTGAGGGCACTGTTTCATTTTTTGTCTTTGTATCTCCAGTGCCTGACACATAGTAGGCATATAATATAAAAGGCCTGTTGGTTGATTAATTGACCCCCAGAGAGCAGAGCTAAGGCTCTCATGGCGGAGCTGCAGGGAGAAAAGTGTAGCTCAGAACAAGGAAGCACCTTTTAAACAACTGTTGAGATCACCAATTCTGAAAGTGTCCCAGAGAAGTCTAGACAACTACTTGTTAGGGATATTGTAGCAGGGAATCATGACTGAAGAAGAGGTTGGACAAGATTCTAATTCTAAAATGCAATGATTCTATGACTTGAGGCACAGAAACTTCATCTGAAGGAAGTCGCAACATTAGGTTAAGTGTGGTACATGTAATATACATGTGGATAAACATAATCACCATAATGATGAAATTACTAAAACCATGACTTTTTCCCTCCAGGGGAAAAGAAGTGATCCCAAATTATCACACATGGTACAAGTCTGATTTGTGACTAAAGATGAGTTACCTTAGCATCATGCCACCCCCACCCACAACAGATTACCCAGTTTCATAGATAGCATCCATCTTCTTGCTCTCTTAGAGGGCTACTGAGCCTCTTAAGGGAACCCTAGGAAGGAAAAAAGAGAAAGATCCATCAGGATTTGGTAACAGGACCATTCTTTCCTATGATGACACTGCCAAAGGAAAAATAAATGAGCAGTTTGGACGAAGGAGAGAGAATAAGGCAGTTGCCATTCAGACCATTGATATATATTGTATCTTTGTATTGTCTGACCTTTTGTAGTTTAGGAGACATCAGAGAGGTGCCATTACTTTCAATAACTCGCTTGAGTTCCTAGTAAGATCCAAAGACCCATTTATATCATCCATGAACGCTAGTGTGTTGCTGAGTTAATGTAGCACCTGGGATACCCACGATGAGTGCTCTCCAAAAAGCTATCCCAGGTTTGAGGCAATCAGTGGGTTACTATCTATTCACAGCCATCCTTACAGGTTCCCTTGTGTTTACTTTTACCAGTCAGCCACAGGACATATTTGTTCAAAACAAAAAAGCATGTAAGCAAGAAATAAAGGGACAATAAAAGATTTCTCACCTCCTCATATATGTGTGTGTGTATATATATATATATGTACTTACATGCACAACACACATGCATCACATGTATATACATATACGTGTATGTATATACACGAATATACACGTATATGTATTTTTTAAACCCTCAACAATGGAGAAGGGCACATATGCATAGAACACATGTGACCAGAGAACAGGCATGGAGGGCACAGACATCACATAAACAGGGCAGTCATGTGGAAAGCACACATACACACACACACACACACAACATTTATTGTCAGAGTTCTGCTTTGCGTTTGAATTAGGGCTAACATAAGGGTTATGGTCAAGTTGAGCATTCACATTAGGATTAGGAATAGGGTTACAGGTAGGATTACTGTAGGGTTAGGGTTAGAGTTAGGGACCGGTTAAATGTTAGGTTCATCTTTCAAATCAATTAGGGTTGGGACTAGAAACAAAACAAATAGGGTTACAAACAAATTTTGGTTAGGATCAGTAACAATCACGATTATGGTTGCAGTTAGGGTTAGAGTGCAATTGAGGTTAGGGTTAGGTTTAAGGTTAGGGTTAAGGTTAGAGTTAGAGACACATTTAGTAGTAGGTTTATCTTTCATATCTGAAGCAACACACATTTAGTGTCAGAGTTCTGCTTTAGGTTTGAATTGGGGCTAACATTAGGCTTATGGTCAAGTTGAGCATTCACATTAGGGTGAGGAGTAAGGTTACAGGTAGGATTACATTAGGGTTACGGTTGGAGTTAGGGACAGGTTAAGTGTTAGGTTCATCTTTAAAATCAATTACGGTTGGGGCTAGAAACAAAATAAATAGGGTTAGAAACAAATTGGGGTTAGCATCAGAAACAATCACGATTACGGTTGGGGTTAAGTTTAGAGTGCAATTAAGGTTAGGGTTAGGGTTAGGGTTAGGGTCAAGGTTAGGGTTAAGGTTAGAGTTAGAGACAGTTTTAGTAATAGGTTTAACTTTAGAATCTGAAGTAACACACATTTAGTGTCAGAGTTCTGCTTTGGGTTCGAATTAGGGCTAACATTAGGCTTATGGCCAGGTTGAGCATTCACAATAGGGTTAGGAATACTGTTACAGGTAGGGTTAGGGTAGGGTTAGGGTTAGAGTCAGGGACAGGTTAAGTGTTAGGTTCATCTTTAAAACCAATCAGGGTTCGGGCTAGAAACAAAACAATTAGGGTTAGAAACAAATTGGGGTTAGGATCAGAAAGAATCACGATTAGGGTTGGAGTTAGCATTACAGTGCAATTAGGGTTAGGGTTAGAGTTAGGGTTAGGGTCAAGGTTATTGTTAAGGTTAGAGTTAGAGACCGGTTTAGTATTAGGTTTATCTTTAAAATCTGAAGTAACACACATTTATTGTCAGAGTTCTTCTTTGCATTTGAATTAGGGCTAACATTCTGCTTATGGTGAAGTTGCGCATTCACATTAGGGTTAGGAATAGGGTTACAGGTAGAGTTAGGGTTAGGTTAAGGTTAGAGTTAGTGACAGGTTAAGTGTTAGGTTCATCTTTAAAATCAATTATGGTTGGGGCTAGAAACAGAACAAATAGGGTTAGAAACAAATTGGGGTTAGGATCAGAAACAATCATGATTAGAGTTGGGGTTAAGTTTAGAGTGCAATTAAGTTTAGGATTAGGGTTAGGGTCAAGGTTAGGGTTAAGGTTAGAGTTAGAGACAGGTTTAGTAACAGGTTTAACTTTGGAATCTGAAGTAACACACATTTAGTGTCAGAGTTCTGCTTTGGGATTCAATTAGAGCTAACATTAGGCTAATGGTCAAGTTGAGCATTCACATTATCGTTAGGAGTAGGGTTACAGGTAGGGTTAGGGTCGTTTTAGGGTTAGAGTTAGGGACACATTAACTGTTAGGTTGATCTTTAAAATCACTTAGGGTTGTGGCTAGAAACAAAACAAATAGGGTTAGAAACAAATTGGGGTTAGGATCAGAAACAATCACGATTAGGTTTGGGGTTAGGTTTAGAGTGCAATTACGGTTGGGGTTAGGCTTAGGGTTAGGGTGAGGGTTAGGGTTGAGGTTAGAGTTAGAGACAGATTTAGTATTAGGTTTTACTTTAGAATCTGAAGTAACACACATTTAGTGTCAGTGTTCTGCTTTTGTTTTGAATTAGGGCTGACATTAGGCTTATGGTCAAGTTGAGCATTCACATTAGGATTAGCAATAATTTTACAGGTAGGGTTAGGGTAGGGTTATAGTTAGAGTTAGGGACAGGTTAAGTGTTAGTTTGATCTTTAAAATCAATTAGGGTTAGGGTTAGAAATATAACAAATTAGGGTTAGAAACAAATCCCAAATTATGGTTAGAATCCAATTAGTGTTACAAACAAATCAGAGCTCAGAGTTAGAAACAAATCAATTAGGGTTAACGTTAGAAACAATACAAATTAGGGGTAGAAACAAATTAGGGTTAGTGTTAGGTTTAGAAAACAAATCAGAGCACAATTAGGGTGAAAGTTAGAGGACAGTTAGGGTGAGTGTGAGGGTTAGAGTTATGGTTAGGGATTTGTTTAGTACTAGGGTTACTTTTAGAATCTTCAGCAACACTTATTTGGTATTAGGATTGTTGTTTGGATTACAGCTAGTGTTAACATTAATGCTGTGGTCTGGGTTGGCATCAACATCAGGGTTACGATTCAAGGTAGTGTTAGTGTTAAGTTTAGGTTTAGGGTTAGTATTAGGTTTAGGGTTTCGGTTAGTCTTAGGCTTAGAATTAGGTTTAGTGTTAGGTTTAGGGTTAGAGTGTAATTAGTGTTAGGGTTAGAGTGAAGGTTAGTGTTAGGGTTATTCTCTAGCTTTGAGTTAGGCTTGGCTTTCTGGTTCAGGTTAGGGTTAGGGATAGGTTTCCTGTTAGCTTTAGGTTTAGAATCTGATTTAACATACATTTAGTGTTAGGGCTCTGGTCTGGGTTAGAGTAAGTGTTAACATTAGAATTATGGTCAGGGTTAACATTAACTTTAGGGTTAGGCTTAGTGTTATGGTTAGGGTTATTGTTAGGGTTTAGTGTAGGGTTATGGTTCGGGATTGGTTTAATATCAAGGTTAGATTTAATATCTGAAGCAACAGACATTTTGTATTAGAGTTGTTGTTTGTTTATAGTTAGGGTTAATTGAGTCTTATGGTTAGGTTTATCATGAACATTAGGGTTAGGGTTATAGTTAGGAGTAGGCTTAGGGGTAGGCTTAAGGTTAGGGTTAGGGTTAGGCTTCAGGTTAGGTTTAGGGTTAATATTTAGTTTAAGATTTGAATTCTAGACATCACACATTTAGTGTTAGGGTCCTGGTTTTTTTTAGAGTTAGGGTTAACTTTAGGGTTATGGTCAGTGTTGTCATTAATATTAGGGTTAGAATTAGGATTAGTTTTAGGTTTTGGTTTAGGGTTAGGGTTAGGGTTAGAGTTAGTAGTAGGTTTAGGTTTCAAATCTGAGGCAGCGCACATTTAGTGCTAGGCTTTTGATTTGAGTTAGAGTCATTGTTAACATTAGTGTTATGGTCTGAGTTAGCATTAACCTTAGGGTTAAGGTCAGGGGTAGGGTTAGGGTTAGGATTAGCCTTAGTCTCAGACTTAGGGTTAGGGTCAGGGTTAGTATTAGGTTTAAAGTTAGAATTTGAAGCCACCTGCATTTAGTGTTAGCATTGTGGTTTGGGTTAGGGTTAGAGTTAGGGTTAGGGTTAGAGTCAGAGCTCAATTAGGATTAGGGTTAGAGTTAGGGTTAGGTTCAATTTTACAGTTATGTGTAGTGTTAATATTGGGTTTTGAATTAGAGTTAGGAATAGGTTTAGAATCAGAGACATTTAATATTAGATATGGAGGCTTTTAGGTTAGTATTAGTGGCAGAGTTGGACTTGGAATGTTAGAGTCAGAATATTAAGGTTAGGGTTACGGTTAGAGCCTGTAATTAGGGTTAGGGTTAGGGTTAGTTTTAAAGTTGTAGTCGGAGTTATTTAGTGTTAGAGTTGGTGAGTCAGAGTTAGTGTTAGTGTTAGCCCTAGAGTTATGCTTAATATCTCTTTCCTTCTATTTCTTCTACTCTGAAATGTGGATTATAACTATAGCTACTTCTCAGAGTTTTTTTGATGACCTATCAGTCAATAAACATTTATTTAGGGCTTATCTCTTGCCAAGCAGTTTGCCAACCAAAAAGAAGCAAAAGATAGTCATTCCCCCAATGTAAGAACATTTGTAATCTTCTTAGCATTACATGCACCAGATTCTCATTACTCAAAGAAAAGTTTAATCCACATGAATCCAAGCCATGTTGGTCCGAAACAAGTCAGCAATGTAAATAGGAACGAGATCTGTTGAGAACAAATTAGTATTTGGTGAGCACAAAGCTGTTCAGAGACAATGACTTCAGTCAATTTTCCCTTTCTGTTGTTCCATTTCCCAGGCAAGCATTTCAGAGTAGAAGAAATAGAAGGAAAGTCTGATAAAGGACTCACTTCTGAAATATACAGGGAACTGAGTCAAATTTATAAATATAAGAGCCATTCCCTAGTTCATAAATGGCCAAAGAATATGAGCAGGTCGTTTTCAGACTAAGAAATCAAAGCTATATATAGTCATCTGAAAATCACTGCTGATTAGAGAAATGCAAATTAAAACAACTCTGAGGTATCAGCTGACACCTATGAGATTAGCTAACATGATAGAAAAGGAAAATGACAAATGCTGGAGAGGATGTGGGAAAATGAGGATACTAATGCACTGTTTGTAGAGTTGTGAACTGCTCCAACCACTCTGGAGAACAATTTGTAACTATGCCCGAAGGGCTATCAAATTGTGCATACTCTTTGATCCAGCACTACCACTACTAGATCTGTATCCCAAAGAGACAAAAGAAAAGGAAAAGTACCTATAAGTACAAATATATTTATAACAGCTCTTTTTGTGGTGGCAAAGAATTGGAAATTAAGGGAATACCCATCGTTTGGGGAATGGCTAAACAAATTGTGGTATATGATTGTGATGGAATACTCTTCTACTATGAGAAATGACAAGTGTGATGGTTTCAGAAAAACATGAACTCTGAGTACAAATTGAAGTATAAATTTTTTCACTTTTTTTTCCTTTTTTATGACATGGCTAATATGGAAATATGTTTTGTGCAATTGCACATACGTAATATATTTCGTGCCTTCTCATTGGGTGGGGGAGGGGCTATAGGGAGGGAGAGAATTTGGAACTCAAGATTTTTCAAAAGAATGTTAAAAATATGGGGCAGCTAGGTGGCGAAGTGGCTAGAGCACCTGCCCTGAAGTCAGGAGGACCTGAGTTCAAATCTGGCCTCAGACCAAACACTTGACACTTACTAGCTGTGTGACCCTTTTTTTTTCTTTTTTTTTTTTTTTGCTTTTTTGGTAAGGCAATTGGGGTTATAGGTAGATAATAGTCTACAACATAGTTCTCTGGGAATTCCTACGTGGACAGAATCATAGATCCTTAACCTATTGAGAAGTAAAACAAATGGGTGAACCAAGGTGGTGGGCTATCCTTTTCTAAGATGTGAAAATAATGGAATCTTTTTTTAATATTTCAATTTATTATTTATTTATAAAATTCTTTTAATTTTAAATTTTGAGTTCCACCTATTCTCCCTTCCTCCATTCCTCTGCCTAATCCACTGAGAAGGCAAGCCATATGATATCAATTTTGCAATACAAAATAACGTAAAATGTATTTCCATGTTAGCCATTTTAAAAGCAAGAAAAATAAGGTGAGAAAATTGTATTTCCATTTGCACTCAGAGTTCATCAGTTCTCTCTCTTGAGGTGGACAGTGTGTTTTCATCATGAGTCCTTTGGAATTGTCTTGGTCAGAGTAGTCAAGTCTTTCATGGCTGATAATCATTACAACATTGTTATTACTGTGCACAATAATCTCCCAGTTCTTCTCACTTCACTTTTCATCAGTTTGTATAGTTCTTGCCATGTTTTTCTGAAACCACTCCCTCATCATTTCTCATAGCATAATAGTACTCCATCACGATCATATGCCACAACTTGTTCAGCCATTCCCAAATTGTTGAGCATCCCTGTGGTTACCAATTCTTTGCCACCACAAAAAAAGTTGCTATGAATATTTTTGTACATACTGGTCCTTTTCCTTTTGTCTCTTGGGATACAGGCTTAGCAGTAGCATTTCTGGGTCAAAGGATATTATAGCCTTTGGGGCCTAGTTTGAAATTGTTCTCTAGAATGACTGGACCAGTTCACTATTTCACCAGCAGTTCATTAGTGTACTTATTTTTCCCTTATCCCCTCCAGCATTTGTAATTTCTGATAGATAGGGTGGTATCTCAGAGTTATTTTAATGTGAATTTCTCTAATCCATAGTGATTTAGAGCATTTTTCATATGTCTGTAGATAGCATTGATTTCTTCTTCTGAAAACTGCCTATTTATATACTTTGACCATTTATCATTTAAGTAATGGCTCTTATTTTTATAAATTTATCTCAGTGTGTATTTGAGAAATGAAGCCTTTATCAGAGAAATTTCTGAAAAATTTTTTTAATATTATTTCATTGTGTATGGTACCTTTTAGCATAATGTAGTTTCCTTGATTATTTCTTTTAATTAGATCTATTTTTGTTTTTGCTTTGTCTGAGATCACTTTTGCTACCCCTGCCTTTCTTACTTCAGTTTAAGCATATTAGACTTTGCTTTAGCCCTTTACTTTAACTCTGTGTATGTATTAATGTTTCAAGTCTGTCTTGTACACAACATATTGTTGGATTCTCGTTTCCAATCCATTCTGCTAACTATTTCTGTTTTATGGGTGAGCTCATCCCATTCACATTCACAGTTATGATGACTGTGTATTTCTATCACATTTTCTTCTGTTTCTTCCTTTCTCTTTTTACCCTTTCTCTCCTCAAAAGATTATTTTGCTTCTAACCACTGCTTCTCTTAATTCACCCTCTCTTTGATCACCTCTCCCCTTTCTTTTATCTTATTTCTCTTCCACTTCCCTTCCTGTTTCCCTACTGGGCAAGTTATATTTCCATATACCACAACTGCATATATATATATGAATATATATGAATATATATGAATATATATATGAATATATATGAATATA